>NC_056433.1:45205889-45512889 GCF_018296145.1 Oncorhynchus tshawytscha | reverse complement strand
AAATTAGTAAGATATGTTGTGTTTCGTATGGTTACATAAGACAGATGGTTACTTAACTCTTGTGCAGTCTTAACATTGTCAATATGTCAACATGCCTCGTCTACTGCTGCCTCGGCTAGTTCTTCTTCTTCTTTTTTCACTGTAGAGCCCTCAGTCCTGCTCAACTTGCCTTAGATAGCTCTTTTGTCCCACCCCACACACATGTGGAGACCTCACCTGGCTTAACTGGTGCCTCCAGAGACTAAACCTCTCATCGTCACTCAACGCCAAGGATTATCTTCGCTGTACTCACATCCTACCATACCCTTGTCTGTACATTATGTCCTGAATCTATTCTACCACGCCCAGAAATCTGCTCCTTTTATTCTCTGTTCCCAATGCACTAGATGACCAGTTCTTATAGCCTTTAGCTGTACCCTTATCCTACTCCTCCTCTGTTCCTCTGGTGATGTAGAGGTTAACCCAGGCCCTGTAGCCCCAAGTACCACACCTATTCCTCAGGTGCTCTCATTTGTTGACTTCTGTAACCATAAACGCATTGGTTTCATGCATGTTAATATCAGAAGCCTCCCTCCTAAGTTTGTTTTATTCACTGCTTTAGCACACTCCACCAACCCTGACGTCCTAGCCGTGTCTGAATCCTGGCTTAGGAAGGCCACCAAAAATTCTGAAATTTCCATCCCCAACTACAACATTTTCCACCAAGATAGAACTGCCAAAGGGGCAGAGTTGCAATCTACTGCATACATAGTCTGCAGAGTTCTGTAATGCAATCCAGGTCTGTGCCCAAACAGTTCGAGCTTCTACTTTTAAAAATCCACCTTTCCAGAAATAAGTCTTTCACTGTTGCCGCTTGTTATAGACCCCCCTCAGCCCCCAACCATGCCCTGGACACCATATGTGAATTGATTGCCCCCCATTTGTCTTCAGAGTTCGCACTGTTAGGTGACCTGAACTGGGATATGCTTAACATCCCGGCCGTCCTACAATCTAAGCTAGATGCTCTCAATCTCACACAAATTATCAAGGAACCTACCAAATACAACCTTATATCCGTATACACGGGCACCATCATAGATATCATCCTGACCAACCTGCCCTCTAAATACACCTCTGATGTCTTCAACCAGGATCTCAGCGATCACTGCCTCATTGCCTGCTTCTGTAATGTGTCAAACGACCACCCCTCATCACTGTCAAACACTCCCTAAAACACTTCAGCGAGCAGGCCTTTCTAATCGACCTGGCCCGGGTATCCTGGAAGGATATTGATCTCATCCCGTCAGTAGAGGATGCCTGGTTATTCTTAAACTTGCTCATTCCTCACCATCTTAAATAAGCATGTAGAACTAAGAACAGATATTGCCCTTGGTTCACTCCAGACTTGACTGCCTTGTCCAGCACAAAAACATCCTGTGACGTACTGCATTAGCATCGAATAGCCCCCACGATATGCAACTTTTCAGGGCAGTTAGGAAACAATATATACAGTCAGTTAGGAAAGCAAATGCTATTTTTTTTCAAACAGAAATTTGCATCCTGTAGCACAAATTCCGGAGAATAAGAGCACCTCCTCCCAGCTGCCCACTGCGCTGAGGATAAGAAACACGGTCACCATCGATAAATCTACGATAGTCGAGAATTTCAATAAGCATTTTTCTACGGCTGGCCATGCTTTCCACCTGGCTACCCCTACCCCGGCCAACAGCTCTGCACCCCCCCGCAGCAACTTGCCCAAGCTTCCAGGAATTGTGTACAGATTCTTCCTGCATGGGGCGGTGCATTATCCTCTACGGCATGGGTGTCCCTAAACTGAAACGGTTGTTGCTAACGTACGCTAATATGACTAGAATGACGTTGTTTACAACAGCCAACTTTCTGGGACATAGAGATGTCTTATATTGGCAGAAAGCTTAAATACGTGTTAATCTAACTGCAGTATCCAATTAACAGTAGCTATTACAGTGAGAAAAAAACATGCTATTGTTTGAGGAGAGTACACAACAACAAAAAACTTTTATCACGGTAACTGGTTTGATACAGTCACCTCTGAAGGTAAATAATATACTTTAATCTTGCTCTGATTTGTCATCCTGTGGGTCCCAGAGATACAATGTAGCATAGTTTAGTTTGATATAATCAATTTTAATGTTCAAATGTAGGAACTGGGGTCTATAGTTTGACCCCACTGCTGACTCTGGCTCCACACCCACCCATCTAGCTGTGTGAAAGTTAGTGTATAAGCTAATGATCCATCATGTATGACATTCCTGGATTGTGTAAACAACAATTTGGGCAGTAATGTCATTCTTCACTGGATCAGTCTGAAACTTTAGACACACTGCTGCCATCTAGTGGCCAAAATCTAAGTGACACCTAGACTCCTATATGAAAGTCTGGCCTTTCTCTTGTATTTCAAAGATGATGGGGGAAAAAAGCATGTTTTTGTTTGTATTATCTTTTACCAGATCTAATGTGTTATATGGAAAAGAAGAATACTGAATGGAAGCTTGTTCACAGATACTGTATACAAGGATGAGATGGTCCTACCTCCGCCCTGACAACGCTAATTAGGTCGGACCAATGGCAGAAGGACTGTTTGATTCTGTCGGCGCGAGTGCGGCTGGAGAAAATGTGTGTAATACTGTAACACCTAATAATGGTGCTAGAAAGGGCTAAAGTTGTAAATCAAGATAATCCTCAGTGTGTTAATGCCTCATTCCCTGTTGGAGTGTGATTCATGAGCAAGAATGTTTTTTGGGGAAACTTGTTTTTGCGGTCACAAAGATGGTGAAGGACCCATTGGGAGAAGTGGAGTCAGAGTGACCAGGAGTAGTATGATTTTGATTTCATCCCACAGGGCACAGGTGTCAATTCAACATCTATTCCACGTTGATTTAACGTAATTTCAATGAAGTGACGTGGAAACAATGTTGTTTGTGGCCAGTGGGATGTGTGTCAAAAGAACAAAAGGAGAAAGCACTGTAGCTCTACAGAACATATCATATCATACAAAATGGATGATGGGCAAATGAATACATACCATATGAAATGTAACACACAGTATATTCAGAAAGTATCCAGACCCCTTGACTTTTTCCACATTTTGTTACAGTATAAGCCTTATTCTAAAATTGATTAAATAACACATTTTCCTCATCAATCTACACACAATACCACAATATGACAATGCTAAAACAGGTTTTTAAAAATATTTGCAAAAAACACCCTTTGCTATGAGACTCAAAATTAAGGTCAGGTGCATTCTGTTTCCATTGATCATCCTTGAAATTCAATTGATTGGACATGATTTGGAAAGGCACACACCTGTCTCCCCCGTCTCTCTCTTTTCTTCTCCCCTGTGTCTGTCTCTCTCCCGCTTTCCCCTGTTTCTCCCCCTCCCCATCTCTAAGCAGTGCAGGTGCCAGTGTACCCGGAGCAGGAGTATCAGATGTATTTCCATGACGACGGCTGTACCAAAGCAGAGACAGACCTGCGTTTCATCGTCGTCCACAACCGTTCCTACACACACACTTTAAATACTTCATTTGAATCCACAAATCACATTGCAGTCAGGAAGTCAGGAGTCATTTCAATTTGAATATTGGCATTTTTAAAAGCAAGTGATACTTCATGAAATACAATGTCTTTCCATTATAATAGACATCCCGTAAACATTCCTTGAATTTGTGCTTTCAGAAAGGTTCAACGGATTACCTGAAGGAGCGTTACTACTACATTTGTGCACGCTGAACAAGGTCCGGGCTGCAACATGGACAGAGCCCAAGATCTACATATTTGTTGCGCGTCACGAGAGTTGCAGGAAACCGCAGTAGGAGTAGCTGTGAACTGGACGTGCTACCTTGTCCCGGACCTTCTGTTTTGGACTCTCTCTCTACCGCACCTGCTGTCTCTAAATCTGAATGATCGTCTATGAAAAGCCACCTGACATTTACTCCTGAGGTGCTGACCTGTTGCACCCTCTACAACCATTGACTATTATTATCTGACCCTGCTGGTCATGTATGAACGTTTGAACATCTTGGCCATGTTCTGTTGTAATTTCCACCCGGCACAGCCAGAAGAGGACTGGCCACACCTCAGAGCCTAGGTTTCTTCCTAGGTTCGGGCCTTTCTAGGGAGTTTTTCCTAGCGACCGTGCTTCTACATCTGCATTGCTTGCTGTTTGGGGTTTTAGGCTGGGTTTCTGTACGGCCCTTTGTGACATCGGCTGATGTAAAAAAGGGCTTTATAAATCAATGTGATTGATACAACTTTAGAGACAGGGGTGCCTAAGGATATGCTCAAGTCTGACATATTTTCCCTCCCTGGCTGGACCCTCGACACCACCTCCACTTAATCTACTCCTTTAATGAACTGCATCAGCATCCAGCTGTGGAGGACCATATCCCATGAACTGCCATCTGGCTGGCAGATTTTGTTTTTAATGATATTTTTTTGTGAGTTTCTGTATGAAAAGCGCTATTCAAAATAAATATATTATGATTAAGACAATTCCACTGTTAGTGTTTTGAAGGGGCAGCTTATTCCCCAGTTTGGATCCAACATTTCATGCTGTGTTATAGTCCAGGGTTGTATTCATTAGGGCAAAACGTAGCTTATTCCCCAGTTTGGATCCAACATTTCATGCTGTGTTATAGTCCAGGGTTGTATTCATTAGGGCAAAACGTTTTGCAACGGAAAACCCAAATAAGCTTTCTGAGTGGACAAGTTCAGATAGTACCTCCCTGTTTCAGTTCATTTTTGTCCTGATGAACATGACCCAGCACTCACGTTGCACTTCCCCGTTTTGCCCTGCAGGTGGAAGAAGAGGAGTATCTTATGCAGGAGCTGCGGATGATTGAGAGCAGGAAAAAGGAGCGTGAGAAGAAAGCCCAGGTCCTGCAGGAGCTCATCACTGCCGCCGACACCAACACAGATGAGACGTGCATAGCGCAAGGCCAGCAAGAAGAAGCTCCCACTGAAACGAGAGACAGAGAAACTGGTAAATCAACCATCACCCCCACCCCATGGTTTTGTAGAGATCTGAGAGTATCTTGATAGTTGTGAGAAATATGGTGAAGGGCTCCGCCTTGCCCTCCAATAGGCCATGTGCAATTCTCAACTCCTATCAATATTTTTTTTGTGTGGTTACGATTTCAAGTGTGTTTTGCATTTAAAAGGACCCTGATGCCACCCTGCTTTAAAAAAAAGTGACTAAGTCTGTCTTGCTCACCTCTCTACTGTCTCCGTCTGACCACAACAAGCTGTTCCTGAGATAGCAGGCATCATATTCCCCGACTTCAAATCAGCTGGAGTCTCACTGCGCAGTCAGAGGGTAAGCATGGCCATTCACTAAAACGATCAGCTGCATATGATTTGTATATAGGAACAGCATATGGGTTTTGCTTAGATTGTTCCCCTCCAAAAATATAATCCTAGGACCTCAACTTTACAAAAGGCCAATATAAAGCACTCGTCTGAAACAATCAATTTGAGATGGTTTTGGAAAACTCTCCACCAACGTTCCATTTTTACAAGGGTCCAAAAGATCCATTTATTTTACTTTAAGTCACCGGTCTAGCATGCGTGGTCTCATAGCTTGTGATGTATGCTGAGAGTGGCTGGAGCATGTTAGGCCTGGCTCTAAGTCCCAAATGGTACCCTATTTCCTATGTAGTGCACTACGTTTGACCAGGGCCCATAGGATTCTGGTCAAAAGCGGTGCACTTTATAGGGAACAGGGTGCCATTTGGGAGGCGGGACACAGTCCTAG
This sequence comes from Oncorhynchus tshawytscha, assembly GCF_018296145.1. Lineage (NCBI taxonomy): Eukaryota > Metazoa > Chordata > Actinopteri > Salmoniformes > Salmonidae > Oncorhynchus > Oncorhynchus tshawytscha. The sequence goes on along the minus strand of NC_056433.1, from coordinate 45,507,113 downwards.
CTCTCATTAGCAAAAATCATGATTTATGCCGCTAGTGGCGCACTAATATCTGTAAGACATAGCAGCAGAGGGAGCTTATTCGTCTGAAAGACTGATGGGGAGACGTTACTCTCTATGCAAAATGCATTAGGGCTAAAGGAGTGGAGTTCTCCTCGGATAATCTGTCAGTTTATCCCCATATTCCTGACATCCCCGACTTATTGTGTGTGTGTGTGTGTGTGTGTGTGTGTGTGTTACAGATGAAACTGCCGAGCTCGGTAGGCCAGAAGAAGATCAAGGCCATTGAGGAGTTTGTGACGGAGCGGGAAGTGGGTGAGTGCGCAGCTAGCCATACCACCTACCACCACCGTATCCTAGGACTAAATGATACGGAAAGCAATCCAAGGCACTATCTCACACAAGTGATAGAAATCACATCTACCACACCAACCTGAATAGAGAAAACAGACCTCAGAATGTATTGACAAAAAAATTGGCTCAACCTGTCAGAGAGACCATCCCAAAAATACCAACGCACTCTTACCAGGTAGTGGAGTGACTACGCCTTGATTGAGTTTGCATATCCATGTAGGAATAGTAAAACCAGGCAAACAATTTGGTTACTGACAATGCATTGCGGTTTCACACAACCTAAATCAGGGCCTCAAAGTGGTACGCGGGATACGTCCTGCGTGTTTCTAACTCCATCTTTCCCTACTCTGTTCTCTCTGTGTAGACCTGAACCCCATGCCCACAGAGGACATAGTCCAGATGTCCAACGAGCTGCTCATTGGCATGGTGCTGGTCTAGGAGCTGAAGCAGGCTCAGGTATCTGAGTACGAACAACAGATGCTCTGCCACTTCTTCAAGGCCTTGCTGCTGAAGACTGGAGGAGGGGTGGGCCCTGTCAGGCCCCCAGGGGGAGGAGGACTGGGTGGTCTGTAGGTGCCCGGCCCCGATGACATCAATGGGGAGGCCAAGGAGCAGATCATTGATGTGGTGGGAGCCCCACTCACCCCCAACTCAAGTCTTTTAACCCACCCCACGCACACAAACCTTGGTTGTTTTCATTAGGCACCATATGGAATAAAACGGATATAAAACGAGGGACGACCGGAGCTTGTCCTATGAGGAATGCCTGTTTTCGTTGTCTGCCGCTATATGTTTTGATATAGTGTACCCTAATGAATACAGCCTGGCTGTCTAACAGGAGTTGGCTAAATAGAACTTGTCAAAGAGAATACATTTAGGCAGTGTTCCAATGGGCACTGTCATAGTTGCATGTGAAATTATGCAGATATGTTCTGGACCAATGGCTGACAGCGTTCGGTGCATTCTTTGTCATTCCAGCATAAACGCAGAGAGTCCGCCTCCAGTTCCTCGTCCATCAAGTAGGTGAAGAAGCTTTGACGTGGAAAATGAGCCCTGGGGTTTTATGTGACTGAGGAGGAGAGGAGAGAGGATGAGGTCACATCCCACCCTGGCCTCAGTGGAGTGGCCTGTAGAGCGGAGGGCTGGAGAAAGAGAAAGGGGAGGGTTTGTCATCCATCACCCCCCCCAGACAAATAACAAATAACCAAGCGCCCCTAAATGTGACTGATGCTCCTGTACAATAACCCCCCCCACCACCACCCCAGGCCCAACATCCACTCTCCCCTTTACAGCATTCTCCCCTGACATTCCTTTTCATTACTCCTCCTCTCCCTCCTTTGTGAAGGCTGATATGAGGCCAGATAAACTGTAAATAGCCAGACCGAGCTAATAGAGCCATGGCGGAGAGATGAGCCTACTGTCTGTTTGAGATTGGGCCTGGTTTCCCAAAACATTTTAAGGCTAAATTCTAACAATTTAATTTAGCCTAAATATGCTTTTGGGAAACCCGGGCCAAGGCCCATAAATAAGGGCAATCTCTGACCACAGTTGTTTCATCATGCTGTTTTGTTACCTGGTTTATGTGGTTTTGTGTTCCCTCTTAGTGGAGGCACCCCCTGTCATTGCATTAAAAGCAACAGCCATGGAAAGTGCCATTTCAGATAAGTCAAAAGGTTTTTGCTTATCTTGGCTTGTGGGAGAGTTTTTGATCAAGCTCAAATGGGCTGCTGTCCTCGCTGAATCCGAAAAGAGTTGAAAGCAACCTACAAGATTGACCAAATCAATAAACCTTTTTTTTTTTTTAAATGGTCTTGGTGTGTTCTGATATGGTGTGTTCTGATATCTCATTTGTAGCATAGTTCCCGTATTGAAGTCATGCTAGAATCGGTGTAGTATAATCGGTCTGTAATCAGCACATAAAACATCTAAAGGCACGAGCTTGAAGCTAACACCAGAAGATCCGGCATGGATCCGGCGTGGAACGAGATTGAGAAGACAGCGCCGAACAGTGTGACGGAGAGGAGTTGAAAAGCTGCTTTTCAATGTCTTTACAGCAACAACAACAAAAAAGACGTATTTTCAACGTGTTGTGCTCATAGACCCGTCGCTTTACCAGGGAGCATCCCAAAGTGCTAATCGGTCTAAATGTAAATCATGCTCTGCAGCAGTGATGTAAGATTTATTCCGAAACAATTAATGTTGAAAATAGCTGTAAGATCATGACATGTTGGCCTTGCCTGCCATTCCAGTGAAATTACAAATTAGTTCATTAATATGTTAATTAGACCATGTTAATTTTTTGTCTACGCTGGCCACTGGAACAGCATTAGAGTTCTCATAATATTTCTAATTGCATGTCAATGATGCTATTGAGCTCATTTGGGCAGGAATTTGTATGCAAACATCACGTAAAAGGGGTTGGCTGGTGAAGTATGCACGTTTCTTTGAATGAGAATTATCGATATTTAATATATATATATATATTTGGGGAAGATTTGAATGATTTGCTTAGGGAAGATTTGAACGATATCACACAGGGATAACTGCATAGCTGGACATATTAGAAAACTCAGTGCAAAAGCTGAGACCGATAACGTTTATAAGGTTGCGCATTGAAATGGAGGCAACGCCACTATTCCATGCGCTCTTTTATGACGTTTCATTCCAGAATCTGTAGGTAGATGAATTCCAACAAATAAATTCGATAGGCTATCACTTGGATGACATTACAAACAAGATCTTTCATCGCAGACTTCCATTCAGCGCAAACTAAGATTTATCCAAACTTCTCAACAAAGGAATTCAAAAATGGGAAACGTGAGTAGGCAAATGTACTTGCTCGTTTTTCAGTTGTTGACAGGTTTACTGTTTTGAGGTAACCCTAATAATACATTTTTTAATAAACAATTCGACAGGTTTGGCCTGTAAGCTTAAAAAAAGCCATCCTAACTAGTGTAGAAAAGATTCCCAGAGCCTTTCAAATCATGATGTCCATGTATTTAGAAATTCCAATTGTTAACTCATAACACACTTTTCAGATTTGGGAGTCCAACCTGTGTGTCCACCCCACAAATCCCTCAGCAATCAGGATGATCCTGAGAAGGGTTGGTTTTCCAGGCTCATCTCAGAAGGCTGTGTGGAGTCCTGTGCTGACCCAGCTGTCCCAGAGTGCTGTACACCATGTGGAGGCCAATGCCAGTCATGACCTTCCCTGCCCCCTGACAGTGGAGCTGTTGAAGGCAAGAAATCTTTACATTCCTTGGTTGAAGGATAGTCCTACTGTCAATCAGGAAGTGAGCCAGCTCAAGAGACCTAAACTGTCATGCCCCAAGTTGACCCAGCTGTCCCAGGGTGCTGTGCAGCATGTGGAGGCCGGTGCCAAAGCCAGTCAGGTATCCTCGTACCTTTCTTGGAAGAGGCTGAAGGATTTTATTGCGAAACAGAAGAAGGTGAGCCAGCCCAAGAGGCCTAAACTGGTCCCCAGCATCAGGGCCCCCAAGGACCCCAGCCCACTACGACAGAAGCAGCAGCAACAGAGGAAGAGGTCAGCCGATAAGGTGTATGGCAGCAGGGGGTGCACGAGAGCAGCCAAGAAGGACATCTCTGGAGATCTGGCCCAGCTCAAGCCTGGTCAGTCCACAGGAGACGCCTGGAACAATACAGACACTGGGTAAATATCATTACAGCTAATACTGTATTATGGAATTTGTATGATTTTGTTAATTTAATGACCCAATAGAATTCAATAACTCTGATTTCCCTCGAAGACTACAAACAAGGTAGGTTCAATACTGTACAATGATAGAAGAGTTGGCGACAACACATGCCAGTACAGTATGGAACCAGGCCAGGAACAAGGTGTTATGTGAGGCTGTGTTTGTATCCTATAGAGCTGAAGAACCTCGTCGTCTGGAGGTTATGAAGAACCTGACAGGTCTGTGGGGCAGCACTGGGCAAGGCCAGCCTCAGCCGACTCCACGAGCCAACCGTCTCAGCCCCTCCCTGGCCCAGTACTTAGCCTCCACTGTCACACCGAGGACCTTTGACCTCCAGATAATGGGCATGACCTCTGACCTAATGGACTTCTTGGACATGCCCGAGGAGAGACTGTCTATAGAGCTTTGGGACCTCGGGGAGGGCACAGGGGACCAGCGCTACAAAGCCAACTGGCAATTCTCAGAGGAGCACGGCAATGTGCTGATGGAGGGAGTCTGGCTCCAGAAAGACGACAACTGGTAATTTGGAGACCTCAGCTCGCCCAAACGCTTCCTCAGTAGGAAAGAGGAGGGAGCTTATCTGCTGATATTCACTCATTCATATGCACACATCAGTAAAGGCTTTGAGGAAAATAGAAATTGCAATTGGAAGTTCAGTTTACTTTCTGAATTTTAAAGGAATTGACACCAACCCCGGAACAAATACACACAGGCTCACAGGCACACACAAAAAAAGGATGACTCTTGAGGATTGCAGTATCTTATCATTTTTATATACAATTAATATTTTCATTAGCATACATACAGTCATTCTTGTGTTTTTATTCATTTTTAAAATCATGACAACCAGAGAAGTGTAGCATTGTAGGGTTGCTGTGTCTGTGCATTTGATTAGTCTAAAACATCATGAACTGATGGTGTCACAGGTGGGATCTGAACCCTGGTCTACTGCGTGAGAAACCACCATCTTAACAATTAGGCCAATAGATAATTCCTCAATTACACTGGCATAAGGGCCACTTATAGGAATGAATCTCTACCAGGTATAGTAAGACAACATATTTAATAACTTATGTGTCATATTACTTCCCCGAAAGGAATATAGATGTGTTGATCCCCAGGATGGGATATATGAGGATGATATGTCCACCCAAGCATCCAGACGCATGAAATAAATTAGCTTCCAAAATGCACTTGATTGCTGAAATAAATGGATTTACGTTAATGATTCTATATTTTATTCGCTTTTTTACAGCGCATGGTTATCTTTGAGCTTGTGAAAAAGTGAGTTTGTTTCAGTGTCAATTGGTGCTTTTTTTACTCATTCATCTAGAGTGTGTTATTTAAATGACTGATTTACGTTGGGGTTTTGGTTAATTCAGATGGTATTTACAGTGCTTTCAGAAAGTGTTCACACGCCTTGACTTTTTCCACATTTTGTTGTGTTACAACCTGAATTTAAAATGGATTCAATTGAAATGTGTTTTGTCACTGGCCTGCAAACAATACCCCATAATATCAGAGTGGAATTTAGTTTTTTAGAAATGTTTACAAATTAATTAAAATTGAAAAGTTGAAATGTCTTGAGTCAGTAAGTATTCAACCCCTTTGTAATGACAAGCCTAAATAAGTTCAGGAATAAAAATGTGCTTAACAAGTCACAAGTTCCATGGCTAAGTTCCGTGTGTGCAATAATAGTGTTAACATGATTTTTGAATGACTACCTCATCTCTGTACCCCACACATACAGTGCCTTGCAAAAGTATTCGGCCCCCTTGAACTTTGCGACCTTTTGACACATTTCAGGCTTCAAACATAAAGATATAAAACTGTATTTTTTTGTGAAGAATCAACAAGTGGGACACAATCATGAGGTGGAACGACATTTATTGGATATTTCAAACTTTAACAAATCAAAAACTGAAAAATTGGGTGTGCAAAATTATTCAGCCCCTTTACTTTCAGTGCAGCAAACTCTCTCCAGAAGTTCAGTGAGGATCTCTGAATGATCCAATGTTGACCTAAATGACTAATGATGATAAATGCAATCCACCTGTGTGTAATCAAGTCTCCGTATAAATGCACCTGCACTGTGATAGTCTCAGAGGTCCGTTAAAAGCGCAGAGAGCATCATGAAGAACAAGGAACACACCAGGCAGGTCTGAGATACTTTTGTGAAGAAGTTTAAAGCCGGATTTGGATACAAAAAGATTTCCCAAGCTTTAAACATCCCAAGGAGCACTGTGCAAGCGATAATATTGAAATGGAAGGAGTATCAGACCACTGCAAATCTACCAAGACCTGGCCGTCCCTCTAAACTTTCAGCTCATACAAGGAGAAGACTGATCAGAGATGCAGCCAAGAGTCCCATGATCACTCTGGATGAACTGCAGAGATCTACAGCTGAGGTGGGAGACTCTGTCCATAGGACAACAATCAGTCGTATATTGCACAAATCTGGCCTTTATGGAAGAGTGGCAAGAAGAAAGCCATTTCTTAAAGATATCCATAAAAGGTGTCGTTTAAAGTTTGCCACAAGCCACCTGGGAGACACCAAATATGTGGAAGAAGGTGCTCTGGTCAGATGAAACCAAAATTGAACTTTTTGGCAACAATGCAAAACGTTATGTTTGGCGTAAAAGCAACACAGCTCATCACCCTGAACACACCATCCCCACTGTCAAACATGGTGGTGGCAGCATCATGGTTTGGGCCTGCTTTTCTTCAGCAGGGACAGGGAAGATGGTTAAAATTGATGGGAAGATGGATGGAGCCAAATACAGGACCATTCTGGAAGAAAACCTGATGGAGTCTGCAAAAGACCTGAGACTGGGACGGAGATTTGTCTTCCAACAAGACAATGATCCAAAACATAAAGCAAAATCTACAATGGAATGGTTCAAAAATAAACATATCCAGGTGTTAGAATGGCCAAGTCAAAGTCCAGACCTGAATCCAATTGAGAATCTGTGGAAAGAACTGAAAACTGCTGTTCACAAATGCTCTCCATCCAACCTCACTGAGCTCGAGCTGTTTTGCAAGGAGGAATGGGAAAAAATGTCGGTCTCTCGATGTGCAAAACTGATAGAGACATACCCCAAGCGACTTACAGCTGTAATCGCAGCAAAAGGTGGCACTACAAAGTATTAACTTAAGGGGGCTGAATAATTTTGCACGCCCAATTTTTCAGTTTTTGAACTGGTAAAAAAGTTTGAAATATCCAATAAATGTCGTTCCACTTCATGATTGTGTCCCACTTGTTGTTGATTCTTCACAAAAAAATGCAGTTTTATATCTTTATGTTTGAAGCCTGAAATGTGGCAAAAGGTCGCAAAGTTCAAGGGGGCCGAATACTTTCGCAAGGCACTGTACCATTATCTGTATGGTCCCTTAGTAGAGCAGTGAATTTCAAACACAGATTCAACCACAAAGACCAGGGAGGTTTCCCAATGCCTGACAAAGAAGGGCAATTATTGGTAGATGGGTAAAAATATAAAAAAAGCTGACACTGAATATCTCTTTGAGCATGGTGAAGTTATTAACTACACTTTGGATGGTGTATCAATACACCCAGTCACTACAAAGATACAGGCATCCTTCCTAACTCAGTTGCCGGAGAGGAAGGAAACCGCTCAAGGATTTCACCATGAGGCCAATGGTGACTTTAAAACAGTTACAGAGTTTAATGGCCGTGATAAGAGAAAACTGAGGATGGATCAACAACATTGTAGTTACTCCACAAGACTAATATTAATGACAGATTGAAAAGAAGGAAGCCTGTACAGAATAAAAATTTACCAAAACATGCATCCTGTTTGCAAAAGGCACTAAAGTCTTCCTCTCCGCATTTATAAAATTGCTTATTCCAGTTATTAATAAGCATGCACTCCTTAAGAAAAGTACTTTAAAAACTGTTAAATCCCCATGGATTGATGAGGAATTAAAAAATTGTGTTAAAAACTTGTATGGTTGAGAGGGACCAGGCATAAGGAATGGCAAATTAGTTTGGCTGCACAGCTGTCACTTGTGCTCCCTCTCCGTCCTCTAGGTCACCAGGCTGCTCGTTATGGCGCACACCTGTCACCATTGTTAGGCGCACCTGCAGGTCATCAGACTCACCTGTACTCCATCACTTCCCTGATTACCTTCCCTATACAGTGGGGAGAACAAGTATTTGATACTTACAAAGCATGTAGAGGTCTGTAATTTTTATCATAGGTACACTTCAACTGTGAGAGACTGAATCTAAAACAAAAATCCAGAAAATCACATTGTATGATTTTTAAGTAATTCATTGGCATTTTATTGCATGACATAAGTATTTGAAACATCAGAAAAGCAGAACTTAATATTTGGTACAGAAACCTTTGTTTGCAATTACAGAGATCATACGTTTCCTGTAGTTCTTGACCAGATTTGCACACACTGCAGCAGGGATTTTGGCCCACTCCTCCATACAGACCTTCTCCAGATCCTTCAGGTTTCGGGGCTGTCGCTGGGCAATACGGACTTTCAGCTCCCTCCAAAGATTTTCTGTTGGGTTCAGGTATGGAGGCTGGCTAGGCCACTCCAGGACCTTGAGATGCTTCATACGGAGCCACTACTTAGTTGCCTTGGCTGTGTGTTTCGGGTCGTTGTCATGCTGGAAGACCCAGCCACGACCCATCTTCAATGCTCTTACTGAGGGAAGGAGGTTGTTGGCCAAGATCTCGCGATACATGGCCCCATCCATCCTCCCCTCAATATGGTGCAGTCGTCCTGTCCACTTTGCAGAAAAGCATCCCCAAATAATTATGTTTCCACCTCCATGCTTCACGGTTGGGATGGTGTTCTTGGGGTTGTACTCATCCTTCTTCCTCTAAACACGGCGAGTGGAGTTTAGACCAAAAAGCTATTTTTGTCTCATCAGACCACATTACCTTCTCCCATTCCTCCTCTGGATCATCCAGACGATCATTGGCAAACTTCAGACGGGCCTGGACATGCGCTGGCTTGAGCAGGGGGACCTTGCGTGTGCTGCAGGATTTTAATCCATGACGGTGTAGTGTGTTACTAATGGTTTTCTTTGAGACTGTGGTCCCAGCTCTCTTCAGGTCATTGACCAGGTCCTGCCGTGTAGTTCTGGGCTGATACCTCACCTTCCTCATAATAATTGATGCCCCACGAGGTGAGATCTTGCATGGAGCCCCAGGCCGAGGGTGATTGCACTTCTTCCATTTTCTAATAATTGCGCCAACAGTTGTTGCCTTCTCACCAAGCTGCTTGCCTATTGTCCTGTAGCCCATCCCAGCCTTGTGCATGTCTACAATTCTATCCCTGATGTCCTTACACAGCTCTCTGGTCTTGGCCATTGTGGAGAGGTTGGAGTCTGTTTGATTGAGTGTGTGGACAGGTGTCTTTTATACAGGTAACGAGATCAAACGTCGGAGGGGGCACTGTCACTTGTGCTCCCTCTAGGTCACCAGGCTGTTCGTTATGGCGCACACCTGTCACCATCGTTACGCACCTACACGTCAGCAGACTCACCTGGACTCCATCACTTCTCTGATTACTTTCCCTATATGTCACTCCCTTTGGTTCCTTCCCCAAGCGTTATTGTTTCTGTTCCTGTGACATGTCTGTCCGTGCTTCTTATTTTGTATTATGTTGTGTTTATTAAAACACTCACTCCCTGAATTTGTTCCCGACTCTCAGCGCAGATCGTTACAACAGCTGATCGGCAAATGTACTGTAAAATTGAGAAATCATGCGACTAAAATAAGAAATTGTATTATGAAACAAATTACACAAAGAGTGATAGTAAAAAGATTTGGAGTACCTTAAATGAATTTTTGGGCAAAAGCTCCATCATTCATTGAATCAGATGGTTCGTTCATTACAACTACTAAAATAAAATAAATCATTGGCAACATTAGCAAGTTTAGGCATGACATGCAAACAACAAATTCTGAACCTACACATCCATGAATAACTGAGAATATTCTGAAAGACAAATGTAATTTTGAACGCTGTAAAGTGAGTGTAAAAGAGGTTTTTTAAAAAAAAGTGTTGTCTATCAACAATGACAAGCTGAGTCTGACAACTTGGATGGAAAATGACTGAGGATGATAGCGAACTGTATTGCCACTCCTATTTGCCATCTATTCAATCTAAGCCTACAGGAAAGTGTGTGCCCTCAGGCCTGGACGGAAGTCATTCCGCTACCCAGGAATAGCAAAGCACCCTTTACTGGCTCAAACAGCCCACCAATCAGCCTGCTACCAACCCTTAGTAAACTTTTTGGGAAAAAAATGGTGTTTGACCAGATACCATGCTATTTCCCAGTAAACGAAGAATCAACTTTCAGCACCCTTATAGGAAAGTGCGCTCAACATGTAGGGCTCTTATGATTGGCTGAAAGAAAATAATAAGATAGGTGGAGCTGTTTTGTTAGACTTCACTGCAGCTTTTGACGTTATCGATCATAATCGGCTACTGCAAAAACGTACGTTTTATGGCTTTACATCCCCTGCAATAGCATGGATCGAAAGTTATCCGAACACAGATGGTGTTTTTTAATGGACGCCTCTCCAACATCATCCAGGTAGAGTCAGGCATTTCCCAGGGCAACTGTCTAGGCCTCTTATTTATTTATTTTTTACTAATGACCTGCCACTGCCACTGAATAAAGCCTGTGTGTCTATGTATGCTGATGACTCAACACTATACACGTCAGCCCTCCACAGCAAGTGAAATCCCTTCAACACTTAAGAGCTGCAGTCAGTTTTAGATTTGGTGGCAAGTAATAAACTAGTCCTACATTTTTCCAAAACTAAAAGCATTGCATTTGGGACAAATCATTCACTTAACCCTATATCTCAACTAAATCTTGTAATTAATCATGTGGAAATTGAGCAGTTTCCGCAACGGTAGCTAAGATGAGGAGAGTTCTCTCCGCAATAAAGCGTTGCTCTGCATTCTTGACATTGCCATCAACAAAACAAGTCCTACAGACCCCTAGTTTTGTCACACCTGGACTACTGCCCAGTTATATGATCAAGTGCCACAAAGAGGGACATAGGCAAATTACAGTTTGCCCAGAAAAGAGCAGCACGGCTGGGCTTAAATGTTCACGGAGAGAACAACAAGATGCATGTTAATCTGTCCTTGCTCACAGTGGTGGAGAGATTGACTGCATCACTACTTGTCTTTGTGTGAGGTATTGACATGTTGAAAGCACAGAGCTGTCTGTTCAAACGACTCGCACACAACTCAGACACCCCATGCATACCCCACAAGACATGCCACTAGGGGTCTCTTCACAGTCCCCAAGTCCAGAACAGACTGGAAAAAGTACAGTACTACAAAGGGCCATGACTACAGGGAATTCTATTGCACATCAATTAACTCATGCAAGCAGTCCAATCATATTTTAAAAAACGACGCCTTATGGAACAATGCGGACTTGAGGAGACCCACACACATGCACCCACACACACACGCCAGAGCATGCACTCTACACGTGTATGTATGGTGCTATTATAAATGTTGTATTTTAGATATGTAGTGGTGTAATAATGTTATATGTACTGTTTAATTTAATTTTTGTTTTTTCCCATCATTTGTTTGGACCTCAGGAAGAGTAGTTGCTGCCTTGGCAGGAACTAATGGGGATCCTTGATAAATACAAATACAAAGTAAAACTGCAAAAAAATAACTTTATGTCCTGAATACAAAGCGTTATGTTTGGGGCAAATCCAACACAATGCATCACTGAGTACCACTCTTCATATTTTCAAGCATGTTGGAGGCTGCATCATGTTATGGATATGCTTGTCATCGGCAAGGACTAGGGAGTCCTTTTAGGATCAAAATAAACGGAAAAGAGCCAAGTCCAGGCAAAATCCTAGAGGAAAACCTTGTTCAGTCTACTTTCCAACAGACACTGGGAGACAAATTCACCATTCAGCAGGACAATAACCTAAAACACAAGGAGTTGTTTACCAAGACGACACTGAATTTTCCTGGTTGGCCTAGTTACAGTTTTGACTTAAATCGACTTGAAAATCTATGGCAAGATTTTTAATTCAGGCTGTAACACATAAAAATGTGGGATAAGTCAAGGGGTATGAATACTTTCTGAAGGCTCTGTAAATACCATCTGAATGGTTTATTTCTAACTGTGGTTGCGTGTGTTTGTAATCATGCCATATGCTTTTCATTTGGAGAAACCTGCTGGAGTTGGACAGGAGAGAGCATATCTGAGGGACTCACAAGCTGTTTTCGGTGGAAGGAGGTGTACATTTGCCCCGAGATGCTGATCTGGGGTCAGTTATGCATCTTCTCCACTAATGGTTACGGTTAGGGTGGGGGGTGGGGGGTGGGGGGGGGGGGGTGATCCTTGATCTGTACCTAGTGGAAACTTCATCCCTGAGCGTGGGAGGTGGTGAGAGGCTGGTAAACATGGCTAAATGGATTCCTGGTGTCTATATTTCATGTTGAAAATTGGCTCGTAAATCCACTGGTTTTGATCTATGGAACCCTTCGCCGCTTGAAAAAACCTCCGTAAATGTGTAATTTCTCCCTTGACGGAACACAGACGAGAAGCGATCCTTCTTATTTTCTCTCTCTCTCTCTCTCTCTCTCTCTCTCTCTCCCTCTCTCTCTCTCTCCTCTCTTTCCATCCCCCTGCATTCAGTGGAGCGCTAGGCTCATGTTGGATTAATGCTCTCCTTTCCTCTCTCTCCTTTCATGCTCTTTTGATACCTTCTTTTCATCACCGCTCATCCATTTATCAAACCTGCTCCGATGAGAGTGACGTTGCTTCTGAGATCTAGAAGGTGTGTGTGCGTGCGTATGCATGTGTGGTGTGTGCGTGCACCCGCATGCGAGTGTAGAGTAAATACACAGACATGATATTAATAAAAAATATATATTAATAAAAACAGGTCGAAGATGGGTAGGTGGGATGACTCGCTACTCATGTATGAATGGTAAAGACTCCCAACCAAATCCATCTGGACAGCTGTAAGCTACACCACGCTCTCCCCTGCTCCAGTATGTGTGTGTGTGTGTCCACGTGTGTGGTGGTGATGTGAAAAGCATGAGGCAGAACACTATGGCAGAGTGGTTTATAATCGAACAGCAATGGCTGTTAGGTGATGGGAGGCAGATGGGATCTCTTTATCAACCCCGTGGACTGCGCCTTTAATCAGGGCCTAAGAGGTGTGAGGGGGGTTTATCATAATTGAACTGTATCCTGGATAATCGTAGCTATATGTCACTGTTGCATGGCTGTGCCGGCTGAACAAGCTATGACTGGGAAGCGAGGAGGCATGATTGAACACAGAGTTAAGAGGAGAGACGTCTGGTAAAAGAAATAGACAGAAGAGGGTTGCATCCCAAATGGCACCCTATGGTCTTTATATAGTGCACCATTTTTTGACCAACGGCCTCTGGTAAAAAGTAGTGCATCATAAAGGGAATAGAGTCCCATTTGGGATGCAGACAGGTATTACAGGAGGTGATATAGAAGGGCTGTTCTTGTCTGACGATGGTGGATTCCTCTGCTGGTTACATTAGGTTTTGTAGGTGGTGTGTTACATTTTCTCAATCTCATTTTTCCCAACACAAAACTCTGTGGTCAAGCTCTGTTCCATCCTATTTCCCTTCAATTAACCTACGAATGGACAAAAGTGTTTATTGACCTCATGTCTCCTACCATGATAAATACCTATACAATGTGGTCATGTACAGTATGAAATTCGTGAAATATTTTATGAAGATGAGCAAAAATGACTGTTGGGGGTTCCAAGCTAATATATGGAATAAAAATACCATGTTACACCCTGATCTGTTTCACCTGTCTTGTGCTTGTCTCCACCCCCTCCAAGTGTTGCCCATTTTCCCCATCATCCCCTGTGTATTTATACCTGTATTTTCTGTTTGTCTGTTGCCAGTTCGTCTTGTCTCATCAAGACTAGCAGCGTGTTTTCCCATACAACTGCTCGTTTTAGTCCCTGTTTTCTAGTTCTTCTGGTTTTGTCCATTCTGCCAGCCCTGACCCTGAGCCTGCCTGCCGTTTTGTACCTTTTGACACTGCCCTGGATTACTGACCTCTGCCTGCCCTGTCATTTGCCTGCCTACTGTTTTGGAAATAAACTATCTGCGTCTTATCCTGAGTTCTGAGAGTACGAACTTGCCATGACTGCCCCAGCAGACGTCCGTGGATTGTTTGTTAGGTGGCCAGCCACGACAGTAACCTCCCAGCCCCTCAGTAACCCCGCTGTCAGCAGTAACCCCTCAGTAACCCCGGCTTAACTCGCTTAACTCCTCCTAAATGCTTTGCTGGAGAGTCAGAAACCTGTTGGGTGTTTCTCTCTCTGTGTTCCCTCATCTTCGAGCTGCAGCCCCATACCTCATAATGCTGATGCCTGGGAGGGCCCTTACTTGGGCTACGGTGGTGTGGGGACAACAATCTGCCGTATGCTTCAGTCTGGAGGACTCTCCCGTTGTCCGGGAGAGAGGCTGCCCAGAAGTTACTCCAGCTTTGTCAAGACTCCCGCAGTGTGGCAGACTATGCTGTTGATTTTCGTATGTTGGCTGCCGAGAGTGCCTGGAACCCAGAATCCCTGTTCGACACGTTCCTCCACAGATTATCGGAGGAGGTTAAAGACGAGCTCGCAGCCTGGGAGCTGCCTACGGATCTCGACTCACTCATCGCCTTGACCATCCGGATCGATGGGCGGCTAAGGGGAACATAGGAGGTAGAGATCTAATTCCGGTCCAACTCGCTCGCCCAGGGATACCACTTCGCCTCTGAGGAAAAATGGAAGTCCCCGGTGTCTACGTTTCAGAGAATCCGAGGTTATCCGAGTTCCCCTGAGAGTCTCCGAGGTCTGCCGACTCGCCTCTTCCGGAGCCGATGCAACTCAGCAGAGCTAACATCAAGAGTTGTCTGTATTGCGGCACTACCAGTCATTACATGTCTACCTGTCCATTAGAATACATCAGTAGGTATGTGTACTCTGGTAGGCCATATGGAGAATTTTCCTTCTCCCCTTACTCGTACCCATCCCCATGCAATCCTGAGGTGGGGCAACCAGTATAAATCTCTCTGGTTACTGATTGACTCTGGGGCCAATTAGAATGTCATGGACACCTGGTGTCAGAGCTGGGGAACCCCACTCAGCCCCTCTCCATTCCCATGGACATTAGAGCGCTGGATGGGTGCTCTACAGCCAGTCACCCATAAGACCACTCCCATCAACCTGCGAGTGTCAGGGAACCACAATGAGACTATGCAGTTCATGCTCATCAAGTCTCCTCAGGTACCCGTGGTATTGGGGTTTTCTTGACTCCAGCGTCACAATCCCCTCATCGACTGGACTGCTGGTGCTATCATGGGCTGAAACCCATTTTGCCACTCTCAATGCCTGAAGTAGGCACAGCTCCGGGACACCTTCTTATGGGTTCGGAAGAAGCCTCACACCCTCCCACGGAGTACCAGGACCTCTGGGAGGTTTTCAGTAAGGCCCGGGCCACTTCGCTTCCTCCGCATCGACCCTATGACTGCGTGATAGACCTTCTCCTCGGCGCTACACCACCATGGGGACAACTGTTTTCACTGTTGGGTATAGAGACCAAGGCTATGGAAACGTACATTGAGGACTCCCTAGCTGCAGGGTGTATTCGTCTTTCTGCTTTCCCCGCCAGCATACCGGGGCCTCAATGACATCACGGTTAAGAACCACTACCTGCTACCACTCATAGCCTCGACTTTTGAGCCGCTCAGGGTGCCACCATTTTCTCTAAGTTGGACCTGCGGAATGCCTACCATCTGGTGCAGATACGGGAAGATGACGAGTGGAATGCAGCCTTCAACATGGCTAGCGGACACTACGAATACCTGGTGTTGCCATTCAGTCTGACCAACGCTCCTGCTGTGTTCCAGGCACTGGTTAACAATGTTCTCAGCGACATGTTGAACCGGTTGATGTTCGTCTACCTCAACGACATCCTCGTCTTTTCCCTCTCAGCTCAAGAACACGTTCTCCAAATCCGACAAATCCTCCAGCTTTTCCTTCCTTGGATACATCATCGCTGCTGGTAATGTGCAGATGGATCCCGGAAAGGTGAGAGCGGTGGTGGATTGGCCCCAAACCACGTCCATAGTGCAGCTGCAATGCTTCTTGCGATTTTACCATTTCTATCAACATTTTATCCGGGGTTACAGCACCCTGGCTTCCCCCATTTCAGCCCTCACCTCTCCCAAGGTTCCGTTCACATTGTCCCCAGCTGCTGACTGGGCGTTTCTGGACCTTAAAACTTGTTATGGCTTGGGGGCAGTATTTCGAAATATGGATGAGAAGTGTGCCCAAAGTAAACTGCTTGTTTCTCAGGCCCAGAAGCTAGGATATACCTATAATAGGTCGATGTGGATAGAAATCACTCTAAAGTTTCCAAAACTGTTAAAATAATGTCTGTGAGTATAACAGAACTTATATGGCAGGTGAAAACCTGAGAAAAATCCATCCAGGAATTGGGATATTTTTGATGTGTGTAGTTTGAATTGAATGCCAATACAGTATGTATTGGGTTAGGACCCAGATTGCAGTTCCTATGGCTTCCACTAGATGTCAACAGTCTTTAGACATTGTTTCAGGCTTGTTTTCTGAAAAATGAGGAAGAATGAGACCATTTTGTAAGTGGATTATAGAATAAACCAGAGCTGGTTTGCGCGCGTGACCGATTGCGCACCCTTTTTCCTTTGTATTGAATACGCTATTGTCCGGTTGAAATATTATAAATTATTTAGACAATAGACAACCTGAGGATTATTTATAAACATCGTTTGACATGTTTCAACGAACTTTACCAGTACTATTAGGATGTATTCGTCTGCATGTTATGACCGCTATTGAGCCAGTGGATTACTGAACAAAACGCGCCAACAAAACTGAGTTTTTGGGACATAAAGAGGAACTTTGTCGAACAAAACAAACATTTATTGGGGAACAGGGACTCTTGTGACTGCAGCCAGATGAAGTCATCAAAGGTAAGTGATACATTTTTTGCTATTTCTGACTTTCGTGACTCCTCTACTTGGCTTGAAAATGTTTGTATGCTTTTTTAAGCTGGGCGCTGTCCTGAGATAATCGCATGGTATGCTTTCGCCGTAAAGCCTTTTTGAAATCTGACACAGCGGCTGGATTAACAAGAATTTAATCTTTAAGCCGATGTATAACACTTGTATCTTTTATGAATGTTTATTATGTGTATTTCTGTATTTTGAATTTGGCGCTCTGCAATTTCACTGGATGTTGTCGAGGTGGGTCGCTAGCGGAATGCCTGCGCCAGAGAAGTTAAACACCCCTTCACCACAGCTCCCATATTAATTCATCCGGACTTGTCCCGTCAGTTTGTCGTGGAGGTCGACGCTTCGGACGTCGGAGTCGGGACTGTCCTGTCCCAGTGATCTGTGCCTTCTTCTCCCATCGTCTTAATGTCACAGAGAAGAATTATCATGTGGGAAATCGAGAACTACTTGCGGTGAAGATGGTGTTGGAGAACTGGAGGCACTGGTTAGAGTGGGAGGAACATCCATTCATTGTGTGGACGGATCACAATAACCTGGATTATCTCGGCACCGTCTCAACTCCAGGCAAGCTCGATGGGTCCTGCTTTTCACTTGGTTCAACTTTACCATCTCCTACCGCCCAGGGTCCAAGAATGTAAGCCAGATGCGCTTTCCCGCTGCAACAGCCCCGCTGCTTCACCCTTGGACCCAGAGACCATACTTCCTACCTCGTGTCTGGCAGCTGTACTCATCTGGGGAATAGAGAACCAGGTCTGTGAGGCACAGCGTTCCTAGCCGGACCCAACTAACTGGATGTTTGTCCCAGACGTTGCCCGCTCCCCGGTCCTGGAATGGGCTCATTCCTCCAGGCTTGCCTGTCACCCTGGCTCCCATCGGACCCTGGCCTTTGTTTGACAATGCTTTTGGTGGCCCACCATGGTCCCTGACGTCTCCGCGTTCATCGCTGCCTGCACTGTCTGTGCTCAGAATAAGATTCCTCTACAAGCTCTGGCTGGCCTCCTTCAACCACTTCCTGCCCTTCACCATCCCTGGTCACATATATCTCTGGACTTCATCACTGGTCTCGCTCCGTCTGATGGCAACACCACTATCCTTACAGTGCTGGACAGGTTTTCCAAAGGCACCCATTTCATTCCCCTCCCCAAGCTACCCTCAGCCAAGGAGACGGCCCAGCTCATGGTGCAGCATGTCTTCCGGATCCATGGACTTCTGTTGGACATGGTCTCCAACCATGGTCCTCAGTTCTTGTCCCGGTTCTGGAAGGCGTTCTGCACACTCATTGGGTCCTCCGGGTTTCACCCCCAGTCTAACTGCCAGTTGGAGCAAGCCAATCAGGTCCTGGAGACAACTCTTTGCTGCATCGTCTTCGCCAACCCCACCACCTGGAGCCCAGGTGGTGGGGTGGAATACGCCCGCAACATCCTCCCCTGCTCAGCCACTGGTCTCTCACTTTTCGAGTGTCCGATAGGTTACCAGCCCCCACTCTTCCCTGAGAAAGAGGAAGAGGTCAGCTTACCCTCGGCCCACTGTCTCTGTACCCGAAAGAGAGCCCGTTCTGCTCTTCTCAAGACCACCTCCAGGTATCGGAAACAGGCGGACCGCCACCGGACCCCGGCTCCCCGGTTTTATTGGCCCTTTCCCCATCTCTAAGATTCTTAGCCCCTCTGCTGTTCATCTTCTGTTGCCCTGCACCCTCCGTATACATCCCACTTTTCATGTGTCAAGGATTAAACCTCACAGCCCTCTGTCTGTTCTTCCTGCACTTGACCTGTTGTTTGTCTGCCCCCTGTTTTGGAAATAAACTTCTGTGAATCGAACTGTCTGCATTTGGGTTTTATTCTGAGTTCTGATATACAAAGGATTATTTAGCTATCACAAACATATAGAAACAAATTATTGGACAAAACATTGAATTTCACATTACTGCTAATAGCCAATAGAAAGGCATTGAATAACAGATTCACTACATGGAACAACAGATAGTCCAAAAACAAATCAAAAGGAAGTTTGTTCTGAATTGTCAGTCCTATATCTATTTTTATTGTTTTTCACATGTATTTTTACCCTTATTTTAGTCACTAAACTATCTCCATACATACCGTACTTCCATTCATTTTTTTAAACAGGTATTGGGAACCTTCAGATAAGTTGTGTGAGGCTTGTGTGTGTCCTAGAGCAAAACAGAGAACACCATCGTGTTCATGAGAGTCTTCGCTTTCCACAAAGGTGACACGTTAGTGTTCGGACGCTACAAACCGTTTGGATGCTACAGACGTTTTCATGAGAAGACCGATTTTCGGGAAGTCTCATGATCTAACAAACACCACTCTATCCAAATGCCAATGATGTTTAGCAAACTCCAGGTGTTTCCATCTGTTGGAGAACATGAAAATGGAACTCTTTGGCCACGTGTGATAAGCACATTGAATTTCATCCTATTTGATATCCAAGCTACATCAATGGGTGCTTTATAGTGTATATACTGTATTACCCTGTCCTATAGCCGTTCCCCATTTCTCCATGTCTCTGTCCAATGTCATTCCGACTTCCACCCCTTCCTAGCTGAGTCACCTGGGAGAAAAAACTTTTAATTGTGCTTTTATATGTTTGAAGTTCAACTAATTTCATGAGCTACTTTACAGCGATGTAGTTGAATTCTTAGACGGGCATAATCGCAAGAATCGCCCAAAGGCGTACAGTTGGAATGAGAGGTCATTTCCACTGCTTTTAGCCCATGGATAAGGCTCAAGCTAGAGTACACAAAACATTCCCAATCACCAGTCAAGAGCAGTGCTGACAGCTAAGCATTAACCCCTCTGTCCACTTTCAACAGTCTCCCTGCATTTGTGCCCTAAGTACATGGTAGGAGAGAATGGTGTGGAGAGAGGAAGGAGTGTGTGACTCTAAAAGTAGACTTCTCATCCCCTGGAACTCTATCTCTAGGGAGCCTGTGACTGAATAGAGTGTCGGACATTTTGATAGGGTCACCTTTGGAGTGTCATGAAAAGATCGACTTTCACACACAGGAGTCCAGATATAGTCCAAGCCAAACTTGGTTGATACACTCGTTGAATGTGGAAGGTGTGTGTGTTTGCAGGCGTGCGTGCGTTAATGCTTGCATGCATGTGTGTGCATGCTTCCTTGTGTGTGTTTGCCAGAGGCTGAGAGAAGAAGAGTGTCACGGGGGGGCATCCCAGTCTGACCCGTTAAGGCAGTGCCCTGATTGGAGCCTGACCATAGATGAGATTAGGTTAGACCTCCACTGCCCTGTCCCATCAACTGCCCGCACACTGAGAGAGAGAGAGAGAGAGCTGATTTGATTTGTCAGAGAGAGATAGAGAAGGCTCTCAACAATACCTGACAAAGGGGAGGCAACACGGCACGTCTTCTTTACCTGCTTCAGCGCAATTCCCCAAAATCCAATTTACCATGTGGCTCGGCGGCTGTCACGGAAGGGAATTAAACATTACCCATAATTCATTCCGGGCGCTCCTCGGGTCGCGTCTCTGGCAGAGCCATGGCAGGCGTAGTGACATCACTCTAGGGTGCAATAACAGTGTCACGGCGAGGATGGTAACCTTTAACCCCGTCTGTTTCATCCTTTCCTATTTATGGTGTCCATAATAGGACAGCCTCAGCAGGATTTTACCTGTCAGGTACTTTTGTGGCTTAAGAACGGTGGACAATTCAACAAAATTCACCTGAATTGCCTGTCCGTCACATTTCTAACGAACGCAGGCAAAGGAACTGTTATCAAAATGGCGACCCCTCAACCTAAATGCAATGTTTTCCACCCTACCGAGTCAGTAGCCTGTGAATTGGTGGTAATGCTGGGAGTTGCTACTGTTAAGGTAGCGTCTCGCTAGTCTTGCTAGCGTTCCTGTGCCATCACCCAGGTTGCATCCCAAATGGCACCCTGTTCCCTATATAGTGCTGTACTTTTGACCAGAACCGTATGGACTCTGGTCAAAGGTAGTGAACTACATATGGAATATGGTGCTATTTGGGATACTGGCTCTGTCTGTCTGCCTGGCCACCCGGCGGTCACCGAAGCCTCAATTACCTGACTGACGTTTCATTAGGGGCTGCAGCTGATCCTGTGGCTAAGAGGCAGCGAGGCGCACCGCGGCGTGGAGAGGAGAGGAGAAGAGGAGGAGAGAGGGAGGGAAGGAAGGAGAGAGGGAGTGAAGGAGAGGCAAGGCTTCATGTCTCACTGCCTTACAACCTCATGAGCTGGCAGTGTCAGAGTCACACACACATTACGTTATAGTTGTTTAACAAATGCTCTTAAACCAAGAAGTGCGTATAGGGAAGACTGTGTGTGTGCACCAATATAGAATTGTAAAAGGATGTTACATTAAATGACGTGCCCTTTAATGTAGACCACATGGAGAATTCAATAAATCTGAATCAAGACACAAATTTAAAATGTTGACATGCCCTTCCGTGCACCTTCTGTGACTTCTAGGAAGAATGATACCCACTTAACCCAAACATTTTCCCAAGTTTCCACCGTCATTGTAAAGCCTTAGTTATTTTGTTGCTCTAACAAAGTAATTCTGAAGATTATTATTTATTTCATATGATTAGTGGTTCATTTACGTCTGTCCCTCATTTTAAGGTCAACACTGTTACGTGAACTGAACTTTTAATATGGTGAAATTATTCATTTAAAAAATATATATTTTGATCAAAGGAAACATTGAACAAATCATAGTTTAAAAGTCAAATAGTCAATAGTCAAATCATAGTTTAAAAGTCAAATAGTCAATAGTCAAATCATAGTTTAAAAGCATGTGAGCTGGTTCCACTCCTTTTTGCCATGTTCTGGTGTTTTGTGCTGGAAAACTGAGCGGGTCGGGTAGAACACGTCAACCCTGTTACCCATAGACAGGCTACAAATGTTTTAACAATAATAAAATAAATCAAAATGAAGTTTGCATTCATTTGCCCCTCCCTGTTGCACGCAACAAGCTTCCATTCCCTCTGTCACAAGGGGATTTCTGGCTGATAGAACATGAATTGTTCAACCCTGTTACTTTATTTGACACTTAATAGGCACTTACTATAGTCTTTTTTTTATTTTTTATTTAACCTCTTCAGATGGGAAAATGTTTTTTTTTTAAATTAAGTTGAACATGTGCTCTTTAAGACAAGATTTTCAAATAAAAAAATCGACCAAGTTACACTTCTCAAAAGGCACCGAAGGACCCAGCTACTAACTAGGGTCCTAACCAGGCGCACACCTTGACTTTGGTCATTGTCGGTTTAAGCCATTGCAGCTTTGCGTGTGTGTGAGAGGGTGTGTGTCTGTGTCTCTCTGTGTTTGTGCCTGGATACATGCACCCTCGTGTTACTGCGCTTGACGGGGTCAGGGATGATCCCAGGCGGTGTGTGTGGGTAGGCTTTGTGACACCCCCCCCCAGACTGAGCTGTTCCTCCACAGACACCACCATGGTTGACAGACTTCTGCCTTCCACACTGTGAGTGTGTATGTGTGTGTGTGATCCACAGACACCATGGTTGACTGCCTGACACACTATCGCCCAGGACCGGTAAGAATCCACAGTAAGACCCACCAGAGATTAGGGCAGAGGAGAGAGACTGGAGGACTTGGTGAATAAGAGAATCACTTTGAATCTGAGATAAGTTTTTTGTCTTTCCCTACTTTGGTACAACTCTATTAATCATCCTGTTCCAGTCCAATTTTTGTAATTTAGACAGAGAAAATTGTTGTTCAAATGTACAGTGTAAGAAGTACTGCAAGGAACTTGTGGGTAAAGTGCTGTGGTCTCTCTCTCTTCTCTCTCTCTCTCTCTCTCTCTCTCTCTCTCAACCATTTGTGTCTTTCATAGGTATGTTCTTTGTGTGAGCCTGCATTCCATAGCACTATACATCCTAAATTCAGTGCTCAACACCCCAGTAAAGTGGATATCTGATTAACCTCTTTGGATCCCACCATAACTGAGAGACTCTAGTTTACCCCCACGTAAATGTCAATCAATCAATGCTATTGGACGTAATGTTTCCTACAGTATCATTAAATTGGTCATAAGCTAACTGAGCAGAGAGCAGAGAGCAGTCACACTGACCTGGGGTGATGACCGGTGACCAATGTCCTATTTCAAATTCCCTACATACTGTACTACAGTAGTACACTACTTTTGACCAGGGCCCATAGCACTTTGTAGTGAATCGGGTTCTATTTGGGACGCAGCCATAGAAAACCTCCCCTGCCTCTGCTCACATGAACCCAAACCTCAAAAACACAAAGGTTTGCTTCTAATTAGGCTCTCATACTATGGAATAATGAACATTATGCTAATACAGAGACTTCTTCATTTCCATATTTTTGAATATTCAAATTAATTATGCAGGCGAATAGAGAGAGGGAGATGGGGATACATTAACTTTTAAGAAAGCCTCATAAAGTCCTTATTAAGAGAGGATGGGAGTAATGATGTTAAATACGAGGGCAATCAAACATTTAATGCAAAGGGCCTCCTGCAGGCAAACAGCATTTAAATGAGTCAATTAGACAGCCATTATCCACTGGTCTAGGTGCACTAGAAGCATGCACACACACACACACGCAGACACACACATACACATGCATGCATGCACACGCACACACACGCACGCACACACACACACACACGCAGACACACACATACACATTCACGCACGCACAAAAACACACACACACGCACGCACGCACACACACACGGTCAGATCTGCATAAATGTCTGGAAAAATGGTACTAATGAAATACTAAACTAGTTAACAACTTAGACATGGAAAATGTGCAAATATTGATTGCTAGAGGGCTGGTTAGTTGTTGTCCTCAAATCGGGACGGAAATGTGTAATATCTGCCAGAGATTGTGTCATAAATCTAAATTATTGAGTTAACGGGAACTCTCCTCCCAATTAGCGATGTGCGTATTAAAACGGGAATGAGTGAGGAGGCCAAAAGGGGCCAGATGTACACTCAAAATCATGCCATACCTGTGACATTCTACATGTAGTAAATTATATCTAAATAATAAATCATAACGAAATGAAGCCTTGTCGACCATTATTGCATTATAAACATGTTCTCCCATAATGCATTGAAATACGTCTTCAAATCCAAGAGACAGATGGTTTAATGTACCTATGTGGATATGGTGTCATACCTCTCCCTCTTCTCACCCCCCTTTTCTCTCTCTCTTTCTTTCTCTCTCTCTCTCTCTCTCTCTCTCTCTCTCGCTCTCATTTTCTCTCTCTCCTTTTCTCTCTTTCTCCCTCCTTCCTTCTCTTTCGCTCTGTTGTCTGAGTCCCACTCTGTCAGGCCCTGCACACAATTACAGAGTGTGATTGCTATCAGGCGGGACGGGGAGCCACCTAAATGAGGGCCTAAATAGGATTTCCTACATGGCGAAGCCCACGGTCACCCGGCCCCGGACATGGTAATGAAACACTATACATCACAATCAGGCCCCCGATCCTATTCATACTGAGACACATTACTCTCACCTCTCATAATTACAGAGGAGTGACAGACATGAGGAGGAGGAGGAAGAGGAGGAGAAGGGGGAAGTGGAGGAGGAGTGGGAGTGGGAGGAGGCGTTCGATGTCTGGAAGATGCAGAAGAAGAGAGGGAGGAGGTGAGAGGGAGGAGTGGAAGAGGAGGGGGAGGACAACATTGCTGTCTGGGAGGAGGTGCAGACGAGGAGGAAGAGGTGACGAGGTGTGGGGGAAGCGAGGGCTGTGTCACAATGATTTCAAGTGGCTTCTTTTCCTTGCCTTTTTCCAATCGTTCATATTGGGGTCCACACACACACATACACACACAAACCAATGTGACGAGGACCGGGACGGACTTGCGATCAATAGCTTGGGCAGGAATCAGCGATGGGGAGAATAAGACAAAGGCCTATCAGATTGAGGTTGACTTCTCCATGTGTCCATGGCTGGTCTGCAACAATAGATTGGCAGAGAAATCCGGTGGCGTGCTCCAACAAAAAAGACGGATGAGAAGAGAGATTACTAATGCTCTCCAACCAGACATTTTAGGATGCAACCCAAGTGACACCATATTCCCCATATAGTGCACTCTTTTTGACCTGAGCCCTATCGACCCTGGTTAAAAGTAGTGCACTATATAGGATACAATTTGGGACGCAACCTGACAGAGCAGGGATTTGGTGAAAACCATTATCACACAGGTAGCCCCCGTCCCCGTCCCCTCTTGATAAGAGTACCTTATCTGACTATTGCTGGGGTTATTGAACGAATGCATTGGGTGCAGTTTGTGTGTGTGTGTGTGTGTGTGTGTGCGTGCGTGCGTGTGTGCGTGCGTGTGTGTGTGTGTGTGTGTGCGTGTGTGTGTTCAAGTTTGACTAATAATTGTAAGTACCAGAAGTCCTCACAAGAACAGTAAACCAACTAAAAATCTGACAAGTGAAGACATTCTACCAGTCCTCACTTGTAAAAAGGCTATTTTGGGCTGTGTTTGTGAGTGTGCGTGAGTGCGTGTGTACATGTGTACACGCGTGTGTGTGGGATTGGAGGTTGCGAATGAGATTGTTGAGTATTTCAGATAATCCAGCGTCTGGAAGAGGACCACTTGAACAATATAGTAAGTGATGATAATCAGGAGATAGTGAAACATAACAGGAAGGCAACACAAAAAAAAAGCCAACATGCAAAAAATAGACATTCCACAGTGGATGTCCATAGGAATCATCCACCTTCCCTAACCCTAACCTATCTCTGTGCTCTTAGCTCCAGGCATGGATATATATCCAATTTCATCATCACATATAACCATCCTGATATAGATAAAGACGATTATGTCTGCTGCTACAGGTCGCATATCCATGTCCATTTTAGAGCTGTGTTTATGGACTGACAGGAGAGGGGTTCAGGTGTATGTATGGGCTGGTATAATACACTAGGGGTGGGTGCTCTGCGTGTTTGTTCAAACCATGTGATCTTTTGTAATGGATTGGATTAAAATGAAGGCAAAGTGTGTGTGTGACGTGAGGGGTGTGTCTGTCTGCTCGTAGTGTCCACCGTGGTGTCCCTCTAGTGATCGGGCCAATCCATCAGGCCCTCTCGCTCATGAATCATTACGCACACGGGCGTGTGCACGCGCATTCACTCACGTGCGCACACACACACACACACACACACACACACACACACACACACACACACACACACACACACACACACACACACACACACACACACACACACACACACACACAGTTTCAAGTGGTAAGTTGTCTTATCCTCTAGATCCCCGTGCTGTGGGATCAGGGGAGGTGATGATGAACAGTAAGGTTAGTTTAGTGGAGTGCTCGCTCACACCTGCAGCTCAGACTCGGAGAGAATGATGGGTAGGATGATGTCATAGCCCCTCCTCTTCCTCTTCGACAATCCACTATAACTGAACTGGGCAGCGGGGCTTGGAACCACTGCAGAGGTCCCTTAGAGCCACAGAATGTGCAGGCTTTTGTCCCAGCCCAGCTCTAACCCGCCTCATTCAAATTATGTAATTGCCTAAACTGAAGGCCATGTTTAATTGGTTAATTGAGTCAGTTAGTGCCAGGCTGGGATGAGATATGGACACTGTAGCCCATGTCCTATAGTTGGAACACTGTATGGACACTGTAGCCCATGTTCTATAGTTGGAACACTGTATGGACACTGTAGCCCGTGTCCTATAGTTGGAACAGTGTGTGGACACTGTAGCCCATGTCCTATAGTTGGAACAGTGTATGGACACTGTAGCCCATGTCCTATAGTTGGAACACTGTATGGACACTGTAACCCATGTCCTATAGTTGGAACACTGTATGGACACTGTAGCCCATGTCCTATAGTTGGAACACTGTATGGACACTGTAGCCCATGTCCTATAGTTGGAACACTGTATGGACACTGTAACCCATGTCTATAGTTGGACACACTGTAGTTGGACACTGTGGACACTGTAACCCATGTCCTATAGTTGGAACACTGTATGGACACTGTAACCCATGTCCTATAGTTGGAACACTGTATGGACACTGTAACCCATGTCCTATAGTTGGAACACTGTATGGACACTGTTAACACTGTATGGACATGTCCTATAGTTGGAACACTGTATGGACACTGTAGCCCATGTCCTATAGTTGGAACACTGTATGGACACTGTAGCCCATGTCCTATAGTTGGAACACTGTATGGACACTGTAACCCATGTCCTATAGTTATGGACAACATGTCCTATAGTTGGAACACTGTATGGACACTGTAGCCCATGTCCTATAGTTGGAACACTGTATGGACACTGTAACCCATGTCCTATAGTTGGAACACTGTATGGACACTGTAGCCCATGTCCTATAGTTGGAACACTGTATGGACACTGTAGCCCATGTTCCATAAACCAGTTAAGTAACATATCAATAACGCAGCAGTGGAACAACTCACAGATGCCCAGAGGTCCTTGCTGTTGTCGTTATGCCACTCTGGTGTCTCCTGTAGCAGCGTGAGCCAGAAGGGAGCAGGGATCAGCAGGCCCCGCCACCGACCCCACCACAGAGCCAGTCTACTGGCTAATTCACTATTGATCTCAATGCTGGGCCAGTCTTCTCTTCTGCTTGGTTTGGAACTGAGTATCTGTCACAGTTGGTCTAGCTCCCACAGGGGGCATGGAAAAGAGAGAAACCATATGGTTGTGCCCCAAATGGTACCCTATTCCCTATGGGGGTCATAGGGCTCTGGTCAAAAGGAATGAACTAAATAGGGAATGTGGTGCCATTTGGGATGCAGGCAATGACTGCCTTATAAGTATCAAGGTACACACACACTGTCAACACAGCAAAGAATGTGTGAGAATTAGTTGAGGGATTGAATGAGATGAAGGCGGTTTCTGTTGGACGATGTCGCTAGTGACTCATGATGGATTCCATTTGGAAAAAGAGTAGGAGGGTTCACTTCAGGTAGTGACACAGGTGGCTGTACTTATAGCTCTGAGCTGCACATGTAGCGAAGTCTTATTTATTATATATGAATATTATATGTACCTCACACGTGACCCGTGATAAGACTATGCAATTAATAGGAACTATTCAATTGGATTAAAACGAAATATCTGACCCCATAAAAATGATTTAGCTATGTGCAAGCAGGATTATTGTTGAGTTGAAGGAATAAACTACCAAGAAAGAATTGTCTATCAAAAGCAAAAATGTTTAATATCATTGTAAACTGTATTATTACATTATACAAGGCATAGACATACAGTTGAAGTCGGAAGTTTGCATACACTTAGGTTGGAGTCATTAAAACTCGTTTTTCAACCACTCCACAAATTTCTTGTTAACAAACTACAGTTTTGGCAAGTCGGTTAGGACATCTACTTTGTGCATGACACAAGTCATTTTTCAGACAAATTATTTCACTTATAATTCACTGTATCACAATTCCAGTGAGTTAAAAGTTTACATACACTAAATTGACTGTGCCTTTAAACAGCTTGGAAAATTCCCTAAAATGATGTCATGGCTTTAGAAGCTTCTGATAGGCTAATTGACATCATTTGAATCAATTCGAGGGGTACCTGTGGATGTATTTCAAGGCCTACCATCAAACTCAGTGCCTCTTTGCTTGACATCATGGGAAAATCAAAAGAAATCCGCCAAGACCTCAGAAATAAATTGTAGACCTCCACAAGTCTGGTACATCCTTGGGAGCAATTTCCAAATACCTGAAGGTACCACGTTCATCTGTACAAACAATAGTACGCAAGTATAAACACCATGGGACCACGCAGCCGTCATACCGCTCAGGAAGGAGACACGTTCTGTCTCCTAGAGATGAACGTACTGAGGTGCGAAAAGTGCAAAACAATCCGAGAACAACAGCAAAGGACCTTGTGAAGATGCTGGAGGAAACAGGTATGAAAGTATCTATATCCACAGTAAAACGAGTCCTATATCGACATAACCTGAAAGGCCGCTCAGCAAGGAAGAAGCCACTGCCCCAAAACCACCATATAAAAAGCCAGACTATGGTATGCAACTGCACATGGGGACAAAGATCGTACTTTTTGGAGAAATGTCCTCTGGTCTGATGAAACAAAAATAGAACTGTTTGGCCATAATGACCATCATTATGTTTGGAGGAAAAAGGGGGAGGTTTACAAGCCGAAGAACACCTTCCCAACCGTGAAGCGCGGGCTAACAGCATCATGTTGTGGGGTTGCATTGCTGCAGGAGGAACTGGTGCACTTCACAAAATAGATGGCATCATGAGGGAGGAAAATTATGTAGATATATTGAAGCAACATCTCGAGACATCAGTCAGGAAGTTAAAGCTTGGTCACAAATGGGTCTTCCAAATGGACAATGAACCCAAGCATACTTCCAAAGTTGTGGCATAATGGCTTAAGGACAACAAAGTCAACGTATTGGAGTGGCCATCACAAAGCCCTGACCTCAATCCTATAGAAAATGTGTGGGCAGAACTGAAAAAGCATGTGCGAGCAAGGAGGCCTACAAACCTGACTCAGTTACACCACCTCTGTCAGGAGGAATAGGCAAATATTCACCCAACTTAATGTGGGAAGCTTGTTCCACAAGCTCCAATACGCTATTCGAAACGTTTGACCCAAGTTATATGATTTAATTGCATTGCTACCAAATACTAATTGAGTGTTTGTAAACTTCTGACTCACTGGGAATGTGATGAAAGAAATAAAAGCTGAAATAAATTATTCTCTCTACTATTATTCTGACATTTCACATTCTTAAAATAAAGTGGTGATCCTAACTGACCTAAGACAGGAATATTTACTATGATTAAATGTCAGGAATTGTGAAAAACTGAGTTGAAATGTATTTGGCTAAGGTGTATGTAAACTTCCGACTTCAACTGTAAATTGCAAGGCATTACTGATGTTAAAGTGAAATTTCAAAATGTCTCAATTTCATATTCATAATCTCCAGCACCAACCCAAAATCAACATGCAGTATGTGAAAACGTTGCATTTCTATGTTTTGTAGTAATAAATATAGAGGAAGATAAGGGCTTCCAATGACATCCTCGGTGTGCATCATGTAATTTTAACCAATTATGAGTAGGCATTGCCTACTAAATTCCTACTAATTGTCTACTAATTGGACGATGTTGTCATTGGAAGCACTTATCTTCCTCTGTCTTTTTTACTACAAAATATAGAAATGCAATATTTTTTTACATCTTTTGATGTTGATGTTGAGGTGGTGCTGGAGATGATGAATATGAAGTTGACTTTTTTCTTTTTTTTCTTTTTCATATTATTCACAATCTTGGGATGATCAGAGTGGGCGAGAGAGAAGTCAAGGCCATGCCCCAACAGTCCATGGGAAGGAAAGAGAGGGAGACTGGCCGTGTCCGAAATCTGGCTTGCCTACTACACTGAACAAAAATATAAATGCAATGTAAAGTGTTGGTCCCATGTTTCATGAGCTGAAATAAAAGATCCCAGAAATGTTCCATTCGCACAAAAAGCTTATTTCGCTCAAATTTTGTGCACACATTAGTTTACATCCCTGTTAGTGAACGTTTCTCCTTTGCCAAGATAATCCAACCACCTGACAGGTGTGACATATCAAGAAGCAGATTAAAAGGCATGATTATTACACTGGTGCACCTTGTGATGGGGACAATAAAAGCCCACTCTAAAATGTACAGTTTTGTCACACACCACAATTCCACAGATGTTTCAAGTTGAGTGTTCAAGTGGCATGCTGACTGCAGGAATGTCCACCAGAGCTGTTGCCAGAGCATATAATGTTAATTTCTCGACCATAACGTACAGTAGTTTTAGAGAATTTTGCAGTACCTCCTACCTGCCTCACAACCTCAGATCACGTGTAGCCACTCCAGCCCAGGACTTCTTCATGTGCGGGATTGTCTGAGACCAGCCACCCGGACAGCTGAGCGAGCTCTGGGTTTGCACAACTGAAAAAATTATCTCAGGGAAGCTCATCTGCGTGCTCGTTGTCCTCACCAGAGTCTTGACCTGACTGCAGTTCTGCGTCGTAACCGATTTCAGTGGACAAATACTCACATTCGATGGCCACTGGCACGCTGGAGAAGTGTGCTCTTCACGGATGAATCCCGGTTTTTAACAGTACCGGGCAGATAGCAGACAGCGTGTATGGCATTGTGTGGGCGAGCGGTTTGCTGATGTCAACGTTGTGTATAGAGTGCCACATGGTAGCAATGGAGTTATGGTATGGGCAGGCATAAGCTACGGACAACGAGCACAATTTAATTTTACCGATGGCAATTTGAATGCACCGAGATACCATGGCAAGATCCTGAGGCCCATTGTCATGCCATTCATCCGCCGCCATCACCTCATGTTTCAGCATGATAATGCACGGCCCCATGTTGCAAGGATCTGTACACAGTTCCTGGAAGCTGAAAATGTCCCAGTTCTTCTATGGCCTGCATACTCAAATCAAATCAAATCAAATCAAATTTTATTTGTCACATACACATGGTTAGCAGATGTTAATGCGAGTGTAGCGAAATGCTTGTGCTTCTAGTTCCGACAATGCAGTAATAACCAACGAGTAATCTAGCTAACAATTCCAAAACTACTACCTTATACACACAAGTGTAAAGGGATAAAGAATATGTACATAAAGATATATGAATGAGTGATGGTACAGAGCGGCATAGGCAAGATGCAGTAGATGGTATCGAGTACAGTATATACATATGAGATGAGTATGTAAACAAAGTGGCATAGTTTAAAGTGGCTAGTGATACATGTATTACATAAAGATGCAGTAGATGATATAGAGTACAGTATATACGTATACATATGAGATGAATAATGTAGGGTATGTAAAGATTATATTAAGTAGCATTGTTTAAAGTGGCTAGTGATATATTTTACATCAATTCCCATCAATTCCCATTATTAAAGTGGCTGGAGTTGAGTCAGTGTGTTGGCAGCAGCCACTCAATATTAGTGGTGGCTGTTTAACAGTCTGATAGCCTTGAGATAGAAGTTGTTTTTCAGTCTCTCGGTCCCAGCTTTGATGCACCTGTACTGACCTCGCCTTCTGGATGATAGCGGGGTGAACAGGTAGTGGCTCGGGTGGTTGTTGTCCTTGATGATCTTTATGGCCTTCCTGTGACATTGGGTGGTGTAGGTGTCCTGGAGGGCAGGTAGTTTGCCCCCGGTGATGCATTGTGCAGACCTCACTACCCTCTGGAGAGCCTTACGGTTGTGGGCGGAGCAGTTGCCGTACCAGGCGGTGATACAGCCCGACAGGATGCTCTCGATTGTGCATCTGTAGAAGTTTGTGAGTGCCTTTGGTGACAAGCCAAATTTCTTCAGCCTCCTGAGGTTGAAGAGGCGCTGCTGCGCCTTCTTCACGATGCTGTCTGTGTGGGTGGACCAATTCAGTTTGTCTGTGATGTGTACGCCGAGGAACTTAAAACTTACTACCCTCTTCACTACTGTTCCATCGATGTGGATAGGGTGGTGTTCCCTCTGCTGTTTCCTGTAGTCCACAATCATCTCCTTAGTTTTGTTGACGTTGAGTGTGAGGTTATTTTCCTGACACCACACTCCGAGGGCCCTCACCTCCTCCCTGTAGGCTGTCTCGTCGTTGTTGGTAATCAAGCCTACCACTGTTGTGTTGTCCGCAAACTTGATGATTGAGTTGGAGGCGTGCGTGGCCACGCAGTCGTGGGTGAACAGGGAGTACAGGAGAGGGCTCAGAACGCACCCTTGTGGGGCCCCAGTGTTGTGGATCAGTGGGGTGGAGATGTTGTTACCCACCCTCACCACCTGGGGGTGGCATACTCACCAGACATATCACCCATTGAGCATGTTTGGGATGCTCTAGACCGATGTGTACGACAGCGTGTTCTAGTTCCCGCCAATATCCAGAAACTTCACATAGCCATTGAAGAGGAGTGGGACAACATTCCACAGGCGACAATCAAAAGCCTGATCTCTATGCAAAGCAGATGTGTCGTGCTGTATTAGACAAATGGTGGTCACACCAGATAGTGACTGGTTTTCTGATCCACGTCCCTACTTAAAAAAAACAGTTATCTGCGACTAATGAATGTATTCCCATTGACTCATTTCCTTGTATGAACTGTAACAGTAAAATCTTTGAAATTGTTGCATGTTGCGTTCATATTTGTGTTCAGTGTACTTACTAAAACTGCATACTGTGTACTAATCATATTACATACAAATTAGAACATGCTGTTTAGTAAAAAATGAAAGCAATAAGCAGCAAATATCAGCATACTTGGCTCATCGTACTGAGACTGCGTAATCTAATGCGCAATTGCTTTGATTCCCGCCATTCGTTCGTTTTGGAACAGCGTGTCCCCTCACCTGAATATCAGCTGTTGTCAGTCACACGTGGATCTCGAAAGATGATTCTCTTCCTCAATAGTGTGCAGCAAATTCTACTAGATGAAAAGCCGAAATGACATCCTGGCCTTGAAAGCGTTCTCAATTTTCAAAATTTCACATACTATAAAACGTTCCTTTTCCGCATACCCAAAATGCCTACTACTTAGTGTGTATCTCACCAGAACAGGTCAGGAACAAAAAGAGAAAGAGCAATGCATCTGAGACCCCTCTATAACCACTCAACCATGTTTAGATTCAAAATCTGAGTTGTAACCAATAGCATTTCTGTTGAGTTAACTTCCAATCAGATGTCAAACCTACAGGATCTAAAGACAACAGCACCACTTGCTTCATAGAGACGTGACACGAGGGGGTTGGTGAGGTAATGCAGCATTCCTAAGATGACACAAAGGAACTCTTGCATACAGTATTAATAAAGGAGAGGTCGGGAGTTGGGCCGGCCTACACACAGGACTGTTGATTCTATGGATGAAAAACGTTGTTCAACGCCAATGTGTTATATTATATTTGCTGTTATTGGCTGATTTGAAATGGTATGGAAATAGCTAGCTACCTGGAGTTGTCCATGGTCCTGAAAACCACTGTCCTGAAAAGCTCTCTATCTCCTATCCTCTCCTCCTCCCATCCTCTCACTCTATCTCCACCCTCTCCCTCACTCCATCCCTCCCCCTCTCTCACTCCCCCTCTCTCTCCCTCCCTATCTCCAGTAACAACATTCCCTGGACTAATTGGAATGCTGTCAGCAGGTAAATGCTTTGTGACCAGGCTAGTGACAGTCACGCCATCCTACTCTGACTTTCCCGGGGACCATCAGTGTGACGAGGACAGCTTTGTGCCAGTGTCAGCTCAGGGATGTGGGATGTGGCCTTTGAACAGGAGCAGGGATGGCTGGTTGGTACTGACCTGACACACACACACATCACACAGAGCAGCAAAGGATAGGACAGCCACACAAAGAGAGTGGAATGATGCACTGCTGTGGAGTCTGACAGACCCCACACACCAAGGTTATTATAGTTTTGTGTTTTTGTATTCGTTTTTATTTCTATTAGTTTTAAGATTTAAAAAGAATAACAAGTTCAGTTTTCAGATTTGATTTACTCGTTTTTATTTGGTTTAAGTTTCGTAATAAAAATCGATGTCACTTTTATATTATTTAGTTTAAGTGTTAGGGACAGAATGTAGCCTGTGAGCCATTTTTGTGTTATGTCTTTTTTTTGTGTTTTTGGGGATGTCACTTCTTGCCACTGTGGGGTAGTAATGCATAAGGTGATGGGTCAGGCCATAGGTTAGGTTAGGTTTAAAGGTAGACTCAGCGAGATGATGTAGATGTACACAGTGGACAGTAGTACCGGGTCAATTTCTGAAAGAAAATGTACAATTTAATGTCTAAACATATTATTTTGCAGGCGCTACCGAAGGCTATATCGGTCCCCTATTACAGTATTAGTAAATCATTATTCTTATTTTTTTAGGATTATTCTTTTTTTATTCATATTATTCATGCTGCAGCACCCTCAGCATCCCTACTTCCCGCGGCTATGCAGACGATGGTAGATGATGGTGATGGAGTCTGCTGATGATCTTCTAGAGGGCAAGTCTGGGAACCAGCCTGACTCTTATAGCCACTGGAGTTCTCCTCTTCCACTCGGTGTAGCACCCACTTGGGTGATGCCTCAGCAGCTCTTGGCGCAAAAAAAGCTCCCACACAAAGTTCAGAATAGTAGCCAGTTGTCCTCACTACGAGCTCTCCGTCTCAGCATTGCAGCATTCCTCTATCTCACCTTGCTCTCACACGGCAGGCCACTTCTCAAAGGATGTTCTCAAAAGGTCAGGAATTGGCTGCCAGGTGAAACAAAAAAGCTGGTACTGTGTCCAGATGCATTTTTCAAACGAGGACATTGGCAAGCTAGCTAGCCAAGCCAAAACATATTAACTTGTCAGTCAATCTGCAAATCTGTGTCTCAAAAACACCAGATATATGCAATGGTAGTCAATGTTATCAAAAACAAGAGCTGATTAAAAATCCCGTCGCAAGGATCTGTACACAATTCCTGGAAGCTGAAAATGTCCCAGTTCTTATATGGCCTGCATAATTACCAAACATGTCAACCATTGAGCATGTATGGGGTGCTCTGGATCGACATGTACGACACTTTGTTCCAGTTCCCCACAAAATATCCAGCAACTTCGCACAGCCTTTGAAGATGAGTGGGACAACATTCCACAGGCCACAATCAACAGCCTGATCAACTGTATGCGAAGGAGATGTGTCATGCTGCATGAGGCAAATGGTGATACTGACATTTTTTTAAGGAATCTGTGACCAACTGTATTCTCAGAGTCGTGTGAAATCCATAGATTAGGGACTAATTCCTTCATTTCAATTTACTGATTTCCTTATATGAACTGTAACTCAGTAAAATCTTTGAAAATGTTGCATATTGCATTTATATTTGTTCAGTGTACTTACTTAAACTGCATACTGTGTACTAATCGTATTACATACTATTTAGAACATACTGTTTAGTAAAAACGAAGTGTAATTACGAGTGTAATATCAGTGTAGTTTTTGATTTTCAAACAGGTTTGTTCATTTCTTTTTCAGTTTGCATTTTTTTTTCAGGAATAGTTTTCCTTTTCATTTCATTTGGCTCCTCTCCCTGTTCGGGCGGTGCTCGGCGGTCGTCGTCGCCGGCCCACTAGCTGCCACCGATCCATTTTTCCTTTTCGTTTGTGTCTGTCTCTTTTGTTTACACCTGTGTCCTATTAGTTCATTGCGGTTGGTTTATTAACCTCCACTGCCTGCTAATTCTTTGTGTGGGATTATTTGCTGTTTGTTGCTCTGTTAGTGGTGAGTGTTTGCGCCACAGGTTTTTTTCCCTCACGGTCGTTGTACTGTTTGGATTGTAATTAGGAGTAGAGGTTTCTCCTTCAAGTGTGACGTTATTTCCCTGTGTGTGGGCACTTCGGTGGGTGTGTTTCCCCACCTGTTGTTGTTGTTGGGACTTTCTATAAACGATTGTGCTACTGGGACTTCCTTGCTCTCCTGCTCCTGACTCCTGCACCTTCCTCTTCTTAGGAGGCACCGAACACATGGATACGTTTAGGCTACTTCATGATAATCACATTTGCCTATACCCATCATGAAGTCGGTGCACTGGTGCACAGGTCAGGTTGAGAGATATTTGAGTAATCAAGGTGACAGACATTAACACTTTCAATACCGGCTTGCACAATCTTGCCTGCATCTAGCTGATCTAGGGTGTAATCATTAGTCCAACAGTTGCAAATGAGAGTTTGTATTCGACAAATTCAGGTATGCTTTCGTTTAAGAAACGTTTTTCAACAGAATCGGCGGAATGAATACATCCCTGATCACATGCAAAAGCAGTTCACTTTCTTAGCAGCCAGATCATTGTTTAATTCCTTCTTGCATCTACGCGCTCTCCTCCTCTCACCTTTTCCCTTCACTTGTGGACTTCAGTGCACAACACATCAGCTGTCTGTGACCAGGCAAAAAAAAACTTTCCAAGCCAAACCTTCATATCCTAAACGTTAACCACTACACACAACCTACATCGTTGTCAACCTATTAGCTAATGTCAAGTCAACAACATAGCTACTAGAACTAACATGTTAGTAAACCCACTACAATTATGCAATAAAGTGTACAGTTAGCAAGCAGTTTAGCAGTTACACTGGTGGGCCCGGTGGCTACAAATGTTTTATTTTTAAAACGTTTATTTAACTAGGCAAGTCAGTTAAGGACATATTCTTATTTACAGCCAACACCTGCCAAACCCAGACGACGCTGGGTCGATTGTGAGTCGCCCTATGGGACTGCCTCAAGCACTGAGATGCAGTGTCTTAGACCGCTGCGCCACTCAGAAGCCCAAATTAAGTAAACCAAAAGCTTACCTTGACTTGAAAGAGTTCTAGTGTTGGATAGCCATAGCCAGCTAGGTAACATAGCATTCCTCTCTGTTTGAGCTGGGTGTTTGAGTACACTAAACTAGCTAGCAGGCTGCATTTGCTAGCTAAGTAAGTGAAAGTGAAACAAATATTAAATATAGCTAGCTCTCTATCTATCTCCCCCTCTCTCTCTTTCTCTGTCTCTCTTGCGTCTCCTTCCTTTTTGAATTAATGAATTTGTTCAAAACTGTTCAACTATTGTCTTTCTCTCTTTGAGTTAACTACTCACCACATTTTATGCACTCCAGTGCTAACTAGCTGTAGCTTATGATTTCAGTACTAGATTAATTATCTGATCATTTGATTGGGTGGACAACATGTTAGTTCATGCTGCAAGAGCTCTGATAGGTTGGAGGACATCCTCCGGGTGTTATCATAATTACTGTGTAAGTCAATGGAAGAAGGTGAGAACCACAAGTCTCCTAGGTTTTGCATTGAAGTCAATGTATCCAGAGGACAGAAACTAGCTGTCATCCGCCTACACCGTGGTGCTACCCTACAGAGTGCTGTTGAGGCTATTGTAGACCTTCATTGCAAAACAGTGTGTTTTTATAAATTATTTGGTGACGTGAATATGTTTAGTATAGTTTAATCTAAAAATGATCAGTTTTTTTAACATTTCACTCATTTTTTTTATTCACTGAGGAGGATGGTCCTCCCCTTCTTCCTATGATAAGCCTCCACTGATTCACACACACACGTCCATTATACACTGACATCTCTCAGATTTTGCCCATACACACCTCCATACACACAACATCACACACACACGCACACATGCACCACACACACGCAAACACACACGCACACACGTGCGAGCACACACACACATGTACCACCACACACACCTCCACTTAAAACACATTTCCCCAAGTGTGTACTTGGACAGATGTTCTTTTATCAAACACACTGTGTAAACCGTATACACATTCATCGCCATAACGGCTCTGAATGAACTCCTGCCCATACGTTATGGGGTGGCTAATTAAACCAGGCTGTTGACAGTTGTCATCGTGACCCCTCTGCATTAGCCGTACCATGCTAACGCTAAGTGACGTGTTGACAAGACACAGGCCAGGGTTGTCCTGTCACGCCCTTTGGCATTGGCCACAGGATGTAGTAATGTCAGGTCAGTGCAGAGAGGGGCTGTATGTGCGTGTGTCTTTCTGTGTGTGTGTGTGTGTGTGTGTGTGTGTGTGTGTGTGTGTGTGTGTGTGTGTGTGTGTGTGTGTGTGTGTGTGTGTGTGTGTGTGTGTGTGTGTGTGTGTGTGTGTGTGTGTGTGTGTGTGGAAAAGCAGATTGGCTGTGCTAAAATGCAGATGTCCCTGTCTGTGCCATCACTAAGCAGAAGGAGAGGCAGCTCAAGGGGACGGCTGCTCCCAATGAAGGATCTGGGGATCTCTACAACAGGCTTTAAAAGAGCAGCGGTCTTAAAAAACCTATTTTAGAGGCGTTGAAATAGCAGTGTGTTTCACAAACGCTTAAAAAATGTAGTGGATTTCATGCAGTGAGCAACTTGTTCAATACACTTAAATGTAAAGTAGCCTAGAATAACCTTTTGGGGTTCAAAAGAGTGCCACTGTGGGGGAACCTTCTCAGGTTAAAAAGATACCCACTGGTCACACACTGGTTGAATCAACGTTCTTTCCACGTCATTTCAATGCAATGACGTGAAAAACCAATGTGGAATAGACATTTTATTGACGTCTGTGCCCAGGGGGTTGGTTCAAACAGTAACCTTTTTGTGATGGGAGGGGTTTAATCTTAACCTTTTTAACGAGATATTGTAGCGGCGGCAGCCTATCAGAAGATTGGAGGCGAGGCTTTTTGGAATGCGCGTCTTTCAGATAGTTATTTTTGGCCACCCATGAGAATAAATGTATTTCCGATTCATCATGTTAAGTTTGTACTCTACACGGCAAAAAAATATCCTTAAATATGAATGCATATTACACATTGTAATATAATATTAATAATATTAACATTGTTGATTACATAAGGTAATAAAGTGTTAACTATTCCAACATTGGGATTTGCATAGGCTCTTGAGGAACTCATACTCCTCTATAAGCCTTAATGAAGCTACAAAACTGTGAGTGATCAACCTTAAAATAGTACTCATAAAGGAATGGATAATTATTTACAAATTGCTAGCCATCCCCTAAAGCCATCACCGAAAACCACATATTTTTTACCTTCTTCTGAGTTTGGCACAATAATCAAACTGCGAAATAAATTCAAAGTGCTCCGCATACGCCAGCAAAAAGGTTCCTCCAGGAACCCTTTGTTATATTGACATTACAGGTTCCTCCGAGAACCCCTCAACTAGACAAATGTGCAAATATGAAACCATTGACTGCAATGGTTCCTTGAGGAACTCCAGGGTTCCTCGAGATTCTCCAGGGTTCTTTAAGTTACCCCTAACTCTAAGTGTACACACAACGCTTTCCAGATGTAACAATTATGGTTGTTAGCTACATTTAAAGATTTAGCGAATGAAGGAGTAAAAATGACCTAGATGGAAGAGAAAAAATATTACCTGTCACACTCTCTCTCTCTCTCTCTGGTCTCCAAGGGAAGGTCAAGGACACATGCATATTCATGGATGGGACTGGCACAGAATCGATGGCTTCTAATTGTTTTCTCCTGGTTGGCGGAGGGACGTGCCAGTGTCATATTGATCTGTTTGAACTGAGGGCCCCTCACATATCACCACTGGGAGACCTTTACCTGACTGTGTGTGTGTGTGTGTGTGTGTGTGTGTGTGTGTGTGTGTGTGTGTGTGTGTGTGTGTGTGTGTGTGTGTGTGTGTGTGTGTGTGTGTGTGTGTGTGTGTGTGTGTGTGTGTGTGTGTGTGTGTGTGTGTGTGTGTGTGTGTGCATCTGAAGAATGAGAACCACACCAGAGCCTCATTCCACCATTCATTGAGTGGCCCCCTTTATCCCTTAACATCAAATATGAATGTTAAGCATGTATTAGTGACAGTGCCATATTCCAAGGCTTGAGCTTATCCATTTAAACTCTCTCACCTGCCCTGACTTTAATTCAGCTTTATCGCTTTGGAACTTGATTGGAGTCTTTAAACAATACAAGGTCCCCTCGCTCTCGTTTAAGTCCTTTGTGGCTGGTTGAACTTTCCAATTTGAACAAGCATAGCTTCAAGATTGTGAGAGAAAGGCAGAGTGAAAAGATGGGGAGAGGGGAAATGAGGGTGGGTGATTGAAAGAGAGAGAGAGAGAGAGAGAGAGAGACATTAGAGAGAGAGAGGAGGTCTTGTTGCACAGTGGGAGCAGTCTGGCTTGTCAAATCTCTGCGATGAGAGTGAATAGGCATATCTATTCTGAGCGTGGAGGGGTGTCATGCACTGTGGTTTCATGGTTCAGGATAAGACTGAATAAAGCCACAGCGTAGCTCTTTCTCGCTCTCCCTCTGCTGGCCTGAGCCCAATTAGTACAGTTACCAGTGGTCTATGACAACCTGTGGTAATACTGCTCCGGTTTCAGGTACTCTAACTATAAATTAAGGGATGGGTTCTCCATATGTGCCTGTGACATGGTCCTGAGCCTACCAAGCTATCTTTGGTAAGGCTGAGGCTGCCGAGTCTGAGGATGTCCTAATATTGCCATCTTACATTAATGCTTATCGAATGGGGTATTTGTGGTAGGCCGACTAGATCATGTGTTATTGTGGCCATGTCCGTGTGTGAAGAATAGGTGTCAAATAATGCAACCCCCTTTCTCGTGACTAAAGAGTTGTGTTCACCAGTTTGACAGAAATAGATTCTCGCTCAGATTAAACTTTTGCATTATGTGGTTATTGAGCAGTGAAAACTTTAATATTGTCTGCATCCCAAATTGGTACCCTATTCTGTATGTTGTACACGGGTCCTGGCCAAAGTAGTGCACTACATAGGGAATAGGGTGCCATTTGCGAAGCGGCCTGTTTTTTAGATGGCAGTCAGAGGTTAAGGTACCAATCAGACTATACAGGCCGCAATAAAAGAT
Organism: Oncorhynchus tshawytscha; assembly: GCF_018296145.1. Classification (NCBI taxonomy): domain Eukaryota; kingdom Metazoa; phylum Chordata; class Actinopteri; order Salmoniformes; family Salmonidae; genus Oncorhynchus; species Oncorhynchus tshawytscha. The sequence continues at coordinate 45,465,546 of NC_056433.1, read as the reverse complement.
CTGGGACCAGGCTAGGGGTGTGTTAGGGATTGAATAATGGTATTGAAGAAAGGCTGTCTAAGGTCAGGTGTGCCTGTGTTAGATATTGTAAGAAGAGACCACCAGAGGGGGACAATGATAACAAAAGGCACACCTGACATGTCCGTCTCTAGGAGTGATGATTTTGGATCAGTTCTGCCTTCTATATCACAATGAAAAAAATTACATTTACCTGATTGTAGATCGGCACTTGTAACCTGAAACACTTTATAAATACGGGCCTAGATCCAAACTGCAGGGTTACCCCTTAGAGAAAAGGCGAGAGAGAGAAACAGAGGCAGAGAGAAAAAGAGACAAAACCTACAGCTCCGTGCATATTCTGCTATATCTTCAAGATCTGTTGCTTCCCTTCCGCTCCCTCCTCGGTAATAAGGGTAGGGTCATTTGCCACCTCCCCCCTTCCCCCTACCCTTCATCTCGTGGGCCTGTCCCCTCTGTGGGTCCAGACTAATGACTAGTGACAGTCCACTGAGGGGCGCGAGCTGTTTGCAGTCAGCAGTGCGTTTGTTGCTAATTATTTGAAGGGTGTCACATTAGCGTCAGCCTCTTGGCTGCGAGGGGGAAAAGGGTTTGGCGGATGGGGTGTGGTGGAGGTGGGGTGGGTGTGGAGAGTGTGATGGGTAGGAGGGGGGAGGTGAGGACACAGCCTGTCACCGCTCCACACTGTTAGCCACTTGACTGCCCAACACTGAAAGCAAAAGACTGGTGGATACAGAATGAATGGACAGCATTATCTCTCCGAGATCCTATTTCTTCTCCTATCCGTTGAATGTGACAATTTACCTGCAGAAACAATGTCTTGTTTTCGATACCTTTTAGATACAGATTCAGATTTAGTATTTTCCATTTACACCCTACCTTAAATATATACTCAACACGATATGTTCACGTTCCCCAGCACCGAAGCAAGTTTTACTATCAGATGTGCAACTCAACTGCCAGATGACCGGAGTTAGAGAGTGAGAGTGCTTTGAAAACAGAGGATGCTGGGGCGTGTCAGGGGTTAACCCTTCATATGTTTGGGGGGGTCTGACATCAGCCCCCTGGGAGGAAGCGATCAATGATTGGGACCATAATGCACCTCTCTGTATTCCTCCTCACATTCGCGCTCGCCGGCTGCTTTGGGAGCTGTCACACACACGTACGGACACAGTCGCCGTGAAGACAGCTCATCTCTCTCTCTCTCTCTGCTCACTCTTTGGCAGACTGCTCCAGCTCTGTCTCTCTCTATGTTAATATAGTGGCTAACCTCTCTCTCCATGGCAGTACTAGCTGACTGTCTCTATGTTAATATACTGAGCACCGTAGGACTCAGTCGTACAACTACCCACTACCCAGCTGTCTCTAACATACTGAGCTCTGGCTAGTGTGCGTTTTGGAGTCCCTGTACTACACTGCCAGCCTCTGGTTCTCTCTGTCCAAATGCAACCACTACTTCTCCATCTGTTTCGATATTAAGGTTAGCCTTTTTTACTGTCAGGACTGCTCTGCTAAAACATAGAGGCAACGCTAAATATGGTCACCTTCAAGGTTAGAGGTGTTGTGCTAAATACTTGTATTGCTATAGACCTCCTGGACTCCTGGAGAACTCAAAATCAGCCTTAAATCTTAACTACCTCTAATGAGTATGTGGAGATGACTGCTGTAACTAGGTTTACTATTGGCCCTGAACAAGTAGGAGGAATAGGCTAAGTCCCAAATGGCACCCTATGCCTTATATAGTGAACTACCTTTGACCAGGGCCCAAACAGTAGTGCACTATATAGGGAATAGGGTGTCATTTGGGATGCAGAATTAGTGATTAACTCTCAGTATTTACTCTCTGTTGTACTCCAGCTATCCAATTAGGAAGTAAGAAAGTTAAAAGACTTACTTAATTAAGTTATAGGGTTAATCATCTTCTCTGGCATCATAATAAGGAAGTAGAAATCTCATATCAAACGTTAATTTAATTTACCTCAGTTATCCTATGATTGCTTTTATGAGAAAGATGAATGTATAAATCTGGTTAAAGAAAACGTTTGAAATTAGAATGAACCAAATGAGAGGAAGACAAAAAAAATGAATACATGGATTTAAAAATAACTTAAGGACAGAACATTCAGCATCTCCCTCTCCAATGTTCACCACAGGAATGTGCTTTTGTTTCACAGACATTTTCCCGCCAAAACTAACACGTTCTAAAGCGAATACTTGGAACAATATTTCTAACATAGAACGGGGGTCAGATACGACCTAAAATAACACTGATGTTGGTTTGATTGTTATTTGGTGATGCCATTAAACATGTTATATAGGAAATACTGTAACTTGAAAAGTATTCACACTACATGTATGAAGTTTCCATCCTCTACGTTGTGCATGAAATATAAAAAATTATGAAAGTGTTTTTGTTAAGAGATGGGATGTGATTTTAGAAACTATAAGAGGAAATAGTTTTTATAACTTTGTACAAGTAAGTAGTCACCACGCCCTTAAGTGAGGTCAGACAGGGTATCAGCCTGACGGAACCACCCCTTTTGAACAAACTGTATAAAATGATGGGTTAAGAATAAAAAATATCAGACCAGAGAGACGTGGAGCTGCAGCTCACGTCCAAAGTGGTCCGAACTCTGAATATCAACACGAGGTTGAGACGATAAAGTCACCTCCCGGACAATCACTGGTACGGCTGAATAGCCGTCCTAAGTAAAGTCTCTAGAGAAGTAAACTTAAGTGGGACCATTCTATTACTCTTCTCAAACCACCATAGTACGCTACTCTCATCACCCCACTGGGAACCATCGACACGGCTGGCTATCCTATCTTCAAAGAAGCATCTTCCAGAGTGAATGGAAGTAGAATAAACTCTAGTTCTGTTCAGGACTAAAAAGGTCACTGGATACAGGACAATTGCAGAGGAGAACAACAGTAGAAGAAGGGTGGGGACCCCTTTTGTATAATCAGAGCCTTACAAGCGTGCAGCAAAAAGGCCCAATTCCCTTTCCAAGGCGGCCTGGTTCTGACAGAAATACACAAAGAAACAAGACATTTCACGTAAATACATTCATGATTTCTTACTCAAAGGGCGGTGGTTTGTGTGCAAAGTATATGATTACGGTGAGAGTACTATCTAAATGTACCAAAGTATTATGTCTGTCCCTCTCTCTCTATCTCTCTCACCCTCTCCATGTATTTTGTAACAAGCAGCCATATTGTGTCAGTCCAGGAGGTTTGCAGGTGCAGGAGGTTTCGATTGTTCAGAACAACAATATGATACAAGGTTATGTTAAATAAGTTGACTGTTTATGGATGTGATAGACCTTTAGAGTTTAATTCAGGAGATGGTAACTCTTTAAAGCACCGCTCTCGTGGTGCCCCAAATCCTAATGAGTTAATTGTTACATGATTCATTTAAACGGGTAACAATTGAACATAGTTAGTTGACTGGATAATTAACAGTCTTCAGATTAATGAAAGTAAAGTCATGACAATGCTGTTACTCTATGAGCTGAGTTTAGCGTACAAGCTCATTTTAATTCATATAAATATCAGTTAATACTACAGCAGTTGCTAGGAATATTTACATCATGCAAACTATAAGAGCCATTCAAAATGTAGGCTTATCTAAATTGACGATGCACGTATTGTAAACAAGTATGTGGTCAAACGGATTAAAATGAATGCCTCCAGAAGGGGTGAACATGAGCCAGCCAAATGACTCACAACCTGCCACAAATGAAGACATCCAATCAACATCACATCACATCATTCTCTGCTGCCCGGGCAGCCCTTTAATTGGCTGCTGCTGACTGACCAGTGAGATTCTGTGGCTGGGGGTGACAATTTATTCTTGGCGCCAGTCAGTGCAGTACACCCCCGGCCAATACAGGACAGGCCCTAGCGCCACTGTGCCATAACCTGGCAAAGGCAGGGACATCATTACACTTGAGTGGGCCTGCAGGACACACAAGGCAAGGATCACCACCACCCAGAGCCACAAGTGGTCTGTGAAGGACGGAAGGGCAGAAACAGACTGGCCATAGGGCAGTTCAGGCAAATGCCAGATGGGCTGGTCCATATTTAGCCCAGTGGGTCCTGTCGAGATTGTCGTTGCTTTCTCAGAATAATCATTATTTGTCTAATAATGGGGGCCTCGAGGAAAACAAATTGGCCGGTGCGGGCGCCTGGAGGAAAAATAGGGGCCGGGTGTTACAAATACCCAGGACGATTTCGGGTCCCAGTCCGTCCCTGTGGAAGGGGATAATAGGACGGAGGGGTATAAGCCAGCTGTTAACAGGATGGTGTGTGTCTGTTTGGACGTTCACTAACCAGTCATTTCCAGCCAAGGACAAAATTGGAATTTGGCAGTGCCTTGTAAATTAAATGGTTCATTCAATCACGTAGAACTGTGAGTCTAATGTTAAATTGTCTCTATGTTTTCCAGACTTCCAAAGGTGGTTAGTGCTGGAATGGCCATTTATATATCGGTAAACCCTATTTATCCAGTGGAGTATGGTCGGTGAGTCTAACCCTTAAAAAAATGTCACAGACCAATTCCCTTACTGAAGTAACGACCATCCCAAGTCAGACCCCACATCAAGGCATGTCACATACTGTAGGTCTGGAGGTGAGACAGAGGAGCAGCCAGTCAGACTGATGTCCCCTCTTTATATTCCCGTAAAAGTCCGTCTGCTGTCTACCTCCCTATTTCCCCCCAGAAACTGGGGTGGGCAGCGAAGGGTTTGTGGACTGGAAGAGGTGAGTGAAGAGTTCAACTTTATGATAGTAGACAGCATAGGGTACAGTGGGGATTGAATTTCTGTATAAAATTATAATGGAAAAGCTACCAGTTACGGGGACAGTTTTTAAAGCCAGCATGTGGCAAGGCAATGCATTCTTAGATTTTCTGTCACATGCCAAGTAATGCCACATTGGACCTACCATTCCAAATTTCCGCCAAAAGTAACTTAACCCCCATCTTCTCCTTGATTGTGACATTCCAAAATATTCCCAACCCTCCCATTCCCAGTCTCAGAGGTCTCTCCACAGGGGCTCGCTGGCGCTCAAATGGCTGTTCATTACAGACTGAGACCTGAGGGGAAGCAATAGTCGGACCGTCAGAGACACAAAATTGCATGTCACATTAGATTAGCCCAACGGAACCTCTGGATTGGCTCAGGGGAAGACGGAATTATTTCAATTACATTATTCCCAAAAAGTCTTTAAGCGATACCAATACTGATAAAAACACATTAAGAGTGATTTGTGATTTTCTCGAGTTATGCCATCCAACAGTGTTAAATCAGATGTGTGAATAAAGAGGATACTGGGTTTCTTCTATAATGGCACGCTCAAGTATATCTATTCGGTGTCCCTTCCATGGGACGGTTGAGCTAATGTAGGCTAATGCAACTAGCATGAGGTTGTAAGTGAGGTTGTAAGAAAATTTCCCAGGACATGGATATATCTGATATTGGCAGGAAACTGAAATTCTTGTTCATCTAACTGCACTGACCAATTTACAGTAGCTATTACAGTGATATAATACCATGCTATTGTTCGAGGAGAGAGCACAATTTGGAACATGAAAAGTTATTAATAAACAAATTAGCCATTTTTGGGCAGTCATACAACATACAACATTTTTAACAGAAATGCAATGGTTCATTGGATCAGTCTAAAACTTTGCGCATACACTGATTCCATCTAGTGGACAAAATCTAAATTGCACCTGGGCTGGAATAATACATTATGGCCTTTCTGTACAAAAAAAATACAAAAGAAAGGTTGTTTATTTCTTCGTATTATCTTTTGCCAGATCTATTGTGTTAAATTCTACTACATTCCTTTCACATTTCCATAAAATCAATCAAACACCCAATAAATACAGTATTACATTTTTTTTTTTCATTATAATCCCCTTAAGGATGTTTTGCCAAATCAAAAACACAGGACATGGCAATCAAACTAAGCAGGCCTGTACTGAATAAAGGAAAGGAGACAACTCTATCCTCTCCCCTTCACAGTTTTGTAGAAATGTCCAAATGTTTTCCTTAACATATGAGACAGATCTTTTATACATCTTAGTAAGCCTGGACCTACGACTGTCCAGTGTTGGTCATTTTTAAGGTTAATACCTTTCCTCAGTCCCCAGCCTATACTGTCACGGTTACACTTAAGTAGCCTAGTAGTTCATTATACTGAAATTGACCAAATGTGTCATTTGGGTGCATGGAAAAAAAAGACAAATGTAAAATCTCAAAGGTTATGCATGGTCCTATCCTGCAACTAACTATTCATACAGTGAGACAATATCTGTACCTGAACATGTATGTGTGTTTTGGATCTAAAATATACCGCACAATTAAAATCAGGACTAAAGCATCTTGTTCTAAGGATTTGAATGGTCTTGCATGTGACTTATTTGTTAGCTCTGCCAGAAAGCGGAATTATTTTAAAGACAGTTTGATAACGGTTTAATCACATTTCAGAACATTTTCCAATTGCATGTGGAGGATAGAGGCTAGTAACCTACTGAGGGTAACATTGCACATTCTGAAGGCAGGTCGCAGACCCTCTCGGGAGAGTGATTCGGAGGAGAGAGATAGGCTAGGGTGGGAGAGGAAGAGGGAATCGTCATTCGAAGCGCGGAAAGCCTCTGAGCAGCAGCAGCCGCAGCCGGGTGAGCTTCGCCTCGTCCTCACGTTGTGCCACTTCTTATCTTACAATTCTTACTGGTCTGTCAATGTGAAAAAAAATACTGTAGCCAAGTTTACATTTCACTGCAGATATACTTGGAAATAATCTCGACCTTTTACAAGCGCGTGTTTCTCTTCTGCTCGGACGGAATAAAGTCTCGACCGTCGCTGACATTCTAACTAGGGAAAGTGTTCGTTGTGTGGCTGAAACAACTCCAAGACAGCGTTTAACTAGGTAAGTAGGCTATATGCAACTTTTCCTGTAAAGGTGTTATGGTAGGGCTATTGGGTTAGATTACATTTTGTTGGCTTCTTGTAAGACCTTCATGCAATATCCTATTAATTAGTATAATTTATCATTAGGGCCTATCTGGCTAAGTGTTTGACAAGATCAGAGATTTGCCCTTGAAGACTGCAGTCGTGTTTCACGCAAATTGGGGTTTGCATTTCATTTGAATAGCCTACTTGTCAAGATGTTTGTTGGGCATTCAGTTGTCCAACGTCGTGCGCGGTTCTCAAATCTCTTCCTCGGGGACAGCGGGCCGTTTCACAACTTTGTTGTAGCCCTGAACAGGCTCGGATTCGCCTCAGGGGCTTGCTGCTTAGTTGACAAGTTTAATCAGGTGAGCTAGCTCTGAACAGATCAAATACATGGAACTGCTGTTTGTCCCTGAGGAGGTTCTTTTGCTTGAAATATTTCCAATTTACCCTGGCGTGTTTAAGTCGAAATATATAATACATCAAATAAACGAAAAATGAAATAATTTCTTGAAAGGGGTCTGAGGGATGTTATAACACGCACATGTTGGCATGAGTATGCTAGGAGTTCAAAATTCACCGGGAGCACAAGTCACGAATGCAGTTGACACGCGGGGTACTTCATGTGATTGGAATTGCTTTTCGTTTAACAAAAGTTTAGAATTTTGCACATCCATACAGTGAAAACGTGCCTATCATAAACGAAGTAAACTTGGAGTCACGCGATGTCGTCGTGAAAGCGTGCCGTTTATTAGGCTACAGATTCAACAAAGGATGATGAACTTCGCAGGGTGGTGAAAGTGCCTAGATGATGAGCTTGATGCTCTTTTCCAAATATGGAGGGTCTTAATGCTGGTGACATGATCATCGATGCTTACTGCTCTTTTGTCCGTAAAAAATCTAATCATGTAAGGCCAGGGGTGTTTCAACTCTTACCCTAGGAGGTCCGGGGTCTGCTGGTTTTCTGTTCTGTCTGATAATGAATTGCACTCAGGTCTAAAACAGTCCCTGATAGAAAGGGTACAATGAAAAAACACAGTTGCACTGGCTTCGAGGTCCAGAGTTGAGTTTGAGGGATGTACGTGCGCTCTAGCCAAAAGCGGTATCTGCGCGCTGTTGGCTAGAGCGCACATGCCAGTACAAGATCTGGCACACTCGCTATATAACACACATTTTTGGGGGGGTGAGAAAACCATCAGTATAATACATCATTAGAAGGAAACTAATTACACTTGTATTTTTGATTCTGCATATGGGAGTTTAACCGCAAAAGTTTTTTTATGTGCACTATGTGATCACACACAGTCCTTTATCTGCAACAAGTCAATTAGATAGAAACACATCTCTGGTGGGAAAATGCGCATCTTGTTTTGATGCGGATTTTAGAATATTCGCATGAAAATCTGTCGCCAATTGGATAGAAACCCAGCCACTGTTCAATAAAATGGGAGATTATCACTAACAAAACTATCTCTTTCATAACTAAAGATCGTTTTCAATTAAATAAAACTGCTGTTCAGATATTATTCTTTAGCCTTACAAATGAGTTAATTTCAGAAACTGTAACATCGAACAACATGAATTATTCGTTTCACAATCCTCTTGGACATCTGTACAATTAGATTTTAGAATGATCTTTTGTTAGACACCAATATTGGGATTATTTTATAACGTTTTATGCGGGCCACACCGAAAGCAAATTTAATCCCAAAATCAATCGATAAATTGTAGTGTCAATCACATGGAAATGTAAGAGTATTAAAATGTTTTCTATTGGATTCTTATTTCATTAACTTGTCATAGAATATTAATTTATACAATAAATGCTGTTTCACATATAAATATCATAGAACAAAAGGAAAATAAGTATTCAATTGAGAGCCACATTTTCCTATTTACTGTGATGATCATCATAATCTTTTTTTGATATTTGGCAGATTGCAGACATATATGGACTGATAGGTTATTAATGAGTCATAAACAAATACCCCGTAAACTACACCATCATTTCAAGATTTTATTTACATTATATTAATTATTACAATATGTTCTGCTAAATGTTCTGCTATATTTCATGCTTTTTTTTTAGCTTAACTCTTCATTTAATTAAATATATTCTCAGTTACAAATAAATATATTCTCAGTTACAAATGTTTTTCCAGTGCTATCAAAGTATTTCTTAACAGAATTGTCCAGATTTAAAAAAAAAAAAATCATTTTGCACATGTTTTATTTTAACGTTATTATTCAGCATTTGCATTAGTTCATTGTGAGAGTCATCGTTCTCTATGTGTCTTCCATATCTCTTTCTTAAATACCCCTCGTTGTTGACAATTGTATTTGGATAATCAATGCTCTTCTCTCCTTACATAGCCCTATGAGAATGGACTCACAGTGAAGTTATTCTACATCATCTTCAAATCACACCAACACTCAGCCCCTCCCCCTGACCAGTCCCTCCCTCTATAGGACTAAGGGAGGCGTGGATTGGATGGACCTCCACCGTCCCTCTTTTAAGATGGACAGCTCCTCCTACCTGCCCAGTCCCCTGGCCTCCCCAGCCCTGATGGTGCTGGCCTCCACAGCTGAGGCTGGCCACGATTCCTCCATCCCCTGCCAGGCCCCACGGCCTTTCGGTGTCCCCATCTCTGAGAAGGACCTCCACCTCCCCTTCCCCTCCGGCTCCTACACATTTGCCTCCATGTACCACCGCCAGGGGCCCGTCTCCAGCCATGGCAACTTCCCCGCCAGAGACTTCCCTGCCTCCCTGCTCCACCTCCACCCCCAGTTCCACCCCCCCAATCTGGACTGCTCATCTCTAGAGATGCTCAACCACAGCGGGGTGGGCGCCTTCAGACCCTTCTCCTCCCTGCCCGAGGAGAGGGAGGTCAGGGGTTATCAGTCAGCCTTCACCCCTGCTAAGAGGCTCAAGGGCTGCTATACCGATTCGGAAAGGAAGCAGTATGAGTTTGGAGGAGGGCGTATTCTGTCTGGTTCGCCGTGGTCGCTCAAAGCCGCTGAGGATTCTGGGAGGAAGTTGTTTGCGGTGTCTGGCCTGCTGTCAGACAGTGAGGCCTTGTCTAGTCCTGAGGACCGTAAGGATGGCTGTGAGTATCACCCTATTGTCATGAGTGCTGCTCATCATAGCACATTTATATGTTGTCATATAAGAATTGTGCGCATTGCACTCTTTTAAAAATCCATGGTTTCAATACAGTCGAGCGAATGACAGTTATGGCCTGCATCTTGTCAGTGTATGTGTGTCTTTTTGGAGTGTGCCCTTTTCACTCTTTGACAATCTTAACCAAAGTTTTTTCCTGGTTGTGCAAAGTATGTGACACTTGGCGGAAAACAGCCACCAGTCCATGTTTCTGGTCATTGGTCACAAAATGAACATTAGTACCTACACTGAATATAGTTTTTGTCATTCTGGTTGAACACAGACACAAGTATGTAGAGATGACAAAGGAGGGGAAGTTTGAGCAAGCGACACCCTGTCAGAGATAACGAGGTGACAGAGAGCGAGAGAAGGGGAGCGAGAGACGATGCGATGCTCAGCTCCACAAACGACACCCTTAGCTCAATATGGCCACCCACGCCATTATGAGCCATCTGATTTGTTGACAAATAAGGAGGAGAGGTGTCAATCAGAGCGGCAGGGCGAGAGCCACTCCTTATTATGCTAGAGGATAATTGCCCGACGGTGCGGGGGCACCACAGCGTTCGCCTCCCCTCGCCTCCACCTCCAAAGAGCGGGAAGGAAGGTAGACACGCCACCACAAAGCATGATGGGAAATCAAACCCCCTCACGGCCGTCAAGGTGGCGCCTGACATTGAAATCCCCCGTAGAGAGAGCACCCACAATCCTTAGTAGATCAGAGGAGGGCCATGTTGAAAATAATGACAATGAGTGAGGAGAGAGAGAGAGAGAGAGAGAGAGAGAGAGAGAGAGAGAGAGAGGGAGAGGGAGAGATGGGGGAAGGATGGAGGGATGATGGAGCGGGGAAGAGGGGCAATATCCCCCCGTATCACCTTAAAGAAACGTTTCATCCCACACATCAAGGCCTGGTGCTTGGATGAGTTGTCTTGAGAAAAGTTTGTGTGTGTGTGTGTGTGTGACTGAGAAAACTTATTGGTTTTGACAACATGCTGCTGGTTGAATAACAGGGACAGGGTGGATGCTGCCTGGGAGACAGAGTGGCAGGAATCCCAATAATGAAGCCCCAAATAAGGACAGGATAGGAAAGATGCCAAACAGGGGTGTGTGCGCACACGCGTGGCTGTGTGTGTGTGTGCGTGTGTGTACGCTTGCACTCGTGTGTGTGTGTTCTTAAATTAGTGTTGTAACAATTGTGTGCTATAGCTTGCAAAATAAACAAACGTGACTCTCGGTGACAACCAATGTTCCCTCTAATTCTTTTAGGCACTGAGCAAATTCCAGGTCTGCCGAGCGCAAACTTGAATGTTGTGAAATTTCTGTGCAACATCTGGCGAGAGTGTACTGTGAACACTGAGGCTGTACCTGCTTTCATTTACAGTTATAACAATGGCCAAGTAGGCTACTGTGGCTATTTGATCATAACGTAGGCCTAGCAGAGTGGGCCACTGTAGAAAAACTATGGAGAAAATGCATCCCGTAATGTTTTAACATGGGAATAAGTCTTCTATCATTCAGCCTATAGTAGCAGCCAATGTGTGGTGTTCAATGTAGGCCTGCGTTCCATGAGACTTTTGAAAAAAAAACATGCAGGGGTTGACATTAACCAGTTTATCCACTTGTCCTTCAGACAAGGAGGTGACTGAAAATATTGTGTTGTTTGACGCAAGAAACCACTTTACAAAAAACTATTTATTATTATTCCCACACCATTATTACAGAGAGTCAGACAAATGATGCTACCCTCTGCCTATTGGCTACTTATCTTATTCAAGCCTGTCTCAAAATACAACATTGCCCCTTTAATACAGAAAAAAATATCTTTCCCTGAATTGTTTTTCAAAGATGGCTAGAAATGCACATGTTTTGTGTTCTTGTAGGAAGCAACAACTCCCTCATTGCGGACTAGAAATTAGCTATACCTGGGCTCACTAACTAGCAAAGAACATGAACAAGTGTACACACCTGGCTACGTGCAGCTCTCGCTTTGATCTCAAAACAAGCGCATCAACTCATGACTGCTCATGCTGTAAACACAGTCCAGTTCAAAGTGAATGGCACAGATCCATGTATGGCAATGGTCTATTTGCACACTGCAGCTCTAAGTGGTTATGGTGCACAGGTCTGTGTAGAGTATGGGTCGTGCCTGTTAATGCAATAGAATCCTACTCCAATGTGTTCTGCCTACAAGAAAATGTATGGTATAGTTTGTTTTGTTTAGGTATGTTGCATTGAAAGTGGCTAGTATTACGTTGATTCATTCACAATTTGCACAGTAAAGGGAGACGTTGATACTGTTAACTATAGGGGAAACTAGAAAGTTGAGTGAAGTTCAATTTCATGCTTCTTTGTGCGGGCTGATATTTCTTCTGTGCGGCAGTCCCGGGGCAACTGCACGCCCATGCACAGCTTATAGGGAACATTGGCGACAACATAAAGCAGATTTTTCCAACATTAGGACCGTTTTCCTAAAGATAGTAAGTCTACTTCATGTTTTGTTTCCCTTCCTTCCTTACTTCCTAGAATCGCGATACTGGTATCATGACAAACCTAGTTTATATTACCTCCACACATAGAGGATAATTTGATTAAAGTACAGAGATGGACAGGGGCAGAATAGGGTTTCCCAACCCATAGTGGGTACTATGCAGCTCAAATCAGTTTGGGGGAAATGAATTCTGAGTGATGGAAGCAGCTTTTCCTGCTTTATCCAATTTTATCGAAGCTCAGGCAAACTAAGGGCTTTAATGCAATTGAACTCCCGGGACTTTTCGAAAGGCTGATGTTTCGTTCCTCTTCACTGACTAACAGGCAGCCACTTCAGGACCAAAGTCTTCAGTGTTAAGCTTCAAATCTTCAGGAATGGAACTCTTTGGTTGCTATGTAGACAACCTGGCCCATACATGACAATACATGACACAATACAGTACATGTACATAACATAGCCTACATATGTAAATGCGTGACCCATGCATCACAATGAACACAGAAAACACACAAAGAAAGCAGCACATTTGTTCACAGGCATTCTTTATATACAGGTATCTCTCTCTGTTCTATCATCTTCTATGCGCTTAAGAGAGTCATCCATTCACGTACCCTCTCCAGTGGATGTCTACCTACAGTATCTCACCGTGAATGGGGATATTTTGTGTGAGTGTATCAGTTTAAAACGGTTCTACCTGCTTTGGCCAGACAGGCTTGATGTGGTAATCCTTGCTGGGTTTGCCTGCTGTCTTCTGTATCATTGTGTTGCTTGTTGACGTCTCCTCTAGTATCCAAACCACAACATTACCCTAGGGGCCAAATGTATCAACCGTCTCAGAGTATAATTTAGGATCACTTTTTAGATAACAACGGATGACTGCATGGACGGGGAGGGGGGGACCCGATCCAAGATCAGAAGCAGAGATACATACGGCCCCAGACGTTCTCTGTTTCATCTGAAGATGTTCAGACGAGCAGTGGGATGTGACAGCTGTTCAAACAGCCTCTCTCTTTCAAAGGGCAGATGTCTCCAGCGAGGCGAATCATGCTTATTTTCCTCAGGGAGATGTTTCAAACTTGAGCTGTAACTAAAGGGGTACAAGAACAGAAGTGGGAACAGAGGAAGAGAATGACAAAACACCACGTCCTACCACAGCGTTCAAGTCCCAGACAGACAGTGTTGATCTTCCCGTGATTCCCTGCGTCGTTATCGCACAGTGTGGTGGCGAGCTTCAGTTACTGTAAGGGAGAGTTCGGATAGCTAGACGCAGCTGGAGCGTCTAGCTATATGAATAGTCAACGTAAGCATGTGAGAAAACAGGTTGGTAGAATAATTATGCCATCAGAGAAAGGAGCAGGTGTGTGTGTGTGTGTCTGTCTGTGTCTGAGTGTGTTTGTGTGTGCGTCTATGCGTGTGTATGGGTGCGTGTGTGAGAGGCTACATCTTGGGAATAGAGAGCAGAGCAGATAGATGTGTATGCATGAGCATCGAGCGGTTCCTGTTGATCTCCTCCCCTGGGTTGTCAGCTAGGTGTAAACTGTGTCTTATCTGAGGCTTCACTCAATACACCCTCAGCTGGACAGCTGCACTGGATAACATGCTTCCCAGTTATTGAATGAGGACACACAGCTTTGATAAGAGGCAGTCTACCTTGCACCCGCACCACACACACTGTATGAACACACTCAGCGCGCACACACGCACGCACGCACACACACACACACACACACACACATGCACACGCGCACACACACACACACACACACACACACACACACAGACAGACACACACACACACACACACACACACACACACACGACATATGGAAACTGTGTCTGGAACCAACTAAACCCATAAAGCATCACATGAGAAGTAATCCCTGTGCCAAGTCGAAATCTGTGCCCCCAAAAGCCTTATTCCCTACAAAGTGCATTACTCTGGGAGGCCTATGAGAATAGGGTGTCATTTAGGAAGTTGTCTACGATTAACCTATGTGATATTGATTCTGTACAGGCAGGTTGGTGTTACCTTGAGTCCCGTCACAGGCTTGTATAACATACCGTAAAGGACTCTTGAACACTGAACACATCTGGTGAACCCAGCCCTGGAGTGCAACGCTCAAATGTTTTGCCCACTCCCATTCCGTTAACTTCCTTGGGCCTCGCTTCCCCATCAGTGGAGGATTTAGCAGCTCTCTATCCAGTTATTCCAGTTATCCCATAAAATAATAACTCATTCCCTCAACAGCAGATTCCACCACCCATCCTGATAAGGAAGGCTTCCCACCATATCTGTGTCAAATTCAAGAAACTGGGAGCAGGGCGAATTAATCCGAGATTCCGTCAAGCTGCTGAGTTCCCGAGTCACGGTTTGAGTTTGTGGTCGTACTGTACATCTGCTACAGTGATCTTCCCTCTCCTTGCCACACACAGCGAGGGGGGTCATTAAGATAAGGCAGAGAGAGAATAACCCATCCAAAAATCCCCAAATCTAAAGGTTCTAATGGTACGATCCATTTGACAGCTGTGTTACCATAGATGAAGAGAATGTCTGAGCCCGGTGCTTCACTGCTGCTCTGTGTTGACCGTGTGGGCTGATTTCAGACACATAAGAGAATAAATATTTTAATGTAATGACGACTGTGTTTGATGTTCGAGGGCCGTGGTTGACTATGTTTGACTGTTGCCCTCCTGTTGTGGCAGTAGTTGGTTCCTCTAATGTACTCTTAAGTTGAGGAGCTTTCATCTTAGCAGGGGATGGGGACCTCTGCTATTCTATTTTTATTTACCTTGATCTTTTCTGGACAGGAGAGGCAGTTTGTGGAAGTTATCCATCCACAGCACCCACACACAGTACATTGATACAGTGCCTTCGGAAACTACTCAGACCCTTGGACTTTTTCCAAATTTTGTTACGTTACAGCCTTATTCTAAAATGACAAAGCAAAAACAGATTTTTAGAAAGGTTTGCCAATATATTAAAAATAAAAAACATAAATACCTTATTTACATAAGTATTCAGACCCTTTGCTATGAGACTCGTAATTGAGCTCAGGTGCATCCTGTCTCCATTGATCATCCTTGAGATGTTTCTACAACTTGATTGGTGTCCACCTGCGGTAAATTCAAATGAATGGACATGATTTGGAAAGGCACACACCTGTCTATATAAGGTCCCACAGTTGACAGTGCATGTCAGAGCAAAAAACCAACCCATGAGGTCGAAGGAATTGTCCGTAGAGCTCCGAGACAGGATTGTGTCGAGGCACAGATCTGGAGAAGGGTACCAAAACATGTCAGCAGCATTGAAGATCCCAAAGAATACAGTGACCTCCATCATTCTTAAAATGGAAGAAGTTCGGAACCACGAAGACTCTTCTTAGAGCTGGCTGCCAGCCTTCCTAGAGCTGGCCGCCAGACTGAGCAATCGGGGGTGAGGGCCTTGGTCAGGGAGGTGACCAATAGTCACTTTGACAGAGCTCTAGAGTTCCTCTGTGGAGATGGAAGAAGGATAACCATCTCTGCAGCGCTCTACTAATCGTGCCTTTACGGTAGAGTGGCCCGACGGAAGCCACTCCTCAGTAAAAGGCACATGATAGCTTGCTTGGAGTTTGCCAAAAGGCACCTAAAGACTCTCAGACCATGAGAAACAAGATACATTGGTCTGCTGAAACCAAGATTGAACAGTTTTTCCTGAATGCCAAGCGTCACGTCTGGAGGAAACCTGGCACCATCCCTACGGTGAAGCATGGTGGTGGCAGCATCATGCTGTGGGGATGTTTTTCAGCTGCAGGGACTGGGAGACTAGTCAGGATCGAGGCAAAGTACAGAGAGATCCTTGATGAAAACCTGCTCCAGAGCGCTCAGGACCTCAGACTGGGGCGAAGGTTCACCTTTCAACTGGACAACGACCCTAAGCACATAGTTAAGACCACGCAGGAGTGGCTTCGGGACAAGTCTCTGAATGTCCTTGAGTGGTCCAGCCAGAGCCCATACTTGAACCTGATTGAACATCTTTGGAGAGACCTGAAAACAGCTGTGCAGCAACGCTCCCCATCCAACCTGACAGAGCATGAGAGGATCTGCAGAGAAGAATGGGAGAAACCTCCCAAATACAGGTGTGACAAGTGTCATGTTTGGAGAAGACTCAAGGCTGTAATGTCTGCCAAAGGTGCTTCAACAAAGTACTGAGTCTGAATACTTATGTAAATGTGATATTTCCATTCTTTATTTTTTTCATAAATTAGCAGAAATTTGAAACAACCTGCTTTTTCTTTGTCATTTATGGGGTATTGTGTGTAAATTGATTTTAGAAAAAGGCTGTAACTTAACAAAATGTGGAAAAAGTCAAGGGGCCTGAATACTGTCCGAATGCACTGTATATCACAAGAGGATAAACCCCCATCCCAAACGATCCTTAAAGGGGCAGTGCAGTCAAAAAAGTTACACAGATAATGTGAACATTTTGACATGCATTTTGACAATGCTCTATTGTGTTAGAGCTGTTTTTTTTTAAAATACCTGGAATTTAAACCTGTTCAGGTGGGATGGAGTTTTGTGATGTCATGGCCCAGATCACGACATCACAATCTGATCTGATTATTGTGAACAATAACCAGTCATCTTTTATTTGCATATGTATCCTGCAAATTTAAAAGGGGTAGGCTCTAGAGCAGGGGTCGCAGCCAACCTTCATAGCTCGCCAAACAATTCTGAAAGTACATTCAATTTTCACGTGTTCAACTGCAAACTGTCATAAACAAATCTCAAAAGTATTAGACACCGCAAACTCCTAGCTACTATCTAATCAATGCAACATTGATATTATCCCACCACTATTGGCTTAAAAAGCCAAACCTAAAACAATATATGCCAATTAATTTCCAGCAATATTTCCCCTGCGTGTTTGTCTATCACAACGTGTGTAACCAATTGGTGTGAAATACTTTCCCCCAAACCTTCTCAAATAAATATTAACTGCAAAGTAGGCTTACCTGACAGAATTACAGTACCAGTCAAAAGTTTGGACACACCTACTCATTCAATGGGTTTTCTTTATTTTTACTATTTTCTACATAGTAGAATAATAGTGAAGACATCAAACATATGAAATAAGACATATGGAATTAACCAAAAAAGTGTTAAACAAATTCAAATGTATTTATACTTCAAATTCTTCAAAGTAGCCACCCTTTGCCTTGATGACAGCTTTGCACACTCTTGGCATTCTCTCAACCAGCTTCACCTGGAATTCTTTCCCAACCGTCATATGCTGAGCACTTGTTCAGTGCTTTTCCTTCACTCTGCACTCCAACTGATCCCAAACCATCTCAAATGGGTTGAGGTCAGGTGATTGTGGAGGCCAGGTCATATGATGCAGCACTCCATCACTCTCCTTGTTCAAATAGCCCTTACTGTCACGCCCTGACCTTAGTATTCTTTGTTTTCTTTATTATTTTGGTTAGGTAAGGGTGTGACATGGGTGATTATATGTTTTTGGCCTGTCTAGGGCTTTTGTATGTTTATGGCGTTGTCACCAGTCTAGGGGTTTGTATGTCTATGGTTGCCTAGATTGGTTCTCAATAAGAGGCAGCTGTTTATTGTTGTCTCTGATTGGGAACCATATTTAGGCAGCCATATTCCTTGAGTATTTCGTGGGTGATTATCTATGTCTATGGATGTTGCATGTTTGCACTCTGTGGTGATAGTGGTCACGTTTGTTCAGTGTACTTTGTGTTATTTCGTCTTACATTAAAATAATGAATTCACATCACGCTGCGCTTTGGTCCTCCGATCCTTACTACTCCTCCTCGTAAGAGGAGGAGGACGAAGAGCGTGACACTTACACAGCCTTGAGGTGTGTTTTGGGTCATTGTCCTGTTGAAAAACAAGTGATAGTCCCACTAAGCACAAACCAGATGGGATGGTGTATCGCTGCAGAATGCTTTGGTGGCCATGCTGGTTAAGTGTGCCTTGAATTCTAAATAAATCACTGACAGTGTCACCAGCAAAGCACCCCCATAACATCAAATCAAATCAAAGTTTATTTGTCCCGTGCGCAGAATACAACAGTGAAATGCTTACTTACAGGCTCTAACCAATGTGTGTGTGTGTGTGTGGGTAAAGAAATAAAATAACAGTAAAAAGACATTTGAAAAAAGAGTAGCAAGGCTATATACAGACCCCTGTCAGTCAGGCTTATTGAGGTAGTATGTACATGTAGGTATCGTTAAAGTGACTATGCATATATGATGAACACAGAATAGCAGAAGCGTAAAAAGAGGGGTTGGCGGGTGGTGGGACACAATGCAGATAGCCCGGTTAGCCAATGTGCGGGAGCACTGGTTGGTCGGGCCAATTTAGGTAGTATGTACATGAATGTATAGTTAAAGTGACTATGCATATAAGATAAACAGAAAGTAGCAGCAGCGTAAAAGAGTGGTTGGGGGGGCACACAATGCAAATAGTCCGGGTAACCATTTGGTTACCTGTTCAGGAGTCTTATGGCTTGGGGGTAAAAACTGTTGAGAAGCCTTTTTGTCCTAGACTTGGCACTCCGGTACCGCTTGCCATGCAGTAGTAGAGAGAATTGTCTATGACTGGGGTGGCTGGGGTCTTTGACAATTTTTAGGGCCTTCCTCTGACACTGCCTGGTGTAGAGGTCCTGGATGGCAGGCAGCTTTGCACCAGTGATGTACTGTGCCGTACGCACTACCCTCTGAAGTTCCTTGCGGTCGGAGGCCGAGCAATTGCTGTACCAGGCAGTGATGCTCTCGATGTTGCAGCTGTAGAACCTTCTGAGGATCTCAGGACCCATGCCAAATCTTTTTAGTTTCCTAAGGGGAATAGGCTTTGTCGTGCCCTCTTCACGACTGTCTTGGTGTGTTTGAACCAATCTAGTTTGTTGTTGATGTTGACACCAAGGAATTTGAATCTCTCAACCTGCTCCACTACAGCCCCAATTGATGAGAATGGGGACGTGCTCGGTGCTCCTTTTCCTGTAGTCCACAATCATCTCCTTAGTCTTGGTTACGTTGATGGATAGGTTGTTATTCTGGCACCACCCGGCCAGGTCTCTGACCTCTTCCCTATAGGCTGTCTCGTCATTTTCGGTGATCAGGCCTACCACTGTTGTGTCGTCAGCAAACTTA
This sequence comes from Oncorhynchus tshawytscha, assembly GCF_018296145.1. NCBI lineage: Eukaryota > Metazoa > Chordata > Actinopteri > Salmoniformes > Salmonidae > Oncorhynchus > Oncorhynchus tshawytscha. Next base: position 45,445,773 of record NC_056433.1, on the reverse strand, counting down.
ATGATGGTGTTGGAGTCGTGCCTGGCCATGCAGTCGTGGGTGAACAGGGAGTACAGGAGGGGACTGAGCACACACCCCTGAGGAGCTCCAGTGTTGAGGATCAGCGTGGCAGATGTGTTGCTACCTACCCTCACCACCTGGGGGCGGACTGTCAGGAAGTCCAGGATCCAGTTGCAGAGGGAGGTGTTTAGTCCCAGGATCCCTCGCTTGGTGATAAGCTTTCATGGTGTTGAACGCTGAGCTGTAGTCAATGAACAGCATCACACCTCCTCCATGCTTCACGGTGGGAACCACACTTGCGGAGATCATTCGTTCACCTACTCTGTGTCTCACAAACACACAGCGGTTGGAACAAAAAATCTCAAATTTGGACTCATCAGACCAAAGGCCAGATTTCCACCGGTATAATGTCCATTGCTCTTGTTTCTTGGCCCAAGCAAGTCTCTTCTTCTTATTGGTGGTTTCTTTGCAGCAATTTGACCATGAAGGCCTGATTCACACAGTCTCCTCTGAACAGTTGATATTGAGATGTGTCTGTTACTTGAACTCTCTGACTCATTTATTTGGGCTGCAATCTGAGATGCAGTTAACTCTAATGAACTTACCCTCTGCAGTAGAGGTAACTCTGGGTCTTCCTTTTCTGTGGCGGTCCTCATGAGAGCCAGTTTCATCATAGCGCTTGATGGTTTTTGCGACTGCACTTGAAGAAACTTTCAAAGTTCTTGAAATTTTCAGAAATTACTGACCTTCATGTCTTAAAGTGATGATGGACTGTCATTTCTCTTTGCTTATTTGAGCTGTTCTTGCCATTATATGGACTTGGTATTTTACCAAATAGGGCTTTCTTCTGTGTAGGGCCTTGTCACAACACAACTGATTGAAGGTTTGAATTTGACATTAAGAAGGTTTGTTACTACATGATTCCAATGTAGAAAATAGTAAAAAATAAAGAAAAACAATTGAATGAGTAAGTGTGTCCAAAATGTTGACTGGCACTGTACATGTGGGCCTGCGTACATGCGCACGCGCGCGCGCATTCACGCAAATGCACGCATTTGACCGCATTAAAAAGGTTGGTTACTATGTGATTCCATATGTGTTATTTCATAGTTTTGATGTCTTCACTATTATTCTACAATGTAGAAAATAGTAAAAGATAAAGTAAAATTCTTGAATGAGTAGGTTTGTCCAAACTTTTGACTGGTACAGTATTTCACAAGTAAAGCATATCATTTGTATCTATCATTTGCAAACTTTGCCATGAAATGAACAGCAGCAGTACAGAGCCATCACTAGACTGGCACATTAGATGGCACATTCCTCACTCGCTAGAAGTGAAATTAAAGTGTTCGTTTTCTTCCAGACCTAGATAAAAATGGTTGTGTGATGTGATTTAAGCATTAAAATGGACTCAGAACATCCAACTTCATTGTTTTTCTACGGAAAATTGTAACTTTGAGAGTGAAAAACCCCCCAAAAAATCTAAAGCCAGGAATAATTTAACTGAGAACATCATTTTGGAAAATAGAAAGGGGGGGGGCCCTTTAGAGTTGTTTATTAAACATTATTTTACCAGTTATATTGGCAGAACATAGTGCCCTACTTTCTCTTGCACACTAACATTAAGGAACTTGAAAAGAGTTGTGGGGAAGAGTTTCATGGGAGAAGAGAAGAATGGGCCGATTTAATGTCAGAGAAAAACTTTTGTAGCTCTCGACATTTCATTTTTTAAATAAAATATCTCTCATGCTAGAAAAGGTTGGAGACCCCTGCTCTAGAGTCGATACCAGATCCTGTCCGCCAATCAGGGCTGTGTTGGTAAATATCTTTACATTTGTATCAACACGCCCACACGATCAGACTTTCTATATCAATGGCAAAAGGAGGCTCGGGGAAATAAATGATAAAACATATATATTTAAATGTATTTCTATGAAATGAATACACACAGTGATTTATTAGACATATAGTGATGATATAGACTTATTCCAACCCAATGTATGCCCTAAACTGCCTCATAGTTCTGGACACCCACTCCAGTCCAACCAATCTCTATAGTCCCAGTCCCCTTCACTGTACTGTCATCTATACTGAGTGTACAAAACATTAGGAACACCTTCCTAATGTTAAGTTGCACCCTTTTGCCATCAGAACAGACTCAATTCATCGGGACATGGACTCATTCCACAGGGATGCTGGCCCTTTTTTTGGGGGACTCCGATGCTTCCCACAATTGTGTCAAGTTGGCTGAATGTCCTTTGGGTGACGTGCCATTCTTGATCCACACGGAAACTGTTGAGCGTGAAAAACAGATCGGTGCGCCTGGCACCTACTATCATACCCCGTTCAAAGGCACTTAAAGCTTTTGTCTTGCCCATTCACCCTCTGAATGGGACACATACACAATCCATGTCTCCATTGTCTCAAGGCTTAAAGATCCTTCTTTATCCTGTCTTCTCCCCTTCATCTTACACTGATTGAAGTGGATTTAACAGGTGACATCAATAAGGGACCGTAGCTTTCCGTTGGATTCACCTGGTCAGTCTATGTCATCGAAAGAGTAGGTGTTCTTAATGTTTTGTACATTCAGTGTATAGTGCACTTATTTTCATCCACTCACCGTACACACCCGTTGGTGAGTGTATAGCGACAAGGGGGGGTTGTCTGCCAGTGACATGGAATCCATATGTTCTCATTCTCCAGGTCTAAAAGGAGCCCAGTTACAATGTGTCAGTCGGCCCAGCGCCCCCACAGCCCCATGGCATGGGGCAAGACTGGAGTTATAGGCCTGGCAGCGGATTTCTACAGTAGCAATGGGGAGAGAGAGTGGGTAAACCTGTGTCCCAAATGGCACCACATTCCCAATATAGTGCACTATGTAGGGAAGAGGGCGCCTTTTGGGACTCGTCCAGGGTAACACTGTATGATGCTGGAGGGCGTCCCTATCACAGTGGTCATTGGTGATGACTGGCGACACCTGTTTGGCTGCTCAGTGAACCATCTTTTTTACAGCTGTATTAACTACCATTTGTCTGGAAATGTTTGTCTTCCTTTATCTTTCTGCATTCCCCTCACATTGTCACAAACAGTAATTCGGCAGTCGAACAGGATGCGGGAGGAGAGAGAGAGCGAGAGAGAGAGAGCGAAAGAGAGACAGCTAAATAAATAAATAAAAGAGAGCTAGAACGAGAGAGAGAGCGAAAGTGAGAATGATAACAAGAACGATAGAGAGAGAGAGAGAGAGTGAGAGAGAGAGAGAGAGAGAGAGAGGAGAGAAAGCGGGTCTCATTATGAGAGCGGACCAGGGGTCGTTAAATCAACAGTCTGCTTTAACAGAGCTTCCGTCTCCCTGCACCTGATCGACTTGCTGCATCATGTGATTCCGAACGCTTCTCTCTCTGATCTCACTTCAAAGACCCGTGGAGGAAGAGGTAGTGGGAGAGGGGGAAACCCAGTGGGGAGGAGGAGATGAAGGGTGGAGGGGGCTTTGGGTGGGTGGCTATAGAGAAGGCTACACTCTTAGAAAAAAAAGGTGCTAAGTAGAACCATATAGGGTTCTTCGGTTGGTCCCCACAGGGGAACCCGTTTTTGGGGCTAGGTAGAACCCTTTGCAGATGGTTCTTCATAGAACCCCCTGTTAACGGTTCTACCTAGAGCCCTTTATAAATTCTTCTACAAATAACTCTTTTATCGTCTAATGGTTCTTCCTAGAAACCCTCTATGAATGGTTACACTAGCCTAATTAGCCTTTAAAATGCAACTATTTTTAACAATACGTGTGTGTATTCACAAGGCCTTTCTTTGAGGGCTTTCAAAGTGATGTGTAATTCCTATTGGAATCCAGCCAGAGTGAGGATATCCTTCAATTGTAACTTTTAATCACATACATCGTCTAAACTGGAACAACCATCTCAGTAACCGGCGCAATAAGTATGACTACTATATACTATATGCTATGTACAACTATAATAACTACTGACAGATTGTATTAGTTTTGAAAAATGTATGTTATTTATCTTGTGGATAGCATAAGGTCGATCAACCAATCAATGTACATGCAAAAAATACAGATATTGAAACAAACAATTCTCATAAATCAACCTGCAGTAGAGCATGCTGGGATATATCATAACGATGGGCGTGGTTTTGAGTGTTTTACTCTACACAGAGAAGAAAGTACACAATCGCACTAACCTCAGGTTACTCTGGTTAACGCCAAAACTGGATTTATTTTTACACCACTGAGTGTTGAGTTAATTTAACTTCTGAATCTACAGTAGGTAAAATTGGCCAATTTACTGTATAGCATATAATACACTTTATTTTACCAGGTAAGTTGACTGAGAACATGTTCTCATTTGCAGCAACAATCTAGGGAATAGTTACAGGGGAGAGGAGGGGGACAAATGAGCCAGTTGTAAACTGGGGATTATTAGGTGACCATGATGGTCCAAGGGCCAGATTGGGAATTTAGCCAGGACACTCTTACGATAAGTGCCATGGGAATTTTAAAGACCTCAGAGAGTCAGGACACCTGTTTAACGTCCCATCCGAAAGACAGCACCCTACACAGGGCAGTGTCTCCAATCACTGCCATGCGGCATTGGGACATTTTTTTTTTAGACCAGAGGAAAGAGTGCCTCCTACTGGCCCTCCAACACCACTTCCAGCAGCATCTGGTCCCCCATCCAGGAACTGACCAGGACCAACCCTACTTAGCTTCAGAAGCAAGCCAGCAGTGGTATGCAGGGTGGTATGCTGCTGGCGAGTAAACTGCTGGTTCACTCATGTTCCCTTCGATTTCTCCTACTCTCTGCTCAATAAAATCACAGAAAATACTAATTTGAAAGACAGAAATCTTAGCAAAGATATCAACTAGGTCAGCAATGAATAATTTGAGATAATATGTAAAATGATTAAGGGAATAGCATGCACACATATTCCCATACAGGTACAGTTTGAAACATTCTCACGTTCTCTTTTTAAATGTAGCAGTATCAGATTACTCAAACTCCTGATGTTAAAGTGTAAACACTGAGGTAAACACTAATGCTCAGGCACTATTTAAAAGAAGAAAACGAAACTCACAATAAAAAAGCGTATTCAGATCCAGAAGGATTCTACTGTATGTCCAATCCCTTTTGCCTTCCAAGGAATCCGTCTTGCCTCCCAAAGAAAAAACATTCTTAGGATGTTAAAGGTTCTAGGTAGAACCCTTTGCCTGACAAAGAACCCTCATCTTCCATAAAAGGGATTTTTGAACTCTTGTTTTCCAAAATGGTTTCTTCAGATGAAAATGGTTCTTGGTAAAATAATATCCCTTGGCAAAGAACCCTTTTTTTCCTAAGCGTGTATGGCCGCGTCCCAAATGAAAGGGTGTGTGATGTGGGGGTAAGCAACTAGATTCAGGCGGGGGCCGATTTCTTTCCGAGCGGACGGTCGGGTGACTGAAACATAATTATAATTGTACATTACAAATTGACCTCAACTAAGCCCAAAGAGAGTTCATTTCATACCTTGATTACATTGAGACACAATCACGTCTTTTTATTATCATTTCTTTTTAACTTTGAGGGGCCCCCCAAAAAATTGCGGCTGTTGCCAACCTCTGCCCTATGGGCTCTGGTCAAAAGTAGTGCACTGTATAGGGAATAGGTTGCCATTTTGGACGGAGCCTAGGGCGAAGGGGAATGGGGCCGCGGTTGTCGATCACTGGCTCGGTCAGAAAAGACCACATCCCCTGTTCTGTCCCCGGAGTCTAACAAATCACTCAGGCAGATAGAAAGGGCAGGAAGGGCAAACACACAGGTTAAACAGACACTTACTGAAGATCAGCACACACAAGATGACAGTCTAACTGTGTGTGTGTGTGTGTGTGTGTGTGTGTGTGTGTGTGTGTGTGTGTGTGTGCGTGTGTGTGTGTGTGTGTGTGTGAGTGTATGTGTTTGCTTGTGTGTGTGTGGGCAGGTGGAAGCGAGGGAGGGAGGGAGGGTGTTCGTGTGTGTGTTTGCGTACCTACCTGCGTGCTTGTGTGCGTACCAGCGTGCATGTGTGTGTACGCTGTGCGCTTGTGTTTGTGTGTGCGCGCGTGCGTAGATCCATGCATGTGTGTGTTGCCACAGACCTCAATATACAGCATTAGACTCAGACCTCCTGCTGCGTACCTCTCGCCCAGCTGTGAAGCAGATCTATGAAAGCAGAGGGACCCACAGACCCAGAAAGTGCTGACTCATATGACCTGTGACCTCTGAACCACAGCAACAACACCCATGTTTTCTCACAAAACTCTATGCATCCCAAATGATACCCTACTCCCTATACAGGTGTGCTATCTTAATTTGACCCGATTTTTCGCAGCAATAAAATAATCCTGCACCGACAGGAAATGTTAATTATTATCCTGATCATTTTTTTAGGGGTGGATCCATTTTTCATTGGGGCAAATAAAGTCTTACATTTTTAAAGTGTAAATTATCAACTTTAGAAGCCTTTTTTTAACCCTTGAATACTGGGGTCTGGTCAAAAGTAGAACACTATATGGAGAATAGAGTACAATTTGGGACGGGGTTCTGTTCCCTCAATACAGTTGAAGTAACGATGAACGTCCAGGTAAAAGTGTACAGAGAGTGACCCCTCACCCCCTCCTTACACCCCCAGCTCTGTATGAGGGGTGTAAACTAAACACCTCTCTGTGCACCACTGAGAATACCAGTCCCCTGTGACCTTAAATCACTGATCTGGTAATTGGTAGGAAAACAGAGGTCCAGCAGTATATAACCTTTTATGTGTTGTCTCAGCTATTTATTATGGTGGTAAAGAGTCTGTGTGTGTGTGTCTGTGTGTGTCTGTGTCAGGGGTGATTTGGCAGAGTGCTTGAGGAGGGCTGATGGTGAATGATGCTAATTGTGCTCGTAGACCACACAAGCAGTGCTGGACAGTATAAACCTGGTTAAAGGCAGGCAAATGAAGAGGTCAGTCCATAATTGAATGAGTACCCAATTTCATCAAATAATCCAAATAATTGTAGGAATTTGCGACGGTGTGAAATGTCCCATATCCCGCTTGCCGTAGTGTAAGCTTACTCCTCGGTTAAGCTGTGCGTCTGTCTTGCTAAGATTTTTTTTCTAAAACTCTCAAATAGGGGGGGGGTCGCACATTGTACGCACATTGTAATGCAGAGAATGTTATACAGAATTATACAGTATTGAGTATACAAAATCCCAGGACAGTCAGTGTTATAGCAGTATCATACCACTGGGTCTGGGTGGGCTAGAACCGAGGCCAGATTCTAACTGGCGAAGGTCCAGGCTCATTAGCTCAAGCCACTCTTTTGAAGCTCTGTTCAGTGGAGGAGAGAGGAGATTGAACTTTCAGCTGAAAGTGGCCTGGCTACAGCACCGCGGCATGACTTGGATTGAACAAGAACAGAGAAGCGTGGATCTATATAACTGGGCCGGCGTTGCCAATGGTCTTTGTTCTTCTGTGTTAGCAGACTGGGAGGGAGTATCGCTGGGGGCGTATTGATGAGCGAGGAGCGAGCTCACCAGGGCTACAGACACGTATGCGGTCAAATGCGTGCATTTGCGTGAATGCGCGCGCGCGCGTGCGCATGTACGCAGGCCCACATGTACAGTGCCAGTCAACATTTTGGACACACTTACTCATTCAATTGTTTTTCTTTATTTTTTACTATTTTCTACATTGGAATCATGTAGTAACAAACCTTCTTCATGTGTTTGAGCCAATCAGTTGTGTCATGACAAGGTTGGGGTGGTACAGAGAAGATAACCCTATTTGGTAAAATACCAAGTCCATATAATGGTAAGAACAGTTAAAATAAGCAAAGAGAAATGACAGTCCATCATTATGTGTCCACATCTGCGATTTTTTGTTGTCTTTGTGAGACGCAGAATAGGTGAACGGATGATCTCTGCATGTGTGGTTCCCACCGTGAAGCATGGAGGAGGAGGAGTGATGGTGTGTGGGTGCTTTGCTGGTTACACAGTTTTTCAACAAGAAAATCACCCAAAACACACCTCCAGGCTGTATAAGGGGCTATTTGACCAAGAAGGAGAGTGATGGATGGAGTGCTACATTAGATGACCTGGCCTCCACAATCACCTGACCTCAACCCAATTGAGATGGTTTGGGATGAGTTGGACCACAGAGTGAAGGAAAAGCACTCAACAAGTGCTCAGCATATGTGGGAACTCCTTCAAGGCTGTTGGAAAAGCATTCCAGGTGAAGCTGGATGAGAGAACGCCAAGAGTGTTTCAAAGCTGCCATCAAGGCAAAGGGTGGCTACTTTGAAGAACATCAAATATCAAATATATTTTGATTTATATAACACTTTTTTTGGTTGCGACATGATTCCATATGTGTTATTTCACAGTGTTAATGTCTTCACTCTTATTCTACAATGTAGAAAATAGTCAAAAATAAAGAAAAACCCTTGAATGAGTAGGTGTGTCCAAACCTTTTGACTGGAACTGTACGTGCACACAAACACACAGGCAAATGCACATTCACACACACACACATGCACACACACTGGCACAAAACATCGGCCACTGTGTTTCTCCACTGTGGTGTGAAGGCTCCCTTTATTTGGCTGCCCTTATCCCAGTGATAGTGCTGGGTCGGTGTCTGTGTGTCTTGTCTGACTGACTGTCTTTCCCTGAATAAGTCAACCGCTGCCCTGTTCAACCACACTGGCACACTAAATGAGAACCAACTACTCTGGGGGAGGGGGGTCAGACGTCCAGGCCTACCAGCGATTTTTGCATGTCTCTGTGTGTGTTTAGGCATGTGTCTTCCCACTGGGCACACACACTGGTTGAATCAACGTTGTTTCCACGTCATTTCAATTAAATGACGTTGAAACATTGATTTGACGTTTGTGCCCAGTGGGTTGTATGTATTCCGTAATGAAAGGATCCGTCTCTCAGATACAGAAGCTGACGTTTAGTCGGACAGACAGGCAGACAGACAGATAGACAGACAGACAGACACACAGACACACAGACAGACAGTTGATGTGCCAGGCTGTGTGGGGAAACACAAACACTGGTTGATCAGTGCACCAGGGCCCGTATTCACAAAGCACCTCAGAGTAAGAGTGCTGATCTAGGACCTGTCCATGTGATCCTGGTCATTATGATCCAACAGTTCAAGCTGATCGGCACTTTAGGAATGCTAGCTTTCTCTGCTATGTCTCTCATCCCAGCAGCAGTGGTATGTGACTGTGAGACAGCATCTGATATTATCTGTATGTGGAGAGACAGAAGCCGGATCACTTTGAGGGCTATGTGTGATGTGGTGCTGGTCGCTATTAGTACTGTTTTCCTGTTTCCAACCTCTCACACCTTTGCTGTATGGGGGACAGGTGTGAGTGTGTATGTGTGTGTGTGTCTCTGTGTCTTGGTGTGAGTGTGTGCGAACATACAGTATGTGTGCGTGCTTGCGTGTGTTTGTGTGTCTGCGTGCGTTCATGCATTCGTGCATCCGTGACTCGAGGTCCCCTGCTATCTAGAAGTCCCATTGACTGTGAGTGTTCAGGGTCAAAGTGCTTGATGCAATCAGCTTCGGAGAATGAGCCTTTCATTTTCCCGCATTAAGCACTAATTGACAGGCTGTTGACAGAGGGAGGGAGAGGGAGAGAGGGAGAACGAAAAAGAGAGCGAGATGGGGAGAGAGGGAGAACAAAAAAAGAGAGCAAGAGAGGGGGAACGGGAGAGAACGGAACGGGAGAGAAGGAAATGGAGAGCGGGAGAGAGGGAGCGAGCACGAAAAAAAGAGAGTGAGAGACAGAGGATAAAGGGAGAGAGGGAGAGAGGGAGCGAGCATGAAAAAAAGAGAGCGCGAGACAGAGAGAGGGAGAAAGAGGGAGAGACAGAGAGGGAGAGAGAGCATGATAAAAAGAGAGACAGAGACAGAGAGAGGGAGAGAGAGAGAAAGAAAAGCCCAGGCCAGCAGTGTGTGTTAATCAGTGGGTCGACTAATAGCAATCTGTATTTTAAGGGCCAATCTAATTAGACCTTTAACGAGGGGCTATGATTACTCTATTAGCCCCTTAATGCCTCATTCAGACCCACTCAGGCCACACACACACACACATACACACACACACACACGCTTTATTGACAAGAGAGAAATGTCTCTCTTTCAGGTGGATGGACTGGTGTACTCAGAGTCCAGACAATTCAGATAAGAGAACTAGAGCAGTCCACCAAATGTATAGCCGGATGATAGTGTCATCATGACAGCGGGATCCAACTGTCATTGTAGGGCCCATGCTCAGCCGCTAAAAGTAAATGTTATCTCCCACTTGATTACCAGTGTTCAGCTGATGTCACCTAACCATCACTTAGCCTGTGACAGCTTAGCCTGTGACAGCTGTGACCTCTCAGACGAATAAACTTTGACCGGATTTGATTTTGATTTGTGAACCCAGCTTTATATCATCCCGTCACGAACGCTCCACTTAAAACCTGCAGGCATAAAGCTTTGTAATGTAAGTATGTGTGAGCCTTCATAATGTGTTATAGTAACGTCAAAGCCAGAGGCATTCATATGACACAATGGGAAACTGAAGCGGAGGGGCACTGTTCCTCTACAGGTGTTGGACAGAGAAATCTTACCCCATACATATTGTGTTTGTAGTTCTTGAGGTTTAGATATAGTCCTATCTGTATAATGACCAGCCCCAAGGGCAACCTTAACTTCACCGCAACTCACCACACTCCTTTCACTTTTTTCTTCTTCTTCCAGACCTGTAGATCAGTAGCAAAGATCATTGAGCCATGCATTTCAAAGAGGCGGGATTGATTACAGTCTGAAAAGACTAGAGGCAGAGTTTGCCTTCGGGGTGAACATGGTCTAAGAGGAGAACCTGGTAGTTGAGACATGGCTGCCGAGTCCACTCTCTTTCTTATTTGCGGATAGAAAGAGATGATTGGCCGAGGACATGCACGGCCATGGCCACAGCTGTCGGAACTATGGTGACCTGTAATGGAGGATTGGAGAGGAGAGGAGAGGAGAGGAGAGGAGAGGAGAGGAGGAGAGGAGAGGAGAGGAGAGAAGAGGAGAGAGGAGAGGAGAGGAGAGGAGAGAGAGAGAGAGAGAGAGAGAGAGAGAGAGATAGAGAGAGAGAGAGGGAGACAGAAAGAGACAGAAAGAGACACAGAGAGAAAAAAAGGGAGGTTTGCAATATTGGTTGGAGGTCTTTGTTCTGATTGACCTGTGGTCAAAGGGCCTTGTCATTGATCGGTGGGTCATCAGAGAAGGGCTGTGGGGCTGAGGTGGTTCACAATGAGTCAATTTGAGGTTGAATTCCACTAGGAGTTGAAAGATGGAGCACAGCTGCTCAACTCAATATTTGCCTCCTTTTCTGCATCAATTGGGAGATTTACTCTGATATACTGTTTTAAAAAAAAGTAATAAATATTTTCCTAAGCCTAGAAAAATATACAAGATCAGAGTGAATCTCCCAATAGGTGTTGAAAAGGAGACGAATATACCTATGAGTGTGTTTACATCGCTTTCTTTCATCAATCCATAATATTCTGAACTGTTCTCTCCATATATTCTACTGAGTCTGTCGAGAAAATTATAATTAAAGGTGCACCAATTTTAAAGGGTTGGCTTTAGATAAATGTAGAGAAAACCCTGTTGACAAAGGGAGCTGATCGTGGACTACAGGAAACGGAAGGCCGTGCACACCCCCATTCACATCAACGCGGCTGTAGTGGAGCGGGTCTAGAGCTTCAAGTTTTTTTTGGTGGCACGACAACGCCTCTTCCCCCTCAGGAGGCTGAAAAGAGTTATCAGGGGCCCTCAGATCCTCAAAAAGGTTCTACAGCTGCATTGTTGATAGTTCTTGACTGGCTGCATCACCGTTTGTTATGGCAACGGCCTGGCATCCGACCACAAGGCGCTTCAGAGGGTAGTGCGTACGGCCCAGTACATCACTGGGGCTGAGCTCCCGCGCATACAGAATCTCTATACCAGGCGATGTCAGAGGGAGGCACACACACACACACACACACACACCCTTCTTTGACTCTGTCCCTGTGCTTTGTCCACAGTCCCGCTCACTATCTCTGCACATGACTTTCACACTCTTCACATGAGCTGCTGCTATTCTATTTATTGTGTATCCTGATTGCCTCGTCACTTTAACCCCTACCTACATGTGCATATTACCTCAACTACCTCAACTACCTCGCACCCCTGCACATTGACTCGGTTCCGGTACTTGTTATTGTTGTTTTGTTGTGTTACCATTTTTTTTCTCGTACTTTTTAAACTCTGTGCTCTTGATTTAAGGCTCGTAAGCGTTTCACAGTAAAGTCCACACCTGTTGTATTCGGCGCATGTGACAAATAAAACTTGATAAGGTAGCAAGAGTATTGGAAAGATTGGAAGATTAGAACGCTGTCACGGTCATCCCCCTCTTCAAAGGGGGTGACACTCTAGGCCCAAACTGTTACAGACCTATATCCATCCTGCCTGCCTTTCTAAAGTCTTCCAAAGCCAAGTTAACAAACAGATCACTGACCATTTCGAATCCCACCGTACCTTCTCCGCTGTGCAATCTGGTTTCCGAGCTGGTCACTGGTGCACCTCAGCCACGCTCAAGGTACTAAACGATATCATAACCGCCATCGATAAAAGACAGTACTGTGCAGCCGTCTTCTTCGACCTGGCCAAGGGTTCAGTGTCAGTTCAGTGTGTCAAATCGGAGGGCTTGTTGTCTGGAACAGTCTCTATGGGGATACCACAGGGTTTAATTCTCGGGCCGACTCTTTTCTCTGTATATATCAATGATGTCGCTCTTGCTGCGGGTGAATCCTTGATCTACTTCTACGCAGACGACACCATTCTTTATACATCTGGCCCTTCTTTGGACACTGTGTTAACAAACCTCCAAACGAGCTTCAATGCCATACAACACTCCTTCCGTGGGGTCTCCAACTGCTCTTAAATGCTAGTAAAACTAAATGCATGCTCTTCAACAAATCGCTCCCAGCCCCCGCCCGCCCAACCATCATCACTACTGTGGACGGTTCTGACTTAGAATATGTGGACAACTACAAATCCCTAGGTGTCTGGCTAGACTGTAAACTCTCCTTCCAGACTCATATTAAGCATCTCCAATCCAAAATTAAATCTAGAATTGGCTTCCTATTTCACAACAAAGCCTCCTTCACTCACACTGCCAAACATATCCTTGTAAAACTGACTATCCTACCAATCCTCGATTTGTCATTTACAAAATAGCCTTCAACACTCTACTCAGCAAATTGGATGCAGTCTATCACAGTGCCATCCGTTTTGTCACCAAAGCCCCGTATACCACCCACCACTGCGACCTGTATGCTCTTGTTGGCTGGCACTCACTGCATATTCGCTGCCAGACCCACTGGCTCCAGGTCATCTATAAGTCTTTGCTAGGTAAAGCTCCACCTTATCTCAGCTCACTGGTCACCATAGCAACACCCACCCGTAGCACACGCTCCAGAAGGTATATCTCACTGGTTATCCCCAAAGCCAACACCTCTTTTGGCCGCCTTTCCTTCCAGTTCTCTGCTGACAATGACTGGAACCAATTGTAAAAATCGCTGAAGCTGGAGACTTATATCTCCCTCATTAACTTTTAGCATCAGTTATCTGAGCTGCTTACCATCGTTGCAGCTGTAAACAGCGCATCTGTAAATAGCCCATCCAACTACCTACCTCATCCCCATATTTTTATTTATTTACTTGTTTTGCTCTTTTGCACACCAGTATTTCTACTTGCACATCATCATCTGCATATCTATCACTGTTGGACTGTACGTTTGTTATTCACTGTTATTGACTGTACGTTTGTTTATCCCATGTGTAACTCTGTGTTGTTGTTTGTGTCTCACTGCTTTGCTTTATCTTGGCCAGGTAGCAGTTGTAAATGAGAACTTGTTCTCAACTGGCCTACCTGGTTAAATAAAGGTGAAATAAAAAATAAATAAATATGCATATCCTTGCTTCAGGTCCTGAGCTACAGGCAGTTAGTTTTGGGTCATTTCATTTAGGTGAAAATTGAAAAAAACGGGCTATCCCTAAGAAGTCAACACTTTTTTGGTTATTTCATAGTTTTGATTTCTTCACTATTATTCTGCAATGTAGAAAACAGTAAAAAATGAAAAAGAACCCTGGAATGAGTAGGTGCATCCAATCTTTTGACTGCTATTTTTGTAATTAATATATTTTTAAAATTCAGATTTTTCAGAGGGTGCTGCACCCTCAGAACCCCTACCTCCCGCGGCTATGCTCCACCAATTATACATTTGTCAACTCAATGCTTCTGAAATTCCATTTAAAATGTAACATAATTGCACTGTCATTCAAGCTTTAAAATTCCATTTTTTTCCCTCCCTGCCTCATGACAAATTGTGTACAATAGCAGGATTTTTGCATTAAAGCTGCACCAACAAAACTCTCTTCCCCGTGACAAAATGTGTAGAATTGCAGGAAATTAGCTTGAAAACGACAAAATGCTCCTTCGCAGGTCTCAAGACTCTGTTCGTTCGGCCAAGCACTGCCAAAGTCAAAGTCAAACTTATTGTATCCTATTTATATCTCACTCAAGTTGTTTTCTGATTATGAGGGGGGTCCCTGATGAATTTCCTATTACAAAAGGGTTCCCCCGGCCCCAAAAAGTTCGAGAACCCCTGCCCTACTGGGAATTACAGTGCTGTCCTCCATCTGTACTTCTAATGTACAATGTAGACATAAGACCCATCAACAATGAGTTAATACAGCCCTTATTAGTCAATGACTAATCATTACAGTCCTAATGAGACATTGATTAAAGGCAATGAGGGAGTGGCGGTAAGGATGGTGGTGGTGGTGCGGTATCTTGAAGACATTATACACAATGGATTGGGTGGCGTGAGGTGAAACTGGGAACCATGGCCCTTAGGGCTCTGGTCAAAAGTATTGCACTTAATAGGGAATAGTGTGCCATTTGGGAACCAGAGGATGTGTGTATTACGGTAATTGACCAGTAAAAACTGTTAGACAAGAGTATTTCTCAACATCACATTTGCTTTTATTTTTTATTGTATACCTGGGGAATTCTGGGATGAATAAAAATTATGGAAAAAAAAACCTACCAACCTTTTGAAAACCACAGGAAATGGGAAATGGCTCTCAGCATATGTGTTAGCAGCTACAGTACATGGCCTATTATGTCACTCGTTAAATAGCCTACCTCTCAATAGGCCATTATTTCCCCAATAAAAACAAACGGCAGCCCATTTCCCTCCGCCATTTACTTCAGAGAGCCTTGCGGCATCCCAAATGGCACCCTATTCCCTACATAGTGTACTACGTTTGGCCATGATCCATAGGGACCCATAGGCACTACATAGGGAATAGGGTGCCATTTGGGACGTAGGTAGGAAGTGTGTTCCAGGTAGGAAGAAAAGCGCTGAGTAATATCCTGTAATATTTTTGATGTGATGTTTTTAATGGGAAGCAGGTTATCGTGGGAGACAGGAAGGGGCGGGGCACAGGTGTGGTGGGAGCCAATTACTTTTATGACTCAGGTCTCCTCTGAACGCTTGCCAACTACAGCCCCCACAAGCCTCTGCAATCTACCCACTGATTACACATAATAGAGCCTGTGCTTATTATGACGTTAAAGTGGAAAGGGAAACTAATTGTTTTTGGGTCTGATGATGGTAGTTAGGGCGCGGTGTCAATGTTTTATCATACCAGATAGGCATACAGCTAGCCTTGATTTCCAGCCTTCCTTTCTGAGCTGAGTGATGAACGAGCACGACATCTTGAAACTGGCATACAGCAAGACGTAGGCACACAAATCATCCTCTTTTTTTTGTTCTTTCTGGAGGCTTGCCTGTACCATATCCCAGCCATTCAAAACGATCCAATCTTGACCATTGCCCATGTCTGTCAATCATAGTTATACCACACCTCCAGATTTTGTCACTGCGGGTTATTCTTTACAACATGTCCAAATAGCCTTGTTCATGCCCTGGCCTAATGTCACAGGGTGACATCAAGCCCTGATGACATGTGGCATTCTGTAAAGGTCACGTCAGCCATCTCAGCTACGTGTGTCTCTACGGTAGTGGCACCCGTCATATGGGCGCTGGCATCAGCGATTACCACAGCCCACAGGGTGACTATGGTCTTTTTAGGGATGTGTGGGTGTGTGTTTGGGTGTGTGTGTGTGTGTGTGTGTGTGTGTGTGTGTGTGTGTGTGTGTGTGTGTGTGTGTGTGTGTGTGTGTGTGTGTGTGTGTGTGTGTGTGCGTGCGTGCGTGCGTGCGTGCGTGCGTGCGTGCGTGCGTGCGTGCGTGCGTGCGTGCGTGCGTGCGTGTGTGTATGTGTGTGTGGCTGTCTGATCTCTCTGTGTTGGTGGTGTGGCTATATGGGATAGAATTGATGTCCTATACATACAGCAGGCCTATGACTTTAAGCACTGTGTTTCCAGGATCCTATAACCTGCAATAACAACAGTTCTGTCTGACATCTGTCTGACATCAAATATGATTTCCCTCAAATAGAGCATTAGTGTATTGAAATACATTGTACTTCACGGACCATATGAGGGTTCCTATTCATTGTAATTTAATTGTGAGGGGATTAGACACAAACTCAATGCAGTATTTCTACAGAACATTCCTCTCACAGGTGACTCCTGTGAAAGGCCTTGGAAGATAAGATATAGATTGTATTTATTTTGTGCTGACATGCAGTCATACTGCTCTGTCGTCCATATGATTTCCTCCTGACAACAACAAACCATAACAGAAAGACTATTTCCTGAATCTTGATTGATTTTGAGATTTGAAAATGGGATTACTACTATAGATACAAAAGATGTTACCATAGGAGCCGGGAGAGCATGAAACTCGCAACGCTAGGATAGCGGTTTCGATTCCCGGTACCATCCGTACGTTCAAAAAAAGAATGCACGCATGTCTATAAATCGGTTTCGATTAAAGCGTCTGCTAAATGGCATTATATTATATTACAGGAGTGTTAGGAAGTGACTTGCTGTGAACTGTTGTTCCTTCTGACATTCTCTGTTTTTTGTTGTTGCAACAAACCATTTCCTCTGACAGGCCACAACGTAAGTTAGCGGTACAGTACCTCTACAACTGTATGGATATCATTGTAGAGTCAAAGGCTTCAGAATGTAACCTAGGAGGTAGCCTAACCATGATGCCACCATGCATGTGTTTGCCCTCAGAAACAGAGACAGTGTAGCCTAACCACTGGCCTAACCATCAGCCTCTCTAGTGAGGGATGGGACCACCGCTGAACAAAGAGCAGAACAAATGAGAGTGCTACACATATTTGGCAGCCTGGGGGGGGCAGCTTTCCAGACAGAGAGGGAATCCATCAGCTCCTGTTAAATGGGGAGATAGCTAGCTAGCCACATAGGCTAGTTTACTGCCCCCTTGTTATGTGTCTGAGACCCCCCTCCCAGGCTCAGCAGTGAGGCTGACTGATGCTGACACATTTTTCTGGGAGGGGGAAGGGGGAATGGGAGGGGGTGTAGCCGCAGGAAGATGTTTGGGGTTGGGGGTTCTAAGATTTTTTTCACCTATGATGGTGCACAATTACATTTTTGCCAGCACTACAGATGACTATATCGGTCCAGTAATACAGAACTAGACAAAATATAAAATATATATTTTTTTTTTGTCATATATTTGTTTTAGCTACTTCCCGCAGCTATGGGAGGGAGAGATGTGGGAAAGGAGGGGGAGGAAGCATGTGTACAGGATGGTTGTGATGTTGATGCCACGAATGTGCACGCATGCACACACACACACACACACACACACACACACACACACACACACACACACACACACACACACACACGCGCGCCATAATTAAGTCTTGGTCATTAAAGTGCTTTTTAGGACAGATATAGCTTCAATCAGGGCTGGGAAACCATCCCTAACATGGAGGTTGCCTGGTGCAGACAAGAGTCGACAGGATATGGTGGAGGGAGGATGGGGAGGGAGAGTCTACAAAAACGGGGACAATAAACCACCTGAAAATCAAATCCCATTCCTCTTATCATGGCGCCATTCAGAGACGCTTATCTCACCAGGTAATGTGGTTATAAATTCAATTTCAGCCCCGAGATTTCATTGTTTACTAATGCCTGCGTGTTCCGGGCCGGGGAGCGCTGAAAGCCCGGCAACGCTCGATGCGTGTCGGGAAAACTCATTTAGGCTTCCGCGAGGGATGCAAAAAAGGCGCGAGGAACACAGAATGACCTGTCACTTTCCCAAGGACACTGAGTGTTTTTTTTGTTGCTATTTGCGGCCATGTTTTATTCAGCAACCATTTTTTCCCTATTTGGGTCCTCATTAGGCACTCGTAGCTCAGCTGATGTCAGAGGGGACGCCAACCTGCTCCCAGCATGCCACATGTCATGTATTTTGTCCTTATGAGTGTCGCTGATGTGTTGTGTAATAGGTTCCTGAGGGAAGCAGATAGGTGACTATACATGCTGCAGGCCCCTAATAGGCTCTCGGGTTGAACATCTGTATGGCTCACTTGGTGGAGCATGCCAGGGTTTGTGAGTTCAATTCCCATGGGAGACCAGTATGAAAATGTTTAACCCTCACCACTGTAATTGGCTCCGGATAAGAACCTCTGCTGAATTATGTAAATGTGAAATGGTGATAAGTCGGCCTACTGTATGAGGGCCTTTGTTTTTATTCATGCCGTTGCTATTGACCGTACTGTATATTCCCTCTGTAATGGCTATGTTATGGCCTTCTCCAGTCTGGTTGTGTCGAGGTGTAGAGGGAAATATGATGCAGAGAGATGGCCATACCTTTCTACATGTGATTAATGGCTCTCAGGAGTAAAACACCTCATTTACCTGGTAAAATGTTGATATAGTATAACTCCCTTCCCAGCTGGCTGCTTATGGCCATATACCATCAGTGAAAACCAATGGGCCGGGTGGGCCGGGCTAATGTTCCCATTGACAGCCTATGATGTAGGCTCACTGACAGGGTGAGTGTGTGGGGGGCGGTGTGTGTGTGTGTGTGTGTGTGTGTGTGAGCACTAGCGTTTTTGAGCACGTGTGTGTGTTAAACCTGAATGTGATTTGACACCGAATATTCGAATGACGTACTCTTGCCTCCTCCCTCCGCCTTTCCTCCCCTCTCTGTGTCAGTAGGTAAGGGGAACATCCTGTATGACTCCCAGGCCCCAGTGTGTCCTGTGTGCCATGCTGTGTTACGACCAGGTGAGCTACAGGAGCACATGGAGCAGGAGATGGGCAGACTGACACAGTTACAAATCAGGTAGGCATACAGAAGACTGCACATACGTGTACTCGATTGGTCTTTACTACATACTGTAGTTGATCGTTTTCTTTCTTTTCACCTCCCGTCTTTCTTTCCCGGTGTCTTTCTTTTATTCTTTATCCTCTCTCTCTCTCTCTCTCTCTCTCGTTTAGTGCTTCCAGATGTGGTTGTGATTATTAATATTTACAGATAGCTGGAGGGCCCCTCCATCATATTTCCTGTCTCCTTTGTCACTGGCGTGTAATGTTTACAAGGTGCCTCATTTTTCTCAGCATATTTCATAACGGCCCTCCTGCCCCAGGCGACACTTCCTACAGCTAGGCCAATATAATGCCTCTATAATGCCTGCTCTCAATGCCCATAATCAGCTAACATGCGCACGCACACGCACGCACGCACGCACACACACACACACACACACACACACACACACACACACACACACACACACACACACACACACACACACACACACACACACACACACACTACTTGCTTAGGCCATAAGAACGATTTGTCCAATAAAGACATTACTTGCCAAATCTGCTTAACAACCGTGCTGAGGACAATAATGGCTTCAAATTAAACATGGCCCTTGGGTACTAGGTGTGTGTGCGTGTGTTGTGTGTTGTGTGCGCATGTATGTGAACCTTGGACATTAGATAGGCTATCGGTACCCTGGCATGGAAAATAAGCAACAATAAACAGTGTCAATGTTCAATATTGTAGCATTTGTTTCCTGTCTGGGCACCCTTTAAATGTTCTTTCTATCTTCCTTTTGACAGTATTAATTCAGTGCAGAGGGACAATCCATTAGGGGCTTCAAAGGTAAATACATGCACTTATGGTCACCCCTTGACTTCTTGCACATTTTGTTACGTTACAGTCTTATTCTAAAATTGATTAAATTGTTGTTTTTTCCTCACACATAATACCCCATAACGACAAAGGAAAAACAGGTTTAATTTTTTTTTTTAAATCACATTTACAAAAGTTTTCAGACACTTTAAATAGTACTTCGTTGTAGTATCGTTGGCAGCGATTACAGCCTCAAGTCCTCAAGTCTTCTTGGGTATGACGCTGCAAGCTGTATTTGGGGAGTTTCTCCCATTCTTCTCTGCAGATCCTCTCAAGCTCTGTCAGGTTGGATGGGGAGCGTCGCTGCACAGCTATTTTCAGGTCTCTCCAGAGATGATAGATTGGGTTCAAGTGCGGGTTCTGGCTGTGCCACTTAAGGACATTCAGAGACTTGTCCCGAAGCCACTCCTGCGTTGTCTTGGCTGTGTGCGTTGGGTCATTTTCCTGTTGGTAAGGTGAACCTTCGCCCCCAGTCTGAGGTCCTGAGCATTGTGGAGCAGGTTTTCATCAAGGATCTCACTGTACTTTTCTCCGTTCATCTATCCCTTGATCCTCCCAGTCCCTGATGCTGAAAAATATCCCCACAGCATGATGCTGCCACCACCATGCTTCACCGTGGAGTTGGTGCCAGGTTTCCTCCAGACGTGACGTTTGGCATTCAGGCCAAAGAGTTCAATCTTGGTTTCATCAGACCAGAGAATCTTGTTTCTCATGGTCTGAGAGTCTTTGGTGCCTTTTGGCAAACTCCAAGTGGGCTGTTATGTGCCTTTTACTGAGGAGTGGCTTCCATGTGGTCACTCTACCATAACGGCCTGATTGGCGGAGTGCTACAGAGATGGTTGTCCTTCTGGAAGTTTCTTCCATCTCCACAGAGGAACTCGAGAGCTCTGTCAGAGCTCCTCCCTCACCAAGGCCCTTCTCCCCTGATTGCTCAGTTTCAGTGCTCAGGCCAGGCGACCAGCTCTAGGATGTCTTGGTGGTTCCAAACTTCTTCCATTTAAGAATGATGGAGGCTACTGTGTTCTTGGGGATCTTCATTGCTGCAGAATTGTTTTGGTACCCTTCCCCAGATCTGTGCCTCGAAACAATCCTGTGTCAGAACTCTACAGACAATTCCTGGGTTGATTTTTGCTCTGACATGCAGTGTCAACTGTGGAACCTTACATAGGCAGGTGTGTTCCTTTCTAAATCATGTCCAATCAATTGAATTTACCACAGGTGGACTCCAATCAAGGATGCACATGAGCTCAATTTCGAAGTCTCATAGCAAAGGGTTTGAATACATATTTCAGTATTTCAGTTAAAAAACATGTTATACATTTGCAGAAAAGTCTAAAAACCTGTTTTCGCTTTGGCATTATGGGGTATTGTGTGTAGATTGATGAGGGGAAAAATGATGTAGTCTATTTTAGAATAAGGCTGTAATATAACAAAATATGCAAAAAACGTGCACTGACACGCACACACACACGCGCACACGCACACACACACACACACACACGCACACGCGCACACGTACGCGCGCGCACACACACACACACACACGCGCGCACACGCACACACACATATACACACATACACACACACCTTTCTTTGACTCTGCGCTTTGTCCGCAGTCCCTCTCACTATCTCTGCACATTAAACGTGAGGGGGGATCTCCCGCCTCTCCCCCCTGCCCACCTGAAGACCCCCACTCAGACAGATACCAGGTAGGTGCTTCCCTACACACACACACACTTGACAGTTCTTTTGTGAGTAGATTTATCTTCTCTTCTTATTCCACAGACGTTTCTTCGTGTGAGGACCAACAGACATACAAGACTGAATGGTATGTGGTCAGAAATAATTATGATTTCAAAGAAGAGCTGTTGTTGGTTCAGATGGGTGGGGTAGTTGGGTTACTGCTTTTGCAACGGGGTATTTGGCTGCAAAATTATACTCAAAAGGCCAATCATCGGGTAGGATATATTTATGGAGATTGTTAGAAGAGGCATTGAACTGGGGGCAACTGAGCAACCAGTCTGACTGTACCTACAACTGTCACTAAGAGAACTGTAACTTTTTGACCTAGCACCAACACGAGCAGAGGATCTGTTAACCCCTTGACCTTTCACCTCATGATATGTTAACAGTCGATTACCTCCGCTGGTGCATGTGCTACGCCAAACCCACCCCATTTCATCTCCACAACGAAACTCCCCTAACCCCAGACAGCACACAAACTGGTAAGAGGCATGAGCCACAATATGGCCGACTTTATATCCTAATAATTATATTGAGAACTATTCTCACAGACTAGACTCACAGACTTAAAAAAAAAAAAAAAAAATTAGACATTTTGGGAAACAGACTCGATTTTTCAACCATAAACACATAACATTTTTTAGACAAGAGCAAATTATTTCCACATTGTAGCGTGTAGTCTGCTGATTGTTCGCCATATCTTCGCTGTGCAGTACATGTGTATAAGTAGTTACTTCTGAAACTTAGTTACTTACTTAGTTACTTCTGAAACTAGTTACTTACTTCTTCATGGTTTGTCCAGTATCCAGTAGAGAAACCTACCTTTCCTCTTCCTCTCCAGCGTGAATAGGTCTCAGTTGGCTTTGTTGAGGTCTACTAGCTTTAATGACAGATTATACAGTACAGTATAATGAGTTTCTAAAGAGACGTTAGGGAGAAGATTGGCCTCTTCTAGCTGTTAGTTAATCAGCCTGTCTTTTTTTGTCCGTTTGACAAGAGCTGCGCCCCAAATGGCTCCCAAATGGCACCCTATTCCCTATATAGTGTGCTACTTTTGACCAGATCCTCATTGGCCCTGGTCCAAAGTAGTGCACCATAAAGGGAATAGTTTGCCATTTGGGACACATCCAAGGCCCTCATCTATTACCATCTCCTTAACCCTCATTATCCGGGTGGGTCATGGTTAGTGGCTCTCTGTCCCTGGTGGCTACTGTCATCCTACTGAAATTACACTCTACTAAAAGTTAATGTCCCCATAGGCAATCTGCAGTTAAGAAAACAATAAAAAAAAGGGAGTCCACAGTTGTTGTTCTACTGTGTTATGTTTCTTATTGTGTGTGTCATTGAGTGTGTGGGGGTGGGATAGGGTGTGTGTGTGTGCGTGCGTGTGGTGTGTGGGTGGGTGGGTGGACGTATTTAACTATACTTGTGGGGACCAGAAGTCCCCACAAGAATAGTAAACAAACAAAAATGTTGACCAACTGGGGATATTTTGTTAGTCCCCACTATGTCAAATTCTATTTCTAGGGGGTTTAGAGTTAAGGTTAGAATTAGTGTTAGGGTTAGAATTAGGATTAGGTTTAGGATTAGGGGATAGGGAAAATGGGATTTTGAATGGGGCTGCATTGTGTGTCCCCACAAAGTTAGTTATACAAGACTGTGTGTTGCGTGCTTGTGCATGTATTTGTCTGTATTCCAGTCTATATTTATTATTAGGAGCATCTTTTATGTTTACCCCCATTGTTAGAAAGCAGAAGCAATACCTCTCTACTTTACCTCCTTCATTTGGGTGTTTACTGTACCATGTGTTGCTCATTCACTCCAAATAAGGAGTTGTGCAGCCAATTTCTAATACTTAGCTCTACGGACATATTCTAGTTAACCCTTTCTGCATGTCTGTCTGTGTGGGTGCTCTTTCAGTCAGGATCGGCAAGCTGAAGAGGAGGAAAGCTGACGAAGTTCAGGTATATTCTTAAATAGTAACTGGCATTGTATTGTAGGCGACAGTAGCAAGTAGAAATATATTGTCGTGAGTGTTGTCCTGGATGCAAAACTGAGCAATTTCCCCTTAGATAGGCCAGCTGCAAAGTCAAAATTAGCTATATTGTAAAAATTCATGTTTTTTTGTGTCTTTTGGTAGGGTTAGCCATTAGGGTTAGCAGTGTGGTTAAG
Organism: Oncorhynchus tshawytscha; assembly: GCF_018296145.1. Lineage (NCBI taxonomy): Eukaryota > Metazoa > Chordata > Actinopteri > Salmoniformes > Salmonidae > Oncorhynchus > Oncorhynchus tshawytscha. Next base: position 45,421,646 of record NC_056433.1, on the reverse strand, counting down.
GTTAGGGTTTGGTTTTGTAAGGTTGGCATGAATGATTCGGGAGACAGGCGCAGGAATGCGTAATATTTTGGAAAAATTATACCCAAAATTACGGCGTGCCAAAGCACGGGGACGAATACCAGGCAAACACGTAACAAAAAGACAGGGTTGAAACCCAAACAAAAGAGCGAGGTGTACCATGAACAAATAACACACGCGCACAATGATTAACACACGGGATGAGACCGTAATCATCTGCACAATTCACAAGGGCACCAAAGCCCAAAACACACAGCACAGGTACTCACACGCACCAACGGACATTGTAACAATAATCGATAGCCCAATGGAAACCAAAGGGCACATAAACTCAGCAAAAAAAGAAACGTCCTTTTCAGGATGCCTAAGACAGTGCTACAAGGAGACAGGACGGACAGCTGATCATCCTCACAGTGGAAGACCACGTGTAACAACACCTGCACAGGATCATCTGTACATCTGAACATCACATCAGCGGGACAGGTACAGGATGGCAACAACAAATGCCCGAGTTACACCAGGAACGAACTATCCCTCCATCAGTGCTCAGACTGTCCGCAATAGGCTGAGAGAGGCTGGATTGAGGGCTTGTAGGCCTGTTGTAAGGCAGGTCCTCACCAGACATCACCGGCAACAACGTCGCCTATCGGCACAAATCCAGCGATTGGACCAGACAGGACTGGCAAAAAGTGCTGTTCACTGATGAGTCACGGTTTTGTCTCACCAGGGGTGATGGTTGGATTCGCGTTTATCGTCGAATGAATGAGCGTTACACCGGGGCCTGTACTCTGGAGCGGGATCAATTTGGAGGGGGAAGGTCCATCATGGTCTGGGGTGGTGTGTCACAGCATCATCGGACTGAGCTTGTTGTCATTGCAGGCAATCTCAATGCTGTGCGTTACAGGGAAGACATCCTCCTCCCTCATGTGGTACCCTTCCTGCAGGCTCATCCTGACATGACCCCCCAGCATGACAATGCCACCAGTCATACTGCTTCTTCTGTGAGTGATTTCCTGCAAGACAGGAATGTCAGTGTTCTGCCATGGCCAGCGAAGAGCCCGGATCTCAATCCCATTGAGCACGTCTGGGGCCTGTTGGATTGGAGGGTGAGGGCTAGTGCCATTCCCCCCAGAAATGTCCGGGAACTTGCAGGTGTCTTGGTGGAAGAGTGGGGTACCATCTCACAGCAAGAACTGACAAATCTGGTGCAGTTCATGAGGAGATGCACTGCAGTACTTAATGCAGCTGGTGGCCACACCAGATACTGACTGTTACTTTTGATTTTGACACCCCATTTGTTCATGGACACATTATTCCATTTCTGTTAGTCACATGTCTGTGGAACTTGTTCAGTTTATGTCTCAGTTGTTGAATCTTGTTATGTTCATACAAATATTTACACATGTTACGTTTGCTGAAAATAAACGCAGTTGACTGTGAGAGGACGTTTCTTCTTTTGCTGAGTTTGTATACAAATACAATCAGTGGGAATAGGGTCCAGGTGTGCGTAATGAATGTTCCGGGGGGATCTGTGACAGGTTTTAAATCTGATTTTATGACTTTGTGACTGTGCCAGCTAGTGACCACTGCAGAGCTGCCTCCAGAACAAGATTCATGATAAAAATGCTAACCTACGCGACAGCAAGCCTAGCTATTCCTTGGCAGCCGTCATATTGTATACCGTACTGAAAGATTGGTGACGGATAGGGCAGGTGAATTGGTCCTGAAACAGGTTAAAAGAGCGGTGTGCCCATCTGTGCTTAAACCCCTGATATTGTTTACTGCCCACTACCCCTCAGCGTGGCCATGTTTCTGCTGTACCTTAGGTTACCCCTAGGAGATACATCAGTGACATCCAAGGGCTGTGAGATATGCATTTGCGTTAGGCAAAAACAAAACGGTGTGTGTGTGTGTGTGTCTGTGAGTTTGTGTGTATGTGTCTGGCTGCGTGGCTTCATCAATGCATACATGTCCCGTGTGTGTGTGTGTGTGTCTTTCCAGGACATTTTGGTCGACCTGGGAGGAGAGGGGGAGCAGTGGAGGGAGCGGAGGAGGTTACAGATGACCTCCATGCTGGGGGGGTTTAAAGGTAACTGGGTGACCCTCTGACTGGGTCTTGGGTCTGGTACAGTGGGGTGGATCATGTGACTGGGTGGCGTTGAGAAAGACACTGGACCTTTCAGTCCAGATTATGCTGCAGTATCTATAAGGCTGAATTTGTGCTCCCTTATCTAAGAGAGCTCTAACCTGAGCATATGGGTTGCAGATAGGGTTCCAACATTTCCAGGTATTCCAGAAATCATATTCCCCTCCTAATTCCAGGACTCTTCCAACCAGGATGTCTGGAAAACCATGGAATTTTGGGAACGTTCCCGGAATTCTTGGACCCTTGTTGCAGAAAAGGGGAGATACTGTAGGTGACATGGAGAAATGTTATGAAACACTCCACCCATTTTGAAGTTTTCATAATTTACTCCTGAAAATGGGGTTTTCAAGTGTCACCTTTCAATGGCCTTAGACAGGCAAAAACGTCTCACCTCTCATTGGCCCTGAACATCTGCTCTTAGCACTCAATAGTCAACATGACACTGTCTACCGTGTGAGAATGTGCTAGGTGAAAGTGAGGATGCCAGAGAGGGTATGTCCCAAATGGCACCCGGTTCCCTTTACAGTGCAAAAGTAGTGCGCCATATAGGAAATAGAGTGCCATTTGGGATGGAGATAATAATGAGGCTCTCCTCAGGGTCGGTATTTGTGAGCAGCAGCACATCTAATGAGGGCCGTGGTGACAGTGATGCTGACCTGGACGTTGATGGAGACGACACCGTGGACTACGGAAGAGCACAGTATCCTTCTAATTGACCAATCCCCCGAAATCCCACACGATCGACGAGAGTGTGGCAGCATTGAAGAAGTTAACATTGTTGCACACAGAACAAACAATTCAACAAGGGAACAAATGTGCCTTTGTTGAATGCAGCAGAACAGTCAGACATAGAAAGAAGAAATAAACCTACGGTGAGAAATGCAGGACACCACATAAAGAGTTCATATTCCCCTCAGTCGGAACATCCATTCGACCATGTATATTTCTGTTGTTCCCACTGCATGTTTATGTTTCCTTAGCCTGGTGATCCAGATATACAGAGGCAGACATCATCCCCTGTTCACAACGGGAGCCCAGGGAGGTGGAGGAGAGGAAAGCACCGAGGGGGGCTGTTTTAAAGTACGCACCGCCACGGGCGGTACTTCCATGGCCTGTTTCTATGTTCCCATCGTCACACAACAATGCCTCGTTTTTTTGTGTTGTTATTATTATTATCTGCATGAACTGTCTTGTTAGTTCTAAATACGATCCGACTTTTGTTTCTCAGTGTTGGAACTCTGGACCATTCAAAATGGACAAATGAGGGTGAGAACAGCTACGGTATCCGTACATGTGGTGTTTCGAATGAGCTCATGTGTAGTACTTCATTAGTTGGATAATACACTTTTTTCTCAGTAGTGTACAAGCAATTTTTGGATCTGTGTTGAAATGTATCGAAAGCCGAACAGCAATGATCAAATGCTCAAATACATTTACACAACTTTTGATCATTTTCTTGCCTTGGTTCCCCGACTTGCATATCTTAGACCACCTTTTGCAAACCATTAAATACAAAATGTCAGCAGTGAATGCAAAATTCGCCGTTAGAGCTACAATGTGTACGTTTTTGGGGCGGCCCGACCAAATTCACATAGAAGCGAGAGTTATAGATCTCTCATTGTCATTGAAAGCAAGTCTAAGAAGCGTGTTCAATGTTCAATGTTCGCTATTTCTATGCGTCCCGTTCTTTAGTTCACATTTTTTGACTTTCAAATAGCTAAAAAATACAATATTTCTTGGTTTAGATGGGACGATTATACTCTATACAATGACTGCTTGTTTTGTCACATAACCAGAAATTAGGCGAACTATTAGAATTTTAGCAACCAGGAAGCAACCGGGTCGATTCCTGCATATAAAAGGAGTGTAATTGCCCATAATCATGCACCTTTGGATAGTTTTACTTCTGTCTATGAGGATTTGCTGACTGCCCGGGAAATGTGTTGATCTACTGGGATTTCTAAATCACAGACTACCTTTCTGTTTCCTCTGCTTGGACTCGAGAGTTAAAGTAGCTATGGATGCGGTAATATTTTTTTTAGCAGGCAGTCGTGTTCTTTTGATGAATGCGCTTGCAATGTTGATGGTAGAATTTCGTTTTGATCAATGTGTTTCTGTTTTGAGAAGGCAACCACATTTATAAAATGCTTTTACTGTTTCGCAAAAGGCCACAGAGTTCTGTGTCTTTGTGGACTCTGTTTTGAATATCAACAGCGTTGTTCAAAAAAATATGCTTGTACGTGATTGAGAAAAACTGTAATGATTGGCGATGTCCCAATTTAAAATGATAGTCCTCTTTTGCTACAGGATGTCCATCCACCAGCAACGGAGAGCGCAACAAACTGGACAACAGCATTACCTCCGTACACAGGACCTGTAAAAACTGTGACATAGAGATGTAAGTTCTGAAAATTAAATTGTGAAAATGTTCCACATTACCATTAACTACGTGGTGCTGTAAACCGTCCCAAAAATCCCAACCTAAACTTTGTCTTTTCCCTAAGCTCATCTATAAATCAAGCTCAACTCATAGAGAAAGACTGGTGGTGACTGAGTGTGTATGAATGTGAGTTTGCCTGTGTGTGGTACTTGCCCTCCCTCTCTCTCAGCACTGCTTTCTCTTCCCATGATAAATGAGACAGTGAATGCTGGCAATGTGACTGCTCCTAAAATTCATGCTCTGTGTACATGTATACCAGCTAATCATTTCATCCGTCTTCGATTTATAAATGACTCTGGCCTCTTCTTCTCCTGTCCCCCTCACTCCCTTCCTCTCTCTCACTGAATATGTGTGTGTGTGTGTGTGTGTGTGTGTGTGTGTGTGTGTGTGTGTGTGTGTGTGTGTGTGTGTGTGTGTGTGTGTGTGTGTGTGTGTGTGTGTGTGTGTGTGTTCAGGGTCTCTGAGGATTCGGCACTCACGACGCTCGATGCACTAAAAACCCGGATACGAGACCTAGAGAAGCAGATGTCCAGAGGAGACAGATACAAATGTCTCATCTGTATGGTGAGTGTATGGCCTGAATCCCAGCCTGTTTGTGCTGTCATGCCAACTCCTTGTTACTCATTATCATTGTTTATCTTGACAATGAACAATTGAGTTGGATAAGAGCACAAAGGCGTCTGGGACCAGACTAGTTTAGGATAGCAGCACTGGGAGGAATCTAGTTCAACAGAAGCACTGACTTGTATCCTGATAACCTTCCGTTGAACTAATTAAACACACTATGAGACCCAAAGTAAGCACATTCCAATTGAACAATTGATTTAATCCGGACTTTTGAGGAAGGTATCACAGCTACAGTGCATAAGTATTCAGACCCCTGACTTTTTCTACATTTTGTTACATTACAGATTTATTCTAAAATGGATTCACCAATCTATACACAAGACCCCATAATGATGAAGCGAAAACAGGTTATTTGATATTTTTGCAAATATATATATATTTTCTTACCTTATATTACGTAAGTATTCAGACCCTTTGCTATGCGACTCGAAATTGAGCTCCGGTGCATTCTGTTTCCATTGATCATCCTTGAGATGTTTATACAAATTGATTGGAGTACACCTGTGGTAAATTCAATTGATTGGAAAGGCACACACCTATCTATATAAGGTCCCAAAGTTGACAATGCATGTCAGAGCAAAAGCCAAGCCATGAGGTCAAAGGAATTGTCCGTAGAGCTCCGACACAGGATTGTGTCGAGGCACAGGTCTGGGGAAGGGTTGTGAAAATGTTCTGCAGCATTGAAGGTTCCCAAGAACACAGTGGCCTCCATCATTCTTAAATGGAAGAAGTTTGGAACCACCAAGACTCTTCCTAGAACTGGCCGCCCGGCCAACCTGAGCAATCGGGGGAGATGGGCCTTGATCAGGTAGGTGACCAAGAACCCGGTGGTCACTCTGACAGAGCTCCAGAGTTCTTCTGTGGAGATGGGAGAACCATCGAGAAGGACAACCATCTCTGCAGCTCTCCACCTATCAGGCATTTATGGTAGAGTGACCAGATGGAAGCCACTCCTCAGTAAAAGGCACATGACAGCCTACTTGGAGTTTGACAAAATGCACCTAAAGGACTCTCAGACCATGAGAAACAAGATTCTCTGGTCTGATGAAACCAAGATTGAACTCTTTGTCCTGAATGCCAAGCGTCACGTCTGGAGAAGACTTGGCATCATCCCTACTGTGAAGCATGGTGGTGGCAGCATCATGCTGTGGCGATGTTTTTCAGCATCAGGGACTGGGAGACTAGTCGGGATCTAGGGAAAGATGAATGGAGCAAAGTACAGAGAGATCCTTGATGAAAACCTTACTCTACAGTGCTCAGGACCTCAGACTGGGGCGAAGGTTCACCTTCCAACAGGACAACAAACCTAAGCACACAGCCAAGAAAACGCAGGACTGGCTCAGGACAAGTCTCTGAATGTCTTTGAGTAGCCCAGCCAGAGCCTGCACTTGAACGCGATCGAACATCTCTGGAGAGACCTGAAAGTAGCTGTGTAGCAACGCTCCCCCATCCAATCTGACAGAGATTGAGAGGATCTGCAGTGAATGGGAGAAACTCCCCAAATACAGGCGTGCCAAGGTTGTAGCGTCATACCCAAGAACACTTGAGGCTGTAATCGCTGCCAAATGCACTTCAACAAAGTATTGAGTAAAGGTCTGAATATGTGATGTTGTTTCATTTTTTATACATTTTAAACAAATCTAAAACCCAGTTTTTGCTTTGTCGTTATGGGGTATTGTGTGTAGATTGATGACGGGAGGGAAAACTATTTAATTCATTTTCATTTTAGAATAAGGCTGTAACGTAACAACGTGCAAAAAGTCAAGGGGTAGCTGTTTCATCCATCCTAGCCACTTAACTCATCCATCCACTCATCCATCCTCTCAAGCGGCACTAATAGAGCAGATACAGACACTTAGCGCCATCTAGTGACAGCTGTCTCCCATTTAATCAGAGCGGGAACAGGACAGAATGTGGAATGTGTAGCACTGTGTAGCACTGTAATCCAATACTGTCTGTCTGTCTGTCTGTCTGTCTGTCTGTCTGTCTGTCTGTCTGTCTGTCTGTCTGTCTGTCTGTCTGTCTGTCTGTCTGTCTGTCTGTCTGTCTGTCTGTCTGTCTGTCTGTCTGTCTGTCTGTCTGTCTGTCTGTCTGTCTGTCTGTCTGTCTGTCTGTCTGTCTCTATAGGACACATATTCTACACCCCTCACCTCCATCCAGTGCTGGCACGTCCACTGTGAGGAGTGCTGGCTCCGCACACTGGTAAGAATAAAGAAAAACGTGAAGAAATCCTGTCAGATAACGCTAAAGCTAAAGAGCATGGTATTTCTGTCAAGCAGTCACGCATGGCTGTGTTTTGTCTTCTAGGGGGCTAAGAAGCTTTGTCCACAGTGTAACACCATAACTTCACCTGGGGACCTGAGACGGGTGTATCTGTAGCCCGGCGGGGCCGGGGAAGCACAGACCTTTGAGGGGGACATAAAGGGCAGCTGGCCTGTCAGAGATCACCTTGTCTTTGCACCTTAACCCCCACCCACCCACCCACCCCCCCCCACACACACACACACACACACACACACACCTTCCGAACTGAGTAGGGGCGCACCTCATGAATAGATTGTACCCATGACTGGGTATTGCACAACGATCAGTCCTCATGTCCTTTTGACGTTTTAGGTTTGACATTTCACCTTTGGTTCGCCCAGCTGGATGGTGTTCGTTTGAACCCTGCTCGCCTCCACCTTTAGTGAGCCAGGACAGTTCTAAGAGGAGGACTCTGTGCTCAATCCGTTAATCCCCGTAAGGTATATAGATGAAATAAATGACAAGAACTGAAGTATTCTCAGCGCTCAGGCACTGAAAGAAAGCTTTCAGGTGGATGTAGATCACTCTGGACTATTATTATATGCTGTATACTCTTTTTAGAAATAATAATTGTCTGTTTTTATCAAGATAAAGCACATGTAAATAGTTTTGTGTATGTTTTCAATTGTGTATGTGAAAAAAAGATTAACACTCCCGTTGTGTTCACGGTCATGTTCCTATAAAGTCATGTTTTTTGGGTTAGTTCGGGGGGGAGGAAAGTGTGAACAAAACAATTGTCATATTTTGAGATTCATTATTTTGTGTTTTTGTCGTTTAGGTTGTGTTTCTTTGTACAGGAGTACAAAGTGTAATTAATCAATGTTACAAAAAAACAATGTGTCTTTAAAAAAGATGGTTATTGCATAAATAAATATCTACACTACAACGATATCATTGAAAAACATTTATTCCACCGATTTTTGATTTAGGCCCAGATTCAATCTGATCGAGGGTTATAGGCAACGTGTTCACATAGATCCCATTCACGGTAAGGCTGCATGTGTCGGCTCAAATAGGAAATGGACTTTTCAAAGCTGCGATGCCTATAACCCACGATCGGATTGAATCCCGGCCTTAGAGTCAATGTGTGTACAACGTTATAGATCAAAACCATAATCTTGCTTACACTTTATAATAACTGTCATGAAATACCGGTAAACAATTAGAAATGCTTATTACATGCTTAAATGCTTTGTAAATTATTATTGTTACGTTTATGAATTGTACTTTTACAACAACAAAAAAATGAAATACTTATTTAGTTCATAAATAGTTCCTTAATTCTTATTCGTGAAAGGTTTTTAGAAAGTTTTACCCAAGTCTCTTGATCTAAATGATGTTCACAGTTCGACGAATTAGTCCTGACCTGTTGCCCTTTTATCTATGGTGTGATTTGTTCCATCATAAAAAAGCCAAGCAGCTCCTTGCATGTTGATCTGTCCAGTCCGGAGCCTTGATATACTGTATGTCTATGCAATTGTCCTTTAAGAAACAAATGGGTTACTTCAGGATTAGTCCAGCCCAGGCCAGGTCAGGTCAAGAGTAAGCCATTCAATCCTACTATTCTTGAGCTTTTTTTCAGGTTCTGACCGCCCACTGTTCCTGCCAAGACGAAGGATATGAGCTAAGGAGTGTGACCTGGTAGGGCAGTAGGGTGGGATGGACAGAGAGAGAATGAAGCCAGAGGGGGGGACTATTTCCATGGGCTGAGCAAAGAGTAAAAGGGGAGTCTTCACAATGACGCATCAGTAGCGTCAGGACCCATCCTCTGTATGCCAGGGGTGTCCAACTCAATTCCCGGGAAAAGCTATTTGTCTACTCGTTGTTATCACCTAGACCTAGATAACCAGGAGAGGTGAGTTACTAACCTATCAATTCCTTAATTAATTAATGAACTACAAGGGAGGAGCGAAAACAAAACCCGCAGACTCTCTGCCCTCCGGGAATTGAGTTAGATGCCAGTGTCACATGTAATAACACATGTCATACCATCAGCTCACCTAAGATGGGTGCGGGACCCGAGGGGAAGGAGCATCTGGACTGGGACTGTTACGGTGACCATTTACCAGCGGTCACGACTCGCGAGCGCAGTCAAATTCCACGTGACCGTTTATTCACGGTAACTAGGCTTCTCCAAGATCAGTCGGACGGGTGACAATATTAGCCTATCACTTGTGAATGATGTATTTTCACTTGTGAATGATGTAGTATCACTTGGAAACAATGCCCTGCTTGTGTACAGTAAGGCAAGAAACAGCTCATGCCTTTTTTTGAGGGACTTTTTCAAATCATAGTTGCACATCTCACGTAGCCTAGACCGTAGGCCTGTATGTTTTGAATAAGGTTTGTATCACAATTAAAGTGACCAAATAACATCTTAAAATGAAGCACATTAATCCGCTTTACAACCAGTGTAGAGCCTAACTGGCATACATAGGCGGTGAGTTTGGGGGTGATCATTTTCACCACAAAAAAAATGCACCTTTATAATAAAGCATTACATGCATAACCGCATTTGAGGTCCCTTTTGAGAATGGTGTTCTCCCGCTAGTTGATAGCATTTTGGAACATTCGCGCTGATAGCCTTCTGACTTGTGCACATTGCTGCGTTAGTAATGTGACGAAATAGCTCTAACAGCTCATCAACACCTTCCAACATCTTCAATATGCACCCCGGAATTTGCAGTTGCTTCCCCAATGTTTGTCTTCATTTGTAGACTGTGAGAAGGACCTGATCACGTGACGGGCATTGGCCAATAGGAATTGAGATATCTGAGAGAGCATGCAGTCGGGAGAAGGGAATTATAATGATTATATTCACCCACCGGCCGGAAAAGGCATAGATTGTTTTTTTGCGGGCATTTAACAGCCACACAAAGGGGATGCCGTCGGGAAATTCTAGGAATGATCAAGTGCTTTGTCAAATTGTGAATGAGAGACTGATGAAGTGGGTGCAAGCAAAGCAGTGTTCACGGCTTTCATACTTTTTTTTTTCAAATGATCATTAGAGTCGCATCCATGCAGCCTTAGAATGTATTCAAAATCTAAACATATAGCCCAACTTTGTATCACAGCTAAAGTTGCAGACATAACTCTAAATCAAGTATATAGGAGGACCTGTTTCTTTGTTAGCTGCTCAACACTGAACAGTTGCACGTGCGCACTCCCTCGACTCGTTTGGAGAAAATGTCCTTTGTGTTTCATTCGGGCTATGTTCAATTGTATTCTTCATACTATAATATAATGCCATGGAATTCGAAGCAAATCTTTTCTGCTAAATGAAGTAGTGTAGCCCACAGCCATACTGTATGTGTCACACCCTGAACTGTTTCACCTGTCTTGTGACTAACCCCCAACAGTTGTCTCCCATGTACTTATACCTGCGTTTTCTGTTTGTCTGTTTGTCTGTTGCCAGTTTGCCAACCAGCGTGATCCCGTGTTTCCTGTGCTCTAGTTTTTGCTTTTTTCTAGTCTTCCCTGTTCTGACCTTTCTGCCTGTCCTGACCCTGCCTGCCGTCCTGTACCTGCCTGACTCTGATTTGGATTACGACTCTTTGTCTGCCTTGACCTAACGATTGCCTGCCCCTTGTAATAAACTCTGAGACTTGTACTATCCGCCTCCTGTGTCTGCATCTGGGTCTTAGCCTGTTCCTCACCTCCCCTGGTCCCATATATCATTGGACTTCGTCACAGGTCTCCCTCCGTCAGATGGCAAAACCACCATCCTTACGGTGGTGGATAGGTTTTCCAAAGCCGCCCATTTGATCCCCCTTCCTAAGTTGCCCTCAGCTAAGGAGACGGCCCAACTCATGGTGCAGGATGTCTACCGGATCCATGGACTTCTGGATGACATGGTCTCCGATCGCGGCCCTCAGTTCACATCCTGGATCTGGAAGGCGTTCTGCACCCTTATTGGGTCGTCAGCCAGCCTGTCCTCTGGTTTTGATCTCCAGTCTAACGGCCAGTCAGATCGAGCCAATCAGGACCTGGTAACGACTCTTTGTTTCCTCGTCTCCACCAATCCCACTGCCTCAAGCCAGCAACTCATGTGGATGGAATATTACCGCAACACCCTTCTCTGTTCTGCTACTGGTCTCACCTTTTGAGTGTTCCCTGCGATATCAGCCCCCACTCTTCCAGGAGCAAGAGGAAGAGATCAGCATTACCTTCTGCCCAGATGTTCGTCCCGTCGCCGTACCTGGAAGATAGCCCGGGCCGCTCTTCTCAAGAACATCTCCAGGTATCAACGACAAGTGGACCGCCACTGGACCCCTGCTCCCCGCTACCGTCTTGGGCAGAGTGTATGGCTTTCCACTCTGGATCTGCCCCTCCGGGTGGAGTCCCACAACCTTTCCCCCTGTTTTATAGGCCCTTTCCCCATTTCTAAGGTCCTTAGCCCCTCTGCTGTTTGCCTTCTGTTGCCCCGCACCCTTCGTATACATCCCACTTTCCATGTATCTAGGATTAAACCCCTGTCTCACAGCCCTTTGTCTCCTGTTTCCGGGCTCACCCCTCTCCCCCCGTCTCATCGACGGCCATCCGGCATGCAGAGTGAGGCGCCTCCTGAGTGTTCTACCTCGAAGCAGGGGATTCCAGTACCTGGTTGACTGGGAGGGTTATGGCCCGGAGGAGAGGTGTTGGGTCCCCGTCAGGAATATCCTGGACCCAGCCCTCATCGCGGACTTCTGCTGTCAACACCCCAGTCAACCATGTCCCAGGGTAAGATGCCAAGTTGCAGGGGGGTACAGTCACTTCTTGATCTGTTTCACCGGCCTTGTGATTGATCTGTTTTCACCTGCCCTGTGATTATTATACCTGCATTTTCTGTTTGTCTGTTGCCAGTTCGCCTCGTCCCGTCCATCCCTACCAGCGTGTTCCTGTGTTTCCTGTGCTCTAGTTTTTGCTTCTTCTTGTCTTCCAAGTTCTGACCTTTCTGCTTGTCCTGACCCTGCCTGCCGTCCTGTACCTGCCTGACTTTGATTTGGATTACGACCCTTTGCCTGCCTTAACCTACTGATTGCCTGCCTTGTACTGTAATAAACTCTGAGACTCATACTATCCGCCTCCTGTGTCTGCATCTGGGTCTTAGCCTGAGCTGTGATAATATGGCATAGCCAGACCAGGGCTAACATAAAGACATCCCAAGAGTGTGCAATTCTGTTCTTCTGAAATAGACTACATTTTCTTCATGTCATGTTTCTTTATCATGGATTTATTGTGAAGGTGTAGGCTATATTACATGGATTTATTGTGAAGGTGTAGGCTATATTACATGGATTTATTGTGAAGGTGTAGGCTATATTACATGGATTTATTGTGAAGGTGTAGGCTATATTACATGGATTTATTGTGAAGGTGTAGTCTATATTACATGGATTTATTGTGAAGGTGTAGGCTATATTACATGGATTTATTGTTAAGGTGTAGGCTATATTACATGGATTTATTGTGAAGGTGTAGTCTATATTAAATGGATTTATTGTGAAGGTGTAGGCTATATTACATGGATTTATTGTGAAGGTGTAGGCTATATTACATGGATTTATTATACTTTTTCAAAATGTACCGGCAGTTATTTGCTTGACAATCACCCGACTGACAAAATGTCAAGACCGCCACAACCGTAATCTGGACCCATCCTCTATGTGAGACCAGTGTTGCATGTAACACCAACCATGCCAGGGCAGCCACCTCTCACTTACAGACTGCAAATCTACTAGATCAAACAAGCTCTATCTCCCTCGACTGTGTCTGTGTATACTAAAGTGAATGATGGTGTGGCCTTTTGTTCCCCTTAATCACATTTCCTCCTTCATTAAGAAGTTTATCATTAAAACAGGGTTTGTTAGCCAAGAGCTGAGGACGACAACCTGATTGACCAGTGATACATTGTGACAAATCAGAAAAAAACGGAGCCGAGAAGCCAACAGGGCCAGTCCTGTCACATGACTTGAAGTAATTAAGGCGCTACCTGTTTGGACGGCTCAGATAAACAAGGCCAGCATGCCAGCATGCGATTGGCTGATGAGCTGAAGGGAGGAGGTGGTAATTGAGGCTGTCAGTAAGCTGTCTATGTCAATCAGTCTGACACACACCTACCAACAACTCACAAACACACACCCAGGTAAAGCTCTCTCCTCCGTCTCAATCGCTCCGAGACATCTTCTCTACAGCCACACAGTACAGCCACTGAGATAAGGTAAGACAAACATGCAACTTTAAAGATGTAAGAAAGTCAGAGCTAATATACAGTAGGACAGAGCTAATATACAGTAGGAAAGAGCTAATATACAGTAGGACAGAGCTAATATACAGTAGGACAGAGCTAATATACAGTAGGACAGAGCTAATATACAGTAGGACAGAGCTAATATACAGTAGGACAGAGCTAATATACAGTAGGAAAGAGCTAATATACAGTAGGACAGAGCTAATATACAGTAGGACAGAGCTAATATACAGTAGGAAAGAGCTAATATACAGTAGGACAGAGCTAATATACAGTAGGACAGAGCTAATATACAGTAGGACAGAGCTAATATACAGTAGGACAGAGCTAATATACAGTAGGAAAGAGCTAATATACAGTAGGACAGAGCTAATATACAGTAGGACAGAGCTAATATACAGTAGGACAGAGCTAATATACAGTAGGAAAGAGCTAATATACAGTACATCAAGTTGAAACTGAGGTCTGTCTTCAGTAATCAATGTAACCTGGCAATTACATACTGTACAACTAATTGCTTTTTATGGACTCCACATCGACATTTGGAAATCATTCACAAGTGTGTAGTCCTTGAATGTTCTTGCCGTGCTTGGAGATCTCAGCTGTACACGCTAGTAGGATTCCCCTGAATTATTGACAACGTATATTTGAAAAGGTTATACAATGCTTAGATATAATAACAGTAACAGCTACGGTATGTTGTCTTTGTGAAGTTGAGTCATCTTAAGGGGTTAGGCAATAGACCCTTAACTCATTTATTCAATTATGGCCAGTCTGGTCTGTTGTTTTCATGAAATGCCCAACTAAGGTCAGCAGACAGGGATCTGGGTTGTGATGGTTCAATGATCTACGGCTCTCTTCGAGTTAAGTCTGGTACACACTCCAATGAAACAAGTAAAGAGTTTGACAGCCTGGAGTGTGTTTTCCCAGGAAACATCCTTGAAGGGTCACGACCTCATTGATATAGGGAGTCAAACAGGACTCGAAATAGGTCAGATGGGCTGATTAGCCACTGAGTCTAAAGTCAGCAAGAACATCCTTTCACCAATAGGATGAAGAGCTTCAGACATTACCTCCAGTGTTTTGCCACCACTACTGACTGACTTGAAACGCACCTATTTGAACACAGTGTATATCTGGGAATATCCTTATTGTCCGAGTCACAGTAGACAAGCCAATATGCCTTTCTTCTGGCAGATACACTGTAAGTGTGTTGACCCAGCTCTGTACCTGATGTTCCTCTTGGACCCGTTCCCATGCAATCTTCCTCATTGACCTGGATTGACTTAACGAAAAGGCCTTTTTAAACGCACCTTCAGAGCATGGCATCTGTTTTGGTGTGGACCGTGGAATATGGGCCTTGGCCAAATCCCGCTTACAAGGTCCTATCATCCAGCCTGCTCCATCAAATCACATGTCTACCCAATTTGTATAATGTTGAGTTGGGCTATCGCTGACGTGATGAATTTGTTGTGGAACCTAATGTTGGTTTCGTGGAAGAATTGTGTTACTGGAATAGCTGCACATCTATGATCTAAATTAAAGTAGTGATTATGACCACCTAGCTAGATTAAACACTCAGGGGTAGAAAATGCAATTTTCTCTTAAGGTTTTTGTGGGGTTTTGTGTTTAACCCTTTAAAACCTCTTGACACTCGTCGTGTGGTCCTAATGTGCAGTCACATGGCTCCCCCCCTCCCCCACCCCCCCCATGTCTGATTGTGGCGTAGCCATTAAATCATAGTGGCTTATTCACTGGATCAGTGGATTAGACGTTAGCATCTGAGCCTAAGGCCAGAGGAAGAACTGCTTAGCTATAGGCTCGCTAGCTGGTTAGCTTCCAAGCACTCTATGCAGATTGGCTCCTATGAGTGGAGTTAGTCAGGGCCTGACTTAATCATTTTGAAGGTTACAGAATAAATCTCGAGTGTGCTTCATTCCATTATTGTTTGTGTATATCTGGTCATGGTAGTGGCAGGCTAGACAGTGGTGGGCTGCTGAATAGTGAAAGGCTACGCCAGTCATCACTACTTTGCATAGAAGGTCACTATTGTCACACAACCGTGCACAGACTTCGACTACCCTATAAGTAGTCTTTGTACAAAGAGAGACAACAATCCATGCTTTGGTTTTGGTTTACCTGGCTGGTGCCACCAAATACTAACTGAAGCATTTTTGTCCAAAAGTTAGTATGTTTTCATTTCATGCCCAAATTATCCCAAAGTGTCTAAAACGGATTGCGTGGCTCAATTAAATTAGTTTAAGATTATTTGTGTAGCAAATGCATTGGTTTTGTAAAAAAAAAAATCTAAATGTACATAATTTTACAGTACAAACTGTTTTTTTCACTGTATCTTTCATTGTATTTCCTCTCTCCCTCTCTAGTGTTATGGAAGGACCCAGGCCTGTTGTTCTGAGCGGCCCCTCGGGGGCAGGGAAGAGCACTCTTATGAAGATGCTGCTGAGGGATTACGATGGAGTCTTTGGCTTCAGCGTGTCACGTACGTTTGTGCTTCACCCGCCATTTGACTCCTATCCCAATATCCTGTCTGGGAGGAAGTGGGACAGCAGTAGGCCCCATCTGTCCTTACTGTCTCAGCCTTCTCTACCTCTAGGCCACGTTTGTCATAGGACTTTGGTCTGGGTTATTGTATCCCTCTTTGTATCCAAGCATAGGCTGTTTGTCATTGGACTTGGGGTGGGATATTCCCGTATACCATCCATGTCCAGTTTAGTTATGGTTGTGCGGATCTGTGTGACACAGGGATGTCCTCTATCTCCATTCCTCTTCTTGCTGGCTGCAAGGAAGACCACTGAAAACAAAAGAACCGGCATACAGTTAGGGTTGTCTGGCATGTCTTTGAATGCACATAAGGTTAAGGTTGTGGATGGCATTCCGTATGACTGGATGTTGATGACGGATGTTGAAAATTAATGCTCATTGAATGTGTCCTTACAGATACAACAAGGAGCCCACGTCCAGGAGAGGTAGACGGCAAAGGTACAGTAGCATTCTCTCACTCTTAAACACAGATCATGTCTGTGAACCCATCTCAGTCATGTTAGTAATCCCAGATGGATATCAGTGATGCTCTCCAGGCTTTTAATCAAGTTTGGGTTTGTAACTTCTGGTTTTCACTTCTGATTTTGTAACTTAAATGCTGGCGTCAGCAATTAACGGCATAATTTCCTCTCCGCTCTATTTGAAGATTACCACTTCTCCAACAGGGAGGCTATGCAGGAGGATATTGACGATGGGACGTACATTGAGAATGCAGAGTTCTCCGGGAACCTGTATGGAACAAGGTAGAGTACATTTTGATAACTTTCTGTTGACATCAAAATGAGTTGCAAAATTCCGGTGACTTCTCAGGTTTTCCAGAAATCTATCCTCTAGCCTAGTCATACTGGAGCATGTGAGGAATAGTCACTGGTGTGAGGTGTCACTCTTACGCTGTCCATATTTATTGTTTAAAAGCCCCCATGTTGTAAACCTACTGTGCAAAACCAGGTGGAAAGATGCATATGTTCTTGTTTCTGCTGTTCAATGGAATTGTGAAACAATGAATGAACATAACTTGTATTTCCTGTTTTCTACATAGCAAGTCTTCTGTAGATGAAGTGCGGGCCAATGGTCTCATCTGCATTCTGGATGTGGACATCCAGGGAGTGAGGAACATCAAGCAAACTGACCTGGACCCTATCTATGTCTCTATCCAGCCCCCCTCTATAGAGATCCTGGTAATTCCCAATTCAGAGTTCAGAGCCACAATAGTCAGCATGGCCCATTATGAAACATTTAAGAGCCTCATGGAGTATATCAAATGAGGCTCTTAAATGTCACAATGGAACGCAGACTATCATGGCTGAGCAACTGTAAACTCAACGCAAAGGGTACTACTGTCTATTTTGGCATTCCTCAATGTTCTGTGCTTGGACCGCTATTTTTGGATAAAAGTAAAGACTCAGAGCTACGAAATGGCATATCATACACTGCAGATGAGGAAGAATGGGAACGTTATTCTGCTTTGAAATTTGATAAACTTGCTACTCCATATTTGAGAAAATGTCCCTTGAATGTTTTGGTACACCTACAATAGCAGCGAGCTCTTCTTTGTCTACACTTATTCAGGATCGTTCGCACCGCACCCTCTTAAACCTTAGCCCCAACCATCTCTTTAAGGAAAATAACCAAAGATTTCAAGACTAAAAGTGGTGAAAGTAGTAGCCTACAATAAGGTAAAACTCCAGGTAAAAATACACTTTATCTAGTCCTTGGCCTATATCCTAATCTGACTTTCAAAGTGTCCAGATAAAAATATAATATAAATATTTTTTTATTATTAGATTATGCTTACCCAGAAACGTGTCTAAATTGATGGGTCATAAGAATGAAATGCTATAATCATCCCCCAGCCACATCTAGCTAAGTGGATGGGTCATTATTGTCTACACATGTACACATATTCATGAAATATAATCGATGGCTGTAATCTCCCCCAGATACGCCTGGCTAACTTGATGGGTCATGTAATCATTCACTTGCGAAGTGAAGTCTTTTGTTCAGACATGTAGCTAGCTAGCTAGCTAGCTAATAAATGAACTATATTCCCAACCCATAGCTACAGTACAAACAATTGGCATAGCTAGCTACCACCCATGAAATGCTTGAGTATGAATTTGCAGGTAGCTAAAGCTAACCAACTAGGTTCAATGTTAGCTAGCTAGCTAACATTAGGCTATAACTAGCAATGCAAATATATTTCTGAGATACGAATAATATTACTACACATATCATACACGAGTCAGCAAGCTAACATTCGCTAGTACGCTTTAACTTGCAATGAAAACGACTTTCTGACCAGGAACGTATAAAGAACATAGAAATGTATAAATTCTGAAAATGTAGCTAGACTCTTACCCGTATATATGGATGAATGCTTCACAGAAGCGTGTATTTTCCATTTGGTTTGTAGCTAGCTATAGCTTGTTTGGCCCGTTATTGTGTCAAGTCAGCAGGGTAGCCTAGTTGGGGCAGCAGGGTAGCCTAGTTGTTAGAGTGTTGGACTAGTAACCAGAAGGTTGCAAGTTCAAAACCCGAGCTGACAAGGTACAAATCTGTCATTCTGCCCCTGAACAGGCAGTTAACCCCCTGTTCCTAGGCGGTCATTGAAAATAAGAATTTGTTCTTAACTGACTTGCCTAGTTAAATAAAGGTAAAATAAAGTCACTCCAGTCAACTGTGTGCAGAAAGTAACGTCAGTCCATCACAACCTTTTCCCACTGATCTTTGTCGATAGCGTATGCTAAATTCGGGGCAACAATGTTGTTGAGGAGTAGCCACACTTTTGCAGTTCTCTATGGCTAACGTTGTCTTTCAAAAAAGCCAGGATGATCTACTACACATACTGAGCAGCTCATGTTATAGACAGAAGTGGGCTACATGGCAAACCAATCCGAACTCCTCTCTCAGCATTTCCAACCCATCCATTATCTGAACCAATCATGGCAAGTGGGAAGGTTCCTTTCTTTTTCAGTGGCTAAACCAACTAGGCTTGTAATTGAAAATGTTTATTAGTATTTACAGATGGCATACACATTTGTTATTAAAGCACATGAAAGTTCACATGTTCAAGAAGGTATTTCTGCCTCTGTATTTCTGTTCAGCCTTTTGATTAAAAAAAACAACAACATTGAAATGCCTCTTCTGCAAAGTAGTGACGTGCGACATCATGAAACGGATCACATATGCTAGCCCTTGGAAATGTCATCCTTGAGTTAGTGACATGAGTCTCTTGAAATGTATGAATGTACTCTTGAAATGTAGATATTGTAATAGCTTTAGGGACAATTGATGTGTACAGGAAAAGCGTCTGAGGGACAGAAATACGGAGACAGAGGAGAGTCTGCAGAAGCGTCTGGAGGCAGCACGGGTTGACATGGAGCTCAGTAGGCCCCCCTTACTTTCCCATATAGACATAGCTGTACTGCAAATCTTTGGAAAATATGGATGGAACCACTAATAATACATGCTATGACTTATCACTTTCCTATTTTAGGCAACGAGCCTGGAGTGTTTGACATGCTTATTGTCAATGATGACTTAGAGGAGGCTTATGAGAAGTTGCAAAGTGTTCTTATTGAGGTAAGTCTGAAGAGAGGATGACTGTCTACATTTAGAATAGGGACAAAGTAGAATTCTCTAAATTTGAGTCTGTCGGTAGTGGTCTCACACAATTTTCTCACATGTTTGTCTCTACAGGAAATTACTAAAGTTCAGTCAACCAAGAAAGAAAGATGCAATTCGTAAGAAGAAGAATTTTGTTATTATGCATATCATAGCCACACATGTCCTATAACAAAATCTTTCATTGTATTCAATCCCTCTCTCCCTTTGCGTCAGTATTATGTCAGGACCCAGGCCTGTTGTAATAAGTGGCCCCTCAGGGGCAGGGAAGAGCACTCTGCTGAAGAAGCTGCTGAAGGACTACAAGGGAGTTTTCGGCTTCAGCGTATCACGTACGTATTGTGTCACCCAACATGTAGTTTCCAGTGGTAGCGGAGCAGGATCTATCCCACTGTCTCAGCCTTATCTAACTACAGGCCGTTTGTCATAGTACTTGGAGTGTGATATTTCTGTAGACCACTCATATTCAAACAATTTTTTAACAGTTTAGTTATGGCTGTACTGATTGGTGCGAGACAGGGATATCCACTGTCACCATTTCACTTCTTGATGGCTATCGACTGGATCACGAGGAAGACCACTGAGCACAAAAGAAACGGCATACAGTTAGGGTTGTCTGGCATATCTTTGAATGCTCATCATTGGTTGAGGTTATTGATATCATTCTGTATCATTTATGACATGTATGCTCACAGAATAAGATGGGTGTTACATTTATGCTCACTAAATGTGTCCTTACAGATACAACAAGGGACCCACGTCCAGGAGAGGTAGATGGCAAAGGTACGGTATCATTCTCTTACTCATAAACACAGATCATGTCTGTAAACCCAGAAGGATATTGGTGGTGCTCTCCAGGCCAAGAATGGTGCTGGCCTTCTTACTGTATCTTTAGTAAGAATTTCCTACTGTATGAACGCCAGGCCTCAAACTTAATGTGTGTTGCAGTGCCATGAATGTTGAGTGAGGTGGCAGTTACAGTGCCTTCAGAAAGTATTCACATCCCTTGACTTTTTCCACATTTTACAAAGTGGGATTAAAATTGTCTGACAACAATCTACACGAAATACCCTGTAATGTCAAAATGGAAGAATTTTTTTTTTTAAACAAAAAAAATATGTATATATTGATAAGTACTCAACCCCCCTGAGTCAATAGATGGTTCAATCACCTTTGGCAGCGATTACAGCTGTGAGTCTTTCTGGATAAGTCTCTAAGAGCTTTGCACAGCTGGATTGTGCAATATTTGCACATTATTCTTTAAAAAAGTATTGTCAAGTTCATTGTTGATCATTGTTAGACAGCGATTTTCAAGTCTTGCCATAGATTTTTAAGCAGATTTAAGTCAAAACTGTAACTAGGTCACCCAAAAACATTAAACATTGTCTTGGTAAGGCACCCCAGTGTATATTTGTCCTTGTGTTTTAGATTATAGTCCTGCTGAAAGGTGAATTTGACTCGCAGTGTCTGTTGGAAAGCGGACTGAACCAGGTTTTCCTCTCGGATTTTGCCTGTGTTTAGCTCTATTCTGTTTCTTCTTATCCTTAACTCCCTAGTCCTTGCTGATGACAAGTATAACCATAACATGATGGAGCCACCACCATGCCTGAAAATATGATATAAGAGTGGTACTCAGTGATGTGCAGTGTTGGAAAGTTCCTTCTTTGCCACATTTTTTGCAGTTTTACTTTAATGCATTATTGCAAACAGAAAGCATGTTTTGGAATATATTTATTCTGTACAGGCTTCCTTCTTTTCACTCTGCGATTTAGGTTAGTATTTTGGAGTAACTGCAACATTGTTGATCCATCCACAGCCATTAAACTCTGTAACTGTTTTAAAGTCACCAATGGCCTCATGGTGAAATCCTTGAGCTGATTCCTTCCTCTCCGGCAACTAGTTAGGAAGGACGCCTGTATCTTTGTATTGACTGGGTGTATTGATACATTCCAATGTGTAATTAATAAGTTCACCATGCTCAAAGGGGTATTCAATGTCTGTTTTTTTTTAAATCTGCAAATAGGTGCCCTAATTTGTGAGGCATTGGAAATCCTCCCTGGTCTTTCTGGTTGAATCTGTGTTTGACATTTACTGCTAGACTGAGGGACCTTGTGTTGGATACAGAGATGAGGTAGTCAATAACAAAAATTAATTTGCCATAACAAAAGAGTTGAATACCTATTGACATTTCAGCTTTTCATTTTTCATTAATTTGTTAAAATATTTAAAAATATGATTCCACTTTGACATTATGGGGTATTGTGTGTAGTCCAGTGATACAAAATATCAATGTCATTTTCAATTCAGGCTGTTTCACAACAAAACAATCCAAGGGGTTGAATACTTTCTGAAGGCTCTGTATCTGCACACAATTGTTATATTTCTGCATAGACTATTAGTGTTCGGACAGCTTGCTGAAAAGCCAAAAGTGGCCTCCCGGGTGGTGCAGGGGTCTAGGGCACTGCATCGCAGTGCTAGCTGTGCCACCAGAGACTCTGGGTTCGAGCCCAGGCTCTGTTGCAGCCAGCCTGAGTCCGGGAGCTCCATGGGGTGACGCACAATTGGCCTAGCATTGTCCGGGTTAGGGAGGGTTTGGCCGATATCCTTGTCTCATCACGCACTAGTGACTCCTGTGGCGTGCTGGGTGCTAACAAGGTCGCCAGGTGCATGGTGTTTCCTCCAACACATTGGTGCGGCTGGCATCCGGGTTGGATGCGCGCTGTGTTAAGAAGCAGTACGGCTTGGTTGGGTTGTGTTTCGGAGGACGCATGGCTTTTGACCTTCGTCTCTCCCAATCCCGTATGGGAGTTGTAGCGATGAGACAAGATAGTAACTACTAACAATTGGATACCACGAAATTGGGGAGAAAAGGGGGTAAAATAAAAAAAATAAAAGCCAAAAATGATGTTTTCCATCATACATAAGTATAACTAAAGACAGAAAACAGTAGAATGACATAAACTCAGCAAAAAAGAAATGTCCTCTCACTGTCAATTGCGTTAATTTTTAGAAAACTTAACATGTGAACATGTGAAATATTTGTATGAAAATAAGATTCAACAACTGAGACATAAACTGAACAAGTTCCACAGACATGTGACTAACAGAAATGGAATAATGTGTCCCTGAACAAAGTGTGTGTTTGGGGGTGAGTCAAATTCAAAAGTAACAGTCAGTATCTAGTGTGGCCACCAGCTGCATTAAAAGTACTGCAATCTCCTCCTCATGGACAGCACCAGATTTGCCAGTTCTTGCTGTGAGATGTTACCCCACTCTTCCACCAAGACACCTGCAAGTTCCCGGACATTTCTGGGGGGAATGGCCCAAGCCCTCACCCTCCGATCTAACAGGTCTCAGACGTGCTCAATGGGATTGAGATCTGGGCTCTGCGCTGGCCATGGCAGAACACTGACAATCCTGTCTTGCAGGAAATCACACACAGTACGAGCAGTATGACTGGTGGCATTGTCATGCTGGAGGGTCATGTCAGGATGAGCCTGCAGGAAGGATACCACATGAGGGAGGAGAAAGGCTTCCCTGTAACACACAGCGTTGAGATTTGCCTGCAATGACAACAATCTCAGTCCGATGCTGTGACACACCGCCCCAGACCATAACGGACACTCCACCTCCAAATCGATTCCGCTCCAGAGTACAGGCCTCGGTGTAACGCTCATTCCTTTGACGATAAACCCGAATCCGACCATTACCCCTGGTGAGACAAAACCACGACTTGTCAGTGAAGAGATATTTTTTTTGGTCCAGTGATGGTGGGTTTGTGCCCACAGGCAACATTGTTGCCGGTGATGTCTGGTGAGGACCTGCCTTACAACAGGCCTACAAGCCCCCAGTCCAGCCTCTCTCAGACTATTGCGGACAGTCTGAGCACTGATGGAGGGATTGTGCGTTCCTGGTGTAACTCGGGCAGTTGTTGTTGCCATTCTGTACCTGTCCTGCTGATGTGATGTTCGGATGTACCGATTCTGTGCAGGTCTTGTTACATGTGGTCTGCCACTGCGAGGACAATCAGCTGCCCTTCCTGTCTCCCTGTAGCGCTGTCTTAGGCGTCTCACAGTACGGACATTGCAATTTATTTCTCTGGCCACATCTGCAGTCCTCATGCCGCCATGCAGCATGCCTAAAGCACGTTCACGCAGATGAGCAGGGATCCTGGGCATCTTCTTTTGGTGTTTTTCAAGGTCAGTAGAAAGGCCTCTTTAGTGTCCTAAGTTTTCATAACCTTAATTGCCCACCGTCTGTAAGCTGTTAGTGTCTTAACGACCGTTCCACTGGCGCATGTTCATTAATTGTTTATGGTTCTTTGAACAAGCAAGGGAAACAGTATTTTAAACCCTTTACAGTGAAGTTATTTGGATTTTTATCAATTATCTTTGAAAGACAGGGTGCTTTTTTGCTGAGTTTATATCAGAGATATATTACTAGACACTTAAGGCTCTTGAGTCATTTTTTATCATGTTATATTCATAGGACATTTATAAGACATTTAGCCTAATTGTAAACAACTATCATATCAAATTGCCCACAAACTGTCAAGTATATACAGTACCAGTCAAACATTTGGACACACCTACTCATTCAAGGGTTTTTCTTTATTTCTACTATTTTATACATTGTAGAACAATAGTGAATACATCAAAACTATGAAATAACACCTATGGAATCTTTTAGTAACCAAAAAGTGTTAAACAAATCAAAATATATTTTAGATTCTTCAAAGTAGCCACCCTTTGCCTTGATGACAGCCTTGCACACTCTTGGAATTCTCTCAACCAGCTTTATGAGGAATGCTTTTCCAACAGACTTGAAGGAGTTCCCACATATGCTGAGCACTTATTGGCTGCTTCTCCTTCACACTGTGGTCAAACTCATCCCAAAACCATCTCAATTGGGTTGAGGTCGGGTGATTGTGGAGGCCAGGTCATCTGATTCAGAAGAATGGCGCCGAAGGAGATGGCTGCCGTTTTACGCTCCCGTAACCAATTGTGCTATTTTGTATGTTTTTTTTGCATTATTTGCAACTTATTTTGTACGTAATGTTTCTGCCACCGTGTCTTATGACCGAAAAGATTGTCAAGACATCAGGATATTACTCACCCTGTACTGGAGGAATAGTTTTTATTCAATGAGTCAGATGGGAAGGATTTACTTCAAACGCCCGACAAGGCCCTCATCCCCGTCATTCGCAGGAGAAAGAATCAGAGGTATCGAGGACGAAGGTCCGGGTGCCTTGTAAGGATCTGTCGCCGAGAGGGTAATCTACCTTTTACCATCGGTCCTATTAGCCAATGTATAACCAATCGACAATAAAATAGACTAACTACAATCATGTATATCCTACCAAAGGGACATCAAAAACTGTAAAACGTATGTTTTGTCGTGGCTGAACGACGAAATGAATAACATACAGCTGGCGGGGTTTAAGGTTTTTCAGCAGGATAGAACAGCAGCCTCTGGTAAGACAAGGGGTGACGGTCTATGTATATTTGTAAACAACAGCTGGTGCATGAAATCTAAGGAAGTCTTGAGGTTTTGCTCGCCTATGGTAGATAAGCTGTAGACCACACTATTTACCAAGAGAGTTTATCTATATTTTTCATGGCTGCCTATATACCACCACAAACTGATGCTGGCACTAAGACAGCACTCAATGAGCTGTATAAGTCCATAAGCAAACAGGAAAATGTTCATTCAGAGGTGGCACTACTAGTGGCCGGGGACTTTAATACAGGGAAACTCAAATCTGTTTGACCCAATTTCTACCATCATGTTAAATGTGCAACCAGAGGGAAAACAAATCTAGACCACCTTTACTCCACACACAGAGATGTGTACAAAGCTCTCCCTCGCCATCCATTTGGCAAATCTGACCATAATTCAATCCTCCTGATTCCTGCTTACAAGAAAAAAATAAAGCAGGAAGCACCAATGACTAAGATTGGTGGGGCCTCAAGCTTAATGATTAGCTTATAAGGTAACTATGGGGTTGAATGCTGAGCTATAGTAATTGAACAGCATTCTTACATAGGTATTCCTCTTGTCCAGATGGGATAAGGCAGTGTGCAGTGTGATGGCGATTGTATCATCTGTGAATCAATTAGGGCGGAAAACAAATTGATGTGAGTCTAGGGTGACCGGTAAGGTGGAGGTGATCTGAACCTTGACTAGTCTCTCAAAGCACTTCATGATTACAGAAGTGAGTGCTACGTCATTTACTTCAGTTACCTTTGCATTCTTGGGTTCAGGAACAATGGTGGCCATCTTGAAGCATGTGGGGACAGCAGACTGGGATAAGGAGAGACTGAATATGTCCGTAAACACACCAGCCAGCTGGTCTGCACATGCTTGAGAAGGCAGCTAGAGATGCCGTATGGGCCTGCAGTCTTGCGAGGGTTAACACGCTTAAATGTCTTACTTATGTCAGCCACAGAGAAGGAGAGCCCTCAGTTCTCGGTAGTTGGCCTCGTCGGGGATGCTGTGTTATCCTCAAAGCAAGAGAAGAACGTGTTTAGCTTGTCTGGCATTAAGACGTTGGTGTCCGCGTGTGGGGGCACCGGTTAGTCAAGGTAATTGAGGTAATATGTACATGTAGGTAGAGTTATAGTGACTATGCATAGATAACACACAGAGTAGAAGCAACGTAAAAGAGGGGCCTGATTCATGCTGTCTCCTCTGAACAGTTGATGTTGATATGTGTCTGTCACTTGAACTCTGAAGCATTTATTTGGTCTGCAATTTCTGAGGCTGGTAACTCTAATGAACTTATCCTCTGCAGCAGAGGAAACTCTTTTCCTGTAGCGGTCCTCATGAGAGCTTGATGGTTTTTGCGACTGCACTTGAAGAAACTTTCAAAGTTCTTGACATTTTCCGCATTGACTGTCGTTTCTCTTTGCTTATTTCAGCTGTTCTTTCCATGATATGGACTTGGCTTTTACCAAATAGGGCTATCTTCTGTATACCAGCTCTAATTTTTATCACACAAATGTCACCATTCCGATTTTTTTTTTTGTGCGGACGCCCTGTGCCGCACCCGGACAAGATGCCGCCCTGGGCAGCTGCTCATGTCGTCTATACCTAAATCCGTCACCGCAGGTGAATATCTCATGAAGCTGGATGCAAGAATGCCAGGAGTGTGCAAAGTTGTCATCAAGGCAAAGGGTGGCAATCTTTTGAACACTTTTTTTCTTACTACATGATTCAGTGTGTTATTTCATAGTTTTGATGTCTTCTACAATGTATAAAAGAATACAAATAAAGAAAAACCCTTGAATGAGTAGGTGTGCCCAAACTTTTGACTGGTACTGTATATATATATGAAAAAAATCTTAAACCTACTACTTCCAGGTTTTTCGGGAGTCCCATAGGGCGGCGCACAATTGGCCCAGTGCGGGTTAGGGGAGGGTTTGGGGAGTCCGGGTTAGGGGAGGGTTTGTCCGGGGTAGGCCGTCAATGTAAAATAAGAATTTGTTCTTAACTGACTTGCTAAGTTAAATAAAAGGTTAAAATAATTGGACTCTTCCACTCTTTCAATACCCTTTTTGCCCTTTTTGTGCCTACACACCCCCTCTTCTCCCACTCTACTACTGACACTGAAGCTCCAATGCTTCTTACTCCCAAGCGAACTGCACCAGTGGCTCTCCCAAGTATCCCCCTGTAAGATACAGGGATATACATCTTTGTTTATGCTTTTTTTTTCTTCTCCGTAGGCCTGTTCGGTCTGCCTATGCTTCTGGGGGCTATGTTACTGCCCGTAGCAGACGTCCTATCTTCTGTTTCGTCCGCAGGTGTAGCTATCCTCCTAATTTAGGCTTCTATTGAACCACACCTAAACGTGATTCATAAAAACATTACCAAGAGAGAGTGATGGGGGTTACTTTCATATTTCAAGTACAGAGTGACCAAACACCAAGGGCTTAATAGTCATGGAAAGTACTCAGTCTATTATTCAAAGGAATACAAATGCCAGTTTGCACTTTGGAGTAAAAAGCATTTGAAATTAGCCCCCTGTAATTCCTCAGTAGTGGATCCCCTCTCCAGACCCAAAGAGAGAAGTCTTCACACCCATAAAATGTCTGTTTTGTACACATCATTAGCATTGCAACATTTTGTTGAAATTGATAGGCTTCATAGTACAGACGTTTTTTTAATATAGCTCCAGTTCAGTAATATCAATTTATAGTATGGATCATAGCTGCTAGTAAGGTCTGGTCCTGTTGTAAAGGCAAATATCCTTGATATTATTTATATTTCTTTGATCAATATACCTTTGTGTTTTCTTACGAAAAATGACACAGAAACTGCACCACCATGACAGTGAGCTTGTTGGAATCAGTCTGTGATAGTTTACTTCCCCCCCTATACGTTCATTGTCTATTTTTCATTAATCATTTAAATCATTTTCACCTTCATCCATTGAAATCCTCTATCCATCTACCTTTTACCTGGACACATTGTAATGTGATGGGATTCATTCTGAACAAACCTGTAATGTTGTGATGCTATATGTGTATGTTTTGACGTCAGTGGCTCTAGGTTCAATATGAGTGTTGTTGTCCCTGTAAATGTGATCGTGACAAGGTTGTCCTGTGTTACCTACAGAGTTCTCCCCACTGTGTTAGATCCACTGTGATGTTGTGGAGGAATAAGATAATCACAATGGTAGGGACACAGTAATGTGTAGTGATGTGAATGCTAATTTCCCTGTCTACCCATACTTGTCCTTGCATTCTTTCTATAAAACATTTTCTAGTGCCTGATTACTAATCAATATAAATGTATTGTACCCTGTGAACTTACCCACAGTTGTTTTGAGAGAACTCCATCCAGGCTGACTGATGACTAACCTCGTCTTCTTTTCTCCTGTCTGTTTCAAGATTACCACTTCACAAACAGGGAGGCTATGCAGGAGGATATTGACAAGGGAGAATTCATTGAGACTGATGAGTTTTCGGGCAACCTGTATGGAACAAGGTAGAGTATATTTTCGGGAACTTTCTGTTAGCATCGAAATGTCTTATAGTATGAATCAGTGATAGTTGTGGAAAGATATATCATTTCTAGTTTGTTTAGTGTAATCGTGGATGCAATGAAGAAACATAGCTATTTTATTTGTTTTCTCCACAGTAAGAGTGCTGTACAGGACGTGAGGGCCAAGGGCCTCATTTGTATCTTGGACGTGGATATCGCAGGAGTGAGGCACATCAAGGAGACTAACCTGGACCCAATCTACATCTCTATCCAGCCCCCCTCTATTGAGGTCCTGGTAAGAGTCCACAACCATACATTCCACATTCCAATCCTGTTCCCTAGTATTCCTATGAATAAATTGATAAATATGTGATTATGAAATTATGTTATTGTGAAATACATAATACCTTTGAGCTTATTTGTGGTCTGTTTGTAGTGTACAAATGATTATGTTCTGGCCCACTGACCATTCACTCAGAAAGGAAGCAGCCCACGTCTGAATCTAGTTGCCTACCTCTCTGCTACTGTATAAACTGTCATTGTTTTTGGGGACCATTGATATGGACAGGAAGAACGTCTGAGGGGTAGAGCGACGGAGACAGAGGAGAAAATACAGAGCCGCCTGGAAGAAGCCCGGACTGACATGGAGGAGTGTAGGTCCCCCATACTATCCTGTGTTAACTGGTTTTAAGACAACACATGCTTAAGGGATAGGAATTGAACTAAGGATAGTCCATTGCATGATTTGAATAGTGTTTCCATAATTGTTTCTTCACTATTTTAGGCAACGAGCCTGGATTGTTTGACATTGTCATTGTCAACAGCGACTTGGATGAGGCCTATGAGAAGTTGCAAAGTGTTCTTAAGGAGGTGAGTCTGAAAAGTGGATGATTGTCTAAAGAGTAGATGGAGGAGTTGTTGATGACGCAATGTCCACGTTGGACAAGAATCATTTTTGTACTGAGGTTCTGTAAACACACTTTATATTCTCATATCTGTCTCAACAGGAAATGTCGGATGTGATTCTGATGAAGGCCTTTCAAGGCCAAACCTGCTATTTAATTTCATTTTAATAGTGTTTATTGGTAATTACACAATTGGAACAAGGACTTTGTAATTACAAATGCACTCGCTGAAGGTAATTCCACACAAATCCACTCGCTGAATGAAGGCAATTCCACGTGTGTAGTGACTCATAATCTATTTTATGTAGTTATTTTATTACACAACGTCCTTGATCCAGTATGCAACTAATATGTTTTGTAATGATCCTTTTGGAAGTCACCTGTGTATTACCATGTCAAGAACTCCAACCCCAAATGTGTAAATGAGGCGACATTAGGCATAACCCTTTTGGTTACTTTGTACTATGTCACAACATTTGACAACCAACTTTGTAATTGCAATGTTGTTATAAAGGATATACACATGTATTTACAATGTATTTACCCAAGAGCAAGCAACTTAATATGTAGTTACCGTTTTTGGAAAAGGTAAGACCTGCTTTGATTTTGTTAACCTGGCCACTATCTCCTCATGATAACTTTTTAGAGCTTATGGCATACAACCAATTCAAAATATTCATAAAGGAACTTTTTAGATGCACAATTGAAGACACAGATTTGTACATTGTTTACAATGTTTGTTTTTGACAATGTAATGTAGCTACAGGCCTAGCTACTCGTCTACAGCATTGTATTAAATGAGATTGGTTTTGAATATGAATCTTTATTAAATCCATTAAAGGCCCAGTGCAGTCAAACTTCTGTTTTTTTCCTGTGTTTTGTATCATTTTGCACAGCTGATGAAACTAACACTGTAAAAAGTTTGAAAAAAATGTGATCAGTGTTATGTCCCGGTAGCTGCTGGTTGAAAATACAACGTATACAGGATCTTCTATTCGGCAGGTTTTGCATGGATGGAATTCTTTGGCCTGCCACATGAGATCACAAGGCAAAATACTTTAATAGACCTATAACAAAGAGACTTTGTAACTATATAGTAATTCAAAAAGGTTACTTCACTCTACCTTAAGTTGCTTGCTCTTGGGTAAGCACATTGTAAATACATGTGCAACCTTTGTGACAACATTCTTCTAACCGTAACATTTGATCAGTGGGCATCTGTGAGAAAAAGCCTTCAGAAAAGGTCTAAGGATGTGTAAAATGATGTGTTCTTTTTTTAAATTTAAATTTAATTTTTTTTTTTTTTTTTCAATCATTTAAATTATATTCTGATTTCACCTCTTCAGTTTGTGTTGGAAAGGGAAGGGTTAAACACGGAAGAGAAAAAAAGGTCCAGTCGGGATTTTTCTTTGGTGGTCTCTGGGGAGACAAATCTAGCTAGACAAATCAGCCCTTGGCGAGGCCCTCAGACACTAGACCGCATGTTAATTAATTCAATCTTTATTTAACTAGGAAAGTCAGTTAAGAACAAATTCTTATTTACAATGACGGCCTACCCTGGCCAAACCCTAACCCAGATGACGCTGGGCCAATTGTGTGCCGCCCTATGGGACTCCCAATCACAGCCGGTTGTGATACATCATGGAATCGAACCAGAGTCTGTAGTAACTCCAATAGCACTGAGTTGCAGTGCCTTAGACCGCTGCGACACTCGGGAGCCCCTATATATGAATGACAAAGCAATCATCACGTGACACCATTACTTCCTATGTGAAGACTTAATAGCGCATTGAAACCAATTGAAGCAGTTTGAGCTACTCCAGGAAGTGGAGTTGCAGGCTAGCTCAGTGCTGCACCCTCTCATTGAGTAACTTAAGTTGAAGGCCTACTGTTTTCAAATGATCCTCATTTGGTGAGTGGCACTGTCTCTATCAGCTCGCTTGTGGTTAGCTGTCTCGCTGAAAATAATGCCTGCAAAACATTGTTGCGTTTAAATTTTAGATCACCAGTTATTTTGTGTGCTGAACGTGATAAAATATGTCTGCAATGGGAAGTAATAGTTGTGCATTTCGAAGGAATGGGTTGATTTTAACAGTAGGCTGTGTGTAAATGCTCTCTTTCTTTATGCCATGTGTATGTGTTTTCCAAAAATGTCTCTCTCCTATTTGATGTGTCACTGTTGTCACCACTAGGCTATTGGTGATAGTGAGATAGTGATGGTGTTAGGCTACCACAGGTTGTTTTAAGCGGTTGTTGTTGCTGGTCGCATTATTCCATGCCGAGCGTGTGAGTGACAGCCCGATGCTGGCTCAGGCTTGTTTGGTTGATTAATGATGTCATCAAGAAGTATTGCTACTCCTACATTAGAGCTAGATGTAATGTTGTGGGCATTAAGGGCCTGATCCCAGGAATGTACGGTATTCCTTTCCTAAGCACTTCTCAGTATTTGGTATACAAGCTTACCTTTTTTCAGTCGCCTAACTTGCTCTGAATACATTTCATTCAACCACCGAACACCATCCCACTTACTGGCAAACAGATTTTCTCGTGGAGTTTTCATTCAATGGGGGTTTCAGTACATTTATCTCAAGTCATCTGTTTAAATACTCTATACCTTTCGTTTGAATTCTGTCGACAGACTCAAGTGACCAAATATATCGAGAGAGCAGGTTCAGAATATAGGGATCAATGGAAGAAAAATGCCATTCATCTGTTTCAGGACCAACTGGTAGATTTAAAAATAGTCGGATATTGTAGATTATTTAGGCAATTTTTTAAAATGAAAGTAGGTAGACTGAATAAAATACTGACTGTGTCTCCAGATAGTGGCAAATATTTAACATGATACACATTTTAAAATAAAATGGAGAAAAGCCTGGGCATATGATCAAAACATTCTAAAGTGAAGTCATCAACCCGCCAGGTTCAGCCCTACAGAAGCCTATACATAGCTTGGGTCTCCAAATGTAATTCATGCAAATTATGAGGGCATTCAATTATAATTCTGAATAACGGGGCTGCAGTACATGCCATGTTGATATGATGTTCAGTTTACTTCCATATGGCTGTGTTCACATTCATCTCCAGGCATCATAGTGAAAAATCATCAAAAAAAATTGCTATGTGTATTTACAATCCACTTCTCCGTTTACCTAACTCTTATCAATAGCTCTTATCAATGTATAAATTAAAGGTGCATGGAGAAGGCTTTTATTTGTATCTTGGAACCAGCAGGTTCGCTCTACCTTATTCCTAGTTTCCTTGTGAATCACAAATGACTTGCTAATGTTAGCTAGGCTAGGGGTTAGGGTTAGGGCTAAGTTTATGAGTTAGGTTAAAGGGTTAGGATTAGGGTCAGGTAAAGGGTTAGCTAAGATGCTAAGTAGTTGCAAAGTAGCTAAAAAGTGTAGTAAGTGGTTGAAAAGTTGCTAAAATGCTAAAGTTGTCCGTGATGAGATTCAAAAACTTTGGGTTGCTAGATGTTCGCTTTATACACTTTTTTTTGCCTTAAGTAACCATCTGTCTTACAGCATGTAACCATACGACATGTAACATATACTAAATAGATTGTCGTCTCGGATTTACATACAGAATAGTATGAAATGCCTTGAGACCAGGTTGTTATTTGAACTCCACCTCAAACCAATAGTGGGTGAATAGCAAGATATTCTCATGCTTAAATTCAAGGCCAGAATGTTCATAGAGAAGGAAAAGCTGGATAAAAAGGGAATAATGTTCTATTTACACGCTCTAAACTCCGGTAGGAATCGGGGCCTAAGTGATGAAGTTAGTTATTTTTCTTGATTTTTAAGTTTGAGATTTTGAAAGATTACCAGGTCATAGTCTACTAAGATCCACATATTATCAAGACCATGTCAACCCCTGAGACTACCTGGTGATTTGGTTTTACTGACCCTTTGTAGTTACATGTAGCAATGTTACCCGTTTGGATTGGAGTTCATAACATGGTAATACACAGGTGACTTCCAAAGTGTAACTACAAAACATATTAGTTACACACTGGGACAAAGAAATGTGTAATAACATCAAATACAACACGGGTAATTACACAACATATGTTGATTTACCTTCAACAGGTAAATGACAGTCTGTGTTCCAGTTGTGTAATAACCTATACTGATAAACTCTTACTATGTTATTACATCACACGTCGTATGTAACTACAATGTTTTTTCTACAGTTATTGCTTTGTAGTTACATATTTATAGGGGCATCTTAAATTATGGTACAGTGTAACCCAAGTTGGCAATTGTGTGCGAGAGTTGTGCCTTTTCCTTCCTAAGGCCATACAGATTTTATTAAATGTTTTACAGATGATATTTTTTGAAAATTGAGGCAAAAAGCGAATTGAAAAGCAAGTGTGCCTTTAAAAAAAAAATACTATAGCGACCTTAGCCCAACACTTACCGACCCAATCAAGCCTCTTGGTGAGGCTAACCTCTTGGTGAGGCTAAAAGAGGCATAGTTCAGCCATAATCTGAGAGGAAGCTGTGTATCTCTTTACTGAAAGATTGAGGACATTATTTTTGCTATAATCTTGCAATTTTTCCTGTACAATTTTTACATTTTTCAGATTTGTATTTTATTTTTGAGATAAGTAAAGAGGGTAATCACATTTAATTACATTTGCATGGCCTAATGCTCATCATTTTTCCATAATTCTACTCCTCTCCTCAACAGGAAATAACAAAAGTTCAGGAGGTCATCAAGTCATAAGGAGCTACAGTAACAGTGTCCCAGTCTTCCTCTCGTCTGGTACTTTACAGGAGATATGAGGACTTTTACTCCAGCATGAACAACACCATCTATGATACTGCATCAACACTGAAACACAATAAGATCCACTCCCCTGAGACATCAGCTGATTTAGCCACATAAAGAACTGTTCTGAGCGTTGCAGAGAAACATACAATATGCATCTAAGACCAGGGGTTGGAACTGGTTCGAGAAACAGAATCAGAACTAAAGTGATCTGTACTGTTCCAGAACAGAACCATTATTTTAAAAGCAAGGAAACTACTTTAAAAAACGGTAAACCGGTTAATAATGTTATTTAACATTTCTGACATTTTTATAATAATGGTTCTGTTCAGAACGAAACAATTGAAAAACAATTTTGCTTCCAACACCTGCCTAGGACTCAAGAAGATTGTCTTACATTCTTAGAGTCAATAGATCATGAGAAATGGGTAAGGGAATGGGACATTTGATAGGTACAGTTGAAGTCGGAAGTTTACATACACTTAGGTTGGAGTCATTAAAACTAGTTTTTCAACCACTCCCCAATTTTTTGTTAACAAACTATAGTTTTGGCAAGTCGGTTAGGACATCTACTTTGTGCATGACAAGTAATCTTTCCAACAATTGTTTACCGACAGATTATTTCACTTAAAACTCCCTGTATCACAATTCCAGTGGGTCAGAAGTTTAAATGCACTAAGTTGACTGTGCCTTTAAACAGCTAGGACAATTCCAGAAAATGATCTCTTTAGAAGCTTCTGATAGGCTAATTGACATCATTTAAGTCAATTAGAGTCTATGGATGTATTTCAAGGCCTACCGTCAAGCTCAGTGCCTCTTTGCTTGACATCATGGGGAAATCAAAAGAAATCAGCCAAGAACTCAGAAACAAATTGTAGACCTCCACAAGTCTGGTTCATCCTTGGGAACAATTTCCAAATGTCTGAAGGTACCACGTTCATCTGTACAAACAATAGTACGCAAGTATAAACACCATGGGACCACGCAGCCGCCATACTGCTCAGGAAGGAGACGCGTTCTGTCTCCTAGAGATGAATGTACTTTGGTGTGAAAAGTGCAAATCAATCCCAGAACAACAGCAAAGGACCTTGGGAAGATGCTGGAGGAAACAGGTACAAAAGTATATCAACATAACCTAAAAGGCCGCTCAGCAAGGAAGAAGCCACGGCTCCAAAACTGCCATAAAAAAGCCAGACTACGGTTTGCAACTGCACATGGGGACAAAGATCAGACTTTTTGGAGAAATGTCCTCTGGTCTGATGAAACAAAAGTAGAACTGTTTGGCCATAATGACCATCATTATGTTTGGAGGAAAAAGGGGGAGGTTTACAAGCAGAAGAACACCATCCCAACCGTGAAGCACGGCGGTGGCAGCATCATGTTGTGGGGGTGCATTGCTGCAGGAGGGACTGGTGTACTTCACAAAATAGATGGCATCATGAGAAGGGAAATTATGTGGTTATATTGAAGCAACATCTCAAGACATCAGTCAGGAAGTTAAAGCTTGGTCCCAAATGGGTCTTCCAAATGGACATTGACCCCAAGTATACTTCCAAAGTTGTGGCAAAATGGCTTAAGGACAACAAAATCAAGGTATTGGAGTGGCCATCACAAAGCCCTGACCTCAATCATATAGAATATTTGTGGGCAGAACTGAAAAAGCGTGTGCGAGCAAGGAGGCCTACGAACCTGACTCAGTTACACCAGCTCTGTCAACTTATTGTGGGAAGATTGTGGAAGGCTAACCGAAACGTTTGACTCAAGTTAAACAGTTTAAAGGCAATGCTACCAAATACTAATTGAGTGTATGTAAACTTCTGACCCACTGGGAATGCGATGAAAGAAATAAAAGCTCAAATATATAATCATCTCTACTATTATACTGACATTTCACATTCTTAAAATAAAGTGCTGATCCTAATTTTTACTAGGATTAAATGTCAGGAATTGTGAAAAACAGAGTTTATATGTATTTGACTGAGGTATGTAAACTTCTGACTTCAACAGTACGTGTCGAGTATATAGTAGATGCTAGTAAATGTCTACTTCCTGTAGATAAATAGAAACTACTGCCAAAGCCACTAGACCTTCCCCTAAAACTTCATTGTCAAGGTTCGACATTATACTTAACATGCCCCTGACTTAACATGTGTGATGACCATCCAACATATCATGGACAAACAACCCGAGAAGTAGTACAACTATAAAACTGTCTTAGCTGTGAAATGTCACATTAGTGGAATACCTTTGAGGTAAACACTACACTGTCTTTTAATCTAAACCGTTTTTTTGGTCCAATAGTAAGAAACCATTTTGTATCCTGTAGTCTAATTTTCTCTCTTGGTTTTAATCAATGATAAAGTTCTTGAGTAATGTTACACAAAAAAAGGGAGGGATGTGTGTTGTTGAGTGTATTTGTGGATGAACATGCAACTGGCTGGGTAAGGACCCAAGCACTCAACACACAGGTCTGTCCTGAGGTCACAGGTCAGTCCTGAGGTGGTCAGTTTAACTCTCAGGTTACTTGCTGTAGCCTTCCAGCAGAAAGGAAAACGTGTGTGTCTTGGTGTGTCTGTTTTTGCATGCAACTGAGCTAGATGAATAAAAAGCAGGTCAAACTTGACACTGACATACTGTTTAATTAGCCTTTCAGGTACATCCGTCACCCGTCACAAGGTATACGCCATGAAATCAAACAAAGGATCATCAGAAATATGCTTAGTTTACTCGTGATCTTAAGACAGTTGAGAACATTGCAGTAGTGTAAATATCTATCGATATTTATATATAAATATTTCAATGTTCCTCCCTTTGTGAGACAAAGCTGTATTCTGGTAGGGGCCCTTGAGACAAAGCTGTATTCTGGTAGGGGCCCTTGAGACAAAGCTGTATTCTGGTAGGGGCCCTTGCTATGCTTTGGGCACATGAATCCTCCTCTGATCTTTCCCTTTGGCTAATGAACCACAAACATATTGTTAAGATTCACACAAAAAAACACAAACATTGTCTGAATGGCGAGATGCAACAGCCTTTGTTATTACAAACGTCTAACTGTAAGTCGCTCTGGATGAGAGCGTCTGCTAAATGACTAAAATGTAAATGTCAAATGTGTTTAATGTCCAATGCTGCAAACTCAAAGGGATGATGCATTTTACACATCAATATCATCATGTTTTCAAACTCATGCAACAGCATTTGCAGGAAGCATTTAACTAAACATTTCCCTGATACCATGGCGCTGTCATTCAACCAAAGCCAAAGTCCAAGTCCTTCAGACAAACTTTTAACAAAACTCTAGGCAGCCATTGATACGCACACATTTGACCACTCTCCATTTTAGGTCAACATTTGTAAGAGGTCACATATTTTGTGATCAGGATCTGGGCTGTGAAGAGACGTCATCCAGCGCCAGTTCATGTGTAAGTCCTTACAAGCCCTACTCTAAACATCAGAGAGAAGTATAATTACTGGAAGAACGGTCCTTGCAGCTTGGTGCGGACCTGGTCTCGTTTCACCTCTCTCTCCGTGAGGAAAGCCTGCAGCTTGTCAGTGGAGAAACACAAGATGGAGTCTCTGTGTTTGGAGGGGGCCCGCTCGCCCCGTACCCACGGGTTCTGGAGGCACTCAGCCGCCGAGGGTCTCTCCCTGAAGAAACGCATCAGATGAAACACATCAGGAACATTCTGAAATGGGTTGTTAACACTATCTATCAATTACCCCTCAATGAAACAACTGTGGGTGTGCTTGGCTATCTCAAATAGGCAATGGGTACTGTATAGGTCCTGGTCAGATGTGGTCAATGGACTCACCAGGCCTTGATGCTCAGTGTGTTCTTTATGAAGTTGATTGCTCCCTCTGACAAGCCAGGGTAGCAGCGGCCAAACTGGATCTTCCCCTTCCGGATGTTTCTGTCCCTCTCCCAGTTGAGGTCTGAATGGAACGGGCTATCTGCACTCAACCTAGGTGGTGAGAGGGAGGACATATTTGTTTATTTGGATCTTTATTTGGATCTTTTGCAGAAGCACCAGCTACTATTCCTGGGGTCCACAAAAAACACAAAACATGACGAGTAACAAAACACTGATAGATGAGGCCAGTCAACACAAATTTAAAATCCAACGATACTATAATAGTAATACAAGCAATACAATAACAAAAATAATGTGTGTGTTAGAGTGTGTGTGTGTGTGTGTGTCCTCGCAGTCCCCTCATATCAGTGGAGAAACAGAAGAATAAATGGCAGTATGGCTGTATAGCGGGGTGTCAAACATACGGATCCGGTCCGCGAGCCGCTCAGTTTCCACCACAAAACACCAGAAAATGGCCAAAACGAGTAGAACCAGCTCACCTGCTTTTACACTGGGGTTTGACTACTTAAAAAGGAAAAAGTTTCACCATATTCAAATTTGAGTTCAGTTCACTTAACAGGGTCAGATTAAATAAATAATAGCAGCCAGAAATGACTTTGTCAAAACAACATAATAATTAGGGCTTTACAATGACGGTGAAAACATGTTCAGGTTAAAATAGGTTAATATATTCCTAGAAGTCACAGAAGGAACACAGAGGGATATGTCAAAATGCTCAATTTTGGCACTTCAGCAAGTCAGATATATTGAATCGTCTATGTGTTCTTCATTTAATGTAACTGGCTTTTAAAATGCAACACTTGTGCACAATTTCTACTTAAAATATTAAAAGGGAGACAAAAGGCACTCATTTCGTGGAACAACCCTTCTTACTTACATTATAAAAGCCAAAACCCCAATAGCCCAGATGTCGGTCTCAGGTCCGACTCCTTGTCCGTCGAGGATTTCTGGAGCTTTAGGAAGGACAATGTAAACTGACAAAACATGACAGATCGAGAGGGCATTCTTCATAAGAGTTTTACATTCCATTGTTTCCATTAGTACGTGCCAGTGAATTGAAGTCAATCTTTCAAGGACGAACGTTTATATTCCAGCGGCAGAACACACAGGTCGAAATGAATTAAGGTTATGGTTAAAGGTTAGGTTTAGGAAAAATAGTTAGGTTAATTAAGGTTTGGCATTTTTTCAGTGCGGTTAGGGTAAGGGTTAGGAAAGGCATAACAGTTAACATTGGGTTAGCGTACCCCCATCTGCCATTCTGTTTCTGCCCGTTGTCTGTGGAGAGGCGCTCGATGGAGTCTCTGTGTGAAATGGGAAGACGGATGTAACTGTTCTTCAAGAGCAAAGTTGAGTGATGAAGTTAGGCAAGCTTTTGTTCAGCCTATCATCCCTATCCACCCATCCTCCCCGCTCATCCTTTCCAGTCGTTCTCTTGATGTACCTTTCTCTTGTCCCGGAATGTCCTCTATGTTGAGTGTCTGTCCGGGTGTGAAAGACTGAGCGGAGCCCAGGTCTACGATCTTCAGCACGCTGCGGTCCGTCACCAGCATGTTGTCCGACTTGAGGTCCAGGTGGACGACGCGGCGGCTGTGCAGATAGTCCACAGCACTCAGGATCTGAGCCAGCAGCTCTGCCACATGGAGTTCAGCATAAAGATCTCTGTTTGGGGTAAAAAAGGAGGGAGGGGGAACATGGTATATCTAAAACCCATCTTCTGCATCTTTACCAAGTACAGTAAATAACACATTTTGCATCCACACTCTGGAAATTGCAAAGCCCATTAGCCAGGCAACAGTACAAAACTAACACACCCCCAAAACACTACTAAGTAATGTTGCAGTGTAAAGCAGGCAGCTGTGTCTTTCTGACCTCTCAGTCAGGTTGTAGAGCAGCTCTTTGCCAGCACACAGCTCCTGGATGAGCACCAGGCAGTGGGGGGTAATGTAGGCCGTGTGCAGCTGCACCAGGTGGGGGTGGTTGAGCTTCTTAAGCAGCTGGTACTCCCTGAGCACCAGAGCCCTATTTTCTGGCCTGTAAGGGGTGATCTTGGCAGCAAACAGCTGCTGGCTCTGGCCGTCCTGACACTGGGTCACCACGCTGAAACGACCCCTGACATGGACAACACGGCGAGAGAGAGACGGTGAGAGAGATTGCACACACATCTGTGCTTTACAGGTAGGAAGGACAGATGTGCAGTAAAGAAATGCTCAATGAGTACACATTCGCGTCGCGTAGGAAAAAAATGGCAACTTTCCTAACCCAGTGTTGATCGTCCAGTACCTGTTGATCTCTGCGAGGAAGCTGTAGGTCTTGTGGCTAGGTTGACCTGTTGACCCACTGCCCTTTGATCCTGGGTACTCGGTCTGGATGAGGGGAATGTGGGTCTCTGTAGATGAAAGGAGAACTGTTACGTCTGGCCACAGACTCAAAAAGGGACACATAGAGCACAAAAACAAACTTTCATCAATTAACACTAATTGCCTTTAGGATGGGTTGCCATAACAACAGGGGGCGAAGGGTCGCTGAAAGGTCCTGCCCCCTTCTTGGTGATGCAGCCCACCCTGAATACGTATCCTGCTCCTCTGAGTAATTCCTTCACTACGTAGCAACTGTCTGTCACCTCCTCGCACAGTAGCTTCCACTCCCCACCTGTGGCAGTAGAGGGTATGAGAATGTTTTATAATTATAATATTTCATGTGCAACAGGTGCATCATCATCATCATCATCATCATCGTCAACATCCGGTAGACAGTGTTAAACTTGTTCAATTTAGTGTCGCTTCACTTCACTGCACATACACCAAAGGCGGCTGGTGGTACGGCGACTCATGGTACTAAATTGGGGTGGACGGGCAGATGGTAATGGCTGAAACGGCACAAACGGAATGATATCACACACATCGGACACAGTTTCCATGTGCTTGATACCATTCCATTTACTCCATTCCAGCCATTATTATGAGCCATCGTCCCCTCACCAGCCTCCGGTGACATACACATTTCTGTGGAAAATCAATATGCAAATCTGTGTGATCTGTAAGCAGTGTTTTTCGTACCGTCTGTGCTGTACTGAACACAGTAAACCACTGGGTTGCTGGACTGCACTGGTCTCCATACCAGCAGAAATCCACCTGCCTCCAACTGGTGCACATCAGGCCTGGTCAGATGGATGAGCATCTCTGGAGAGAAAACAGAAAGATAAACATTAGACTTGCAAAGAGACACACAAAGCCTCTCTGCTGCTGAGTAGATTGCAAATTGAGTCCAAATATACTTCACCTTTGTTCTTCTTGAATGCAGGTATTTTAGGTATTTTAAATGAAAATAATGTGGACTTCTTTTTAGCACTCTCCAAGACAGCGCTCGCCTTATGCTCAGGTGGAGCAGGAGAGGAACCCTTTACAATCGGCCCTGCATCACACCAAGAAACATAAAGGGTGGACATTCTGATTTTTCCCACTACATGAGAGGGATCCCATTCGGAAAAAGTGTACGAAACTAAAAGTGCATGGTAACTCACCTCCCTTCGTTAAGTCCTCCTTGCTGGACGATTTGGTGAACAGCTTGGTGAGGCTAGAGGCTGATGCCCTCATCTTTTTCCTGAGTGACATGGTGGGGGTTTTGGGCTCCAATTCCCCTAGCGTGGGTCCCTGCTCCGTGCCCTCCAGTTGTGAGTAGGAATGCCCCGCCCAGGACTGCCTACGTAACAGATTCATCAACCCAACCTTGGGTGACATCCTGGGAGACTTCCCCGAGGGCGGTTTGGCCTGGAGGGCCGGGGTGGACGCGTGCCTCTGGAGACGTGCCTCTGTGTCGCTGGCCCTCGAGGGTCTCTCTGGGGCCTTGAAGGACAGGCTGGGGCTGGGTTTCACCGGCAGGATCGTCTTCTCTACCTTACCATTATTTCTGGCCGTTGAGTTCTGGTTGGGGTGGGTTGTCCTTCTCGGTGGGATCTGAAGTTGGCCGCTCCGGCACTGGGGCTCCTTATTAGCTTCCACAGCCTCAGACCCCTGGAGCAGGGAGCAGGGGGACGTTGTGATCAGGGGCTCCTCCTGGTCATCATACTCATCCCCTGCTCTCCCTCTATGTGTGGCTGCAGGGTAGCCGTGGGACAGCTCCTCACAAGAGTCCGGCCTGCTGGAGCCCTCAGAGCCATGCTCCAGGATGAGGGACTCAGCCAGGGAGTACTGAGAGCCAGTCAGGTTCCCCGCCTCCTCCTCTGGCCTGAGACTCTTCTCTGGACCAGCATGGGGCGATTTTGCACACAGTTCCTGAAGCCTGGCCGTAAGCTGTTTGGGAGCCACTGCCACTGAACCTCTTCTACCTCTCACTTGGAGAGGGGAAACATCCAAGCTCTTCTCCTCTTCCTCCTTGTCAGTGAAATCCTCCTTAAGATTCAAAGCACTCTCCTCTTCTCTACATTTGGCGGATCCTGGTGAGCGTCGGGAGTACTCGTCCAACGACTTGCTCCTCCTCTGTGGTGGTGCATTGTGCGAGAGGCTGACCCCACTGTCAAAGGAGCAGGACTTGAGCATGGACGACTGCAAAGACCCTCGCCTTTGCCCGTGATTGATCTCGCCTTCGTCCTCCACATACTCAATGAGAGGCTCGTTGAGGCGGCTAGAGAGGCTTCTGCGGAGCGGCTTGCGGCCCCTCTCCTGCTTCTTGGCCTGGAACTTGTCCCTGAGGGTCATGTGGCGAGCGGACATGGGCGAGAGCTGCGCGGAGCTGTTGTAGAAAGTGCTGCGGATCAGGCTGCTCCTGGCGATGCAGCCTCCTTCACTCCCGGACGCGGAGCCATCATCCCCCTCGGAGAGGTATAGGGACGGGCTGCTTTCTCGGCTGACCCTCCTCTCCCTCTGGGGGGTCGGCTGCTGTGACGCATCCGAGGACCCTATAGACTGCCTGCTTAGGCTCCTCTCCAGCACTCTCATCTGTCCTCCCATCTCCTCCTCCTCCTCCTCGTCCTCCTCCTCCATGGTCCCCTCCTCCTCTTCCTCCAATTTCAGTTTGGCAAATGACTCAGGGATCCTGGCTCTCTCCATGAGGGGGTCAAATTCTTCCTCCTCCTCGTCTTCATCCTCGTCAGCTGTGGTGCAATGGTGGAAGAAGTCCCAGGCATCAGCCTCGTCGTACTCAGAGGAGGAGCCGCTGCTCATGGAGGTGCTGCTGGGCTCATGGGGGTCCCGAGGGGCTGTGATGGAGGTCTCCCGAAGAGGGGCATCCAGCAGCTCTGGGATGGGCTTCAGGATTAGCACCGAGCCCAGGCAGGTCAGAGAACGCTGGGTAGAGAGGGGAGAGAATGCAGGTGAGAGAGAAGACAGAGCATTCATACAGAGCTGGGAAAAGACAGTTCAGAAAACACTTGACATAAACAGAGAGAAGAGACAAGAAAACACTGGACAGAGTTAAAAGACTGAAGGCTCTATTTTATCGGCTGGCGCTAAGGAGGCTTATGTTTCAAACGCAGGGTGTTTGCAATTTTGTCATGTTAAAACTGCCGCACTGGCATTTTCCAGCCCTAAAGCCAGGTTCCGCGATTTACCTGTCTAACATCAGCTCGCTTGCGCTGAGGTGGGAGGGGAGGCAAAATTTGAGGTGTGCAAGTTTTAAGACCCACAAAAAGCACGTCTTAAAGGAAGTAGTTGATAATGGAATGGATTTTGAGACTGGAAGCGCAGCCTATCTAGCCATGACGCACAGTCACCATGGAAGGAGAGATGTGCCTTTTTTGAATTTATGAACATAAAAAAATTGGTTTCCCCATTTCGATTTGATTAAAAACCAATCATAGCCTACTTTTCCCTTAATCAAGGCTGGTTTAGCAGCATCGCATACAGTATGTGTGTCTTTTTATCCTGGCCATTAGCCAAAAGTAGCCTATGAATAAAGGGGTTTTAAATGGTTGACTGAGCTTTGAAATATTTGAGGATTTTGCCCTCATGCTTTTTTCAATATTCACAATTCACATACTTACATTTTGCTTGTTCAAGTAGGCTATCCATT
This sequence comes from Oncorhynchus tshawytscha, assembly GCF_018296145.1. Classification (NCBI taxonomy): domain Eukaryota; kingdom Metazoa; phylum Chordata; class Actinopteri; order Salmoniformes; family Salmonidae; genus Oncorhynchus; species Oncorhynchus tshawytscha. The sequence continues at coordinate 45,377,149 of NC_056433.1, read as the reverse complement.
CCAATTTTCAAAGAGCGCCCCTCGTCCAAATACCAAAGACACGTTCCTCCAAAGAATTCAGTCGTCCTATAATGCCATATCAACAACAATTTATTTTATCTGACTCGTACATAAGCAACGATACAATCTTGATGGCAAGATGGCGCCGACAGACATGGCAGCTCTGCTTCTAGCTCTTAAGCAACTTTGCAGTATTTCTTACATTATTAGCCCAGAACGTTTTTTTTTTTCGTTATTACATACAGCCGGAAATAACTTTTGGATATCAGAGCGACGGGAACTCACCAGCATTACGACCAGGAATACAACTTTCCTGAATTGAATCCTTTGTTCGTACTCCCCAGGGCAATTTATCTTATCCCTGAGGCTGCTCCAAGACGAAGCCGGCGGAGAAGAGCTATTCATAGTGGACTTCTTTCTCTCGTACAAGATTAACATCTTCTTCACCCGCTTTAAGAATAACACAGGGCCACCGGCGCGGCCCGCTCCCATGGACTGTGGGCTCTCGTTCTCCGTGGCTGAAGTGAGTAAGACAGTAAGTGTTAACCCTCGCAAGGCTGCCGGCCCTAGCCATGTCCTCAGAGCGTGCGCAGATCAGCTGGCTGGAGTGTTTATGTACATATTCAATCTCTCCTTATCCCAGTCTGCTGTTCCCACTTGCTTCAAGATGTCAACTGAACTCCATGACTGCATTGAGAGGCACTCTAGACCCACTTCAATTTGCTTACCGCCCCAATAGATCCACAGTCAACGCAATTCCCATCGCACTGCACACTGGAATACCTATGTAAGAATGCTGTTAATTGACTATAGCTCAGCCTTCAACATCATAGTACCCTCCAAGCTCATCAGGGCCCTGGGTCTGAACCCCACCCTGTGCAACTGGGTCCTGGACTTCCTGACGGGCCAACCCCAGATGGTGAAGGTAGGAAACATCACCTCCACTTCGCTGATCCTCAACACAGTGCTCCGCCCCTCCTGTACTCCCTGTTCACCCATGACTGCGTGGCCACGCACACCTCCAACTCAATCATCAAGTTTGCAGACGACACAACAGTAGTACGCCTGATTACCAACAATGGCGAGACAGCCTACAGGGAGAAGGTGAGGGCCCTGGCGGGGTGGTACCAGGAAAATAACCTCTCCCTCAACATCAACAAAACGAAGGACCTGATCGTGGAAGTCAGGAAACAGCAGAGGGAGCACGCCTCTTTCGACATCGACGGGACCGCAGTGGAGAAGGTGGAAAGCTTCAAGTTCCTCTGCATACACATAACTGACAATCTGAAATGGTCCACCCACAAAGACAGTGTGGTGAAGAAGGTGCAACAGCGCCTCTTCAACCTCGGGAGGCTGAAGAAATTTGTCTTGGCGCCTAAAACCGTCACAAACTTTTACAGATGCACAATTGAGAGCATCCTGTCGGGCTGTATCACCGCCTGGTATGGCAACTGCACCATCCGCAACCGCAGGGCTCTCCAGAGGGTGTTGCGGTTTGCCCAACACATCATCGGGGGACCACTGCCTGCCCTCCAGGAGACGTACAGCACCCGATGTCACTAATACTGGAAAATCAAAATCAAAGTCCAAGTAAACAGATTTGACGATATTCTTGCAGAAAAATGGTATGTGAATGTCTCCTTCACGATTTGCCCAAATTGCCCACACTAAAAGTCATGTAGTTTGCTCATACTTCAAGTTGTCTGAAACTTTGCACATCCGATAGTGTCCACAAGATGGCAGCAGTGTAATTACCAGAGTGATGGCTAGATTTGGGGCCTTTCTGTTGCATTTCAAAGATGTCGTTTTTTTTAAAGTAGTTTTTTTCTTTGTATTTTCTTCTACCAGATCTATTGTGTTATATTCTCCTCCTCATTAACTTCACATTTCCACAAACGTCATAGTGTTTCCTTTCAAATGATACCAAGAATATGCATATCCTTGCTTCAGGGCCTGAGCTACAGGCATATTTGGGTATGTCATTTTAGGCGAACATTTTAAAAAAGGGGGCTATCCCTAAAAAGTTTTAAGTACATTTAAAACCAGATACTTTTAGACTTTTACTCAAGTGGTATTTTTCTGGGTGGCTTACTCTATTTCCGGCTGGTGCTACGGCGGAATTTAATTTGATTAAAAGCTAAACTTAGGATGATTCACCATCCTGGCTTTATGATGAGAACGTCCAGCTGGCATGAAATGTAATTTAGGAGCCGTCTGCTATTTCTGAAGAAATGTGAATACGATCTGTAAGATGGTTCCATTATGTTTATCAAACAGTATAACGGTGAGGGGACATTCTTTTTTTAAAATATATACAGTGGGGCAAAAAAGTATTTAGTCAGCCACCAATTGTGCAAGTTCTCCCACTTAAAAAGATGAGAGAGGCCTGTAATTTTCATCATAGGTACACTTCAACTATGACAGAGGAAATTAGAAAAAAAATCCAGAAAATCACATTGTAGGATTTTTAATGAATTTATTAGCAAATTATGGTGGAAAATAAGTATTTGGTCACCTGCAAACAAGTAAGCAAGTCAGCTTGTCGAGAAGGGAAAAGAATGCTGTGGGAACAGGGATAGGGAGAGATTGAAACAAATATAGAAATCTGGGCAGGACATTAATTTTAATTACATTTATTCTACCCAGTAGAGTGAGAGGCAAGTCCATCCATTTACAAAGGTTACCCTCCACCTTTTGCAACAAGCTGGCAAGATTGAGTTTATAGAGGTTGTTCAGGTGACCATCCACCATTAGGCCCAAATATGTGAAGCCCATAGGAGACCATCTAAAAGGAAACTTGTGCTTGATGGTATGGTGGTCAAAGACAGACAATGGTAAGATTTCATTTTTATCAAAATTGACCTTATATCCAGAGAAAGAACACTGTAGTAGGATCTGCAAGTGATAGAGGGAATGTTCTGGCTTCGTTAGAAATAAGATAAGGTCATCCGCAAAGGGGCGGCAGGGTAACCTAGTGGTTAGAGCATTGGACTAGCAACCGAAAGTTTGCAAGTTCAAATCCCGAGCTGACAAGGTACAAAATCTGTCGTTCTGCCCCTAAACAGTCAGTTAACCCACTGTTCCTAGGCCGTCATTGAAAATAAGAATTTGTTCTTAACTGACTTGCCTAGTAAAATAAAGGTTAAAAAAAAGAAAAAAAAAGAAAAAAAGAGTGATAACTTATGGGTATGGGGGCCCACCTCAAAGCCATGTATGTCAGGGCACATTCTAACAGCCTCAGCCAACGGTTCAATGGCGAGGGCAAAGAGGTCGGGGCTAATTGGGCAACCTTGTCTGTTCCCCCTAAAGAGAGGGAAAGAGGGGGAAGTAATCCCATTGTTAGCAATCCTAACTTTAGGAGATTTGTAGAGGGATTTGATCAAATTTACAAACACGGTACCTAAACCAAACTTTTTCAAGACGCGAAAGAGGTATGGCCATTCAACCCCTTTAAAGGCATTTTCAGTGTCGAGGGAGACTGCGACACTAGGTATTTTGTTTTTGTTAGCGAGATGAATTATATCAAAGAACCTTCTGACATTACTGGAGGACAATCTATTAATTATAATGCCATTCTGATCTGGGTTGACCAACAGGGGAAGACAGTCTCTTAGAATGCATCTTGGTGACCAGTTTACAATCTGTGTTAAGGAGAGCGGTTGGTCTATAGGAGGCCCACTTTAGTGTGTTTTTTTCCCTTTCTTGTAGATCACAGTAATCACTGCTTGAGAGAAAGACTCTGGAAAGCAGTTGTCTTTCCCGGATTTTTTAAGTACCTCCATAAGGTAGGGGACCAACAGCTCCCTATATTCTTTATAGAACTCTGGAGGGAAGCCATCCTCCCCAGGAGATTTATTAGAAGGTAAGGATTTAATGGCCTCCAACAATTCAGGAACTGAGAAGTGTTCACTCAGGCGCTCTCTGTCATCCTCTGACAGGCATGGGAGGTTGAGAGAGGAGAGAAAGGAGTCGATCTCTGATAGATCATCGCTTGATTGGGAAGTGTAGAGGTCTTCTTAGTATTTCTTAAACGTGTCATTAATTTTATTAGGGTCTAAATATATCTCAGTAGTAAGAGTTTCTATAGCATTAATTGTCCTCTTACTTTCCTCTGCTTTCAGTTGCCATGCCAATACTTTGTGAGCTTTCTCTCCAAGCTCGTAATAACGCTGTTTTGATTTAGTGATGGCCCTCTCAGCTTGATATGTGTTCAGAATATTATATTTCAGTTTTTTATTTACCTGTATAGATCTTTAGTCGGGCCTCTTTGGGAGGTTTTCTCTAGCTCAGAGATTTCAGATTCAAGGGCATTCAGTTCCGCACCGTGTTTTCTCTTCAACCCTTTAGTATAGGGAATGATCTGTCCCCTCAGATGGGCTTTCAATGTGTCCCAAAGAATGAAACTGTCAGGAGCAGAAGGTTTGTTTGTTTGTCAAAGTAAAAATATTGATCTGCTCTTTGATGAATGCACAAAATTCAGGTTGCTTTAGGAGTGTAGAATTTAGTCTCCATCTATATGCTCCATTTACCTTGGTAAGAATGGAGATTGATAATACCAGAGGAGAATGGTCACTAAACAATCTGGGGTGGTACTCGATATCTAACACTCTATGAAACAGTTGGGTCGATAGTAAAAAGCTATCTATGCGTGTGCGTGTGTGTTGTGTGGGTGTGAATTAAAAGAGTAGTCCCTATCCTGTGGGTGCAACTGTCTCCAGATGTCTAGTAAATTGAGATCTTTCATGAATGACATGGTGAGCTTGCCGGCTTTGGTAAGAAGTGAGGGTTTATCAGAGTACCTATCAAGAACTGTGGTGCTTGAGCAACCTGAAGTAAGACATTCTGAATAAACATATGGTCATCGAAGTCAGGAGCATAAATATTCAATAGGGTTCAAGACTCCGAAAACATATTCCCCTGCACCAAAACAAACCTGCCCGAGGGATCAGAGATGGTGTTGTTGACTCCGAAGACATATTCCCCTGCACCAAAACAAACCTGCCCGAGGGATCAGAGATGGTGTTGTTGACTCCGAAAACATATTCCCCTGCACCAAAACAAACCTGCCAGAGGGATCCGAAATGGTGTTGATGACGCAGAAGGGGATGTGTCTAGTTATCAAAATTGCAGTTCCTCTTGCTTTGGAGTTAAAAGAGGACGCAAAAACTTGTCCTACCCATTCCCTCTTCAATTTCTTGTGTTCACTGGCTGTAAGATGTGTTTCTGACCGGAGTTTCGGCGCTGATGTTCTGTGGGCGCGTTCGATTTCCAGCGGCTTGGTGAAGTTGATTATGCCTAGGACCTCCTGGATCCATTGAGTGAAGAAACGGACTGGGTCACGGCCCTCGCTGTCCTCTTTCAATCCCACCACACGGATATTACTACGTCTACTCTGGTTCTCCATCTGATCTACCTTGTTTTTGAGGTAGGCATTGTCCTTCTGCAGTTGTATCAAGACCTGGTCATGTCGAGCGATGGTATCTTCAACTGTGCTAATGCAGAACTCAGCCTCAGTCGTTCTCAAAAGGAAATCATTCGGGAGGATTTCAGGTCATCAATGGAAGAATGGAGTTCAGCCGATTTCTTGTCAATTTTCAGAGAAAGGCCTTTGTTACCATCCTGACTTCCCTGGAGGAGAGTAGCCAGCATGTCAGCAGGCTCTCAAGAGGCTGCCGAGAGCAACAGTCTGGAACTGTCGTCTGAGTTATGAGGGCTAATGCTAATCTTGCTAGCTGTAGCGTTATCGTTATCTTGGGAATCAACAACATTTTGGTCGTCCCTCTTGCCTCTCGGTCGGAGGGCCATGGCTCTTTATCAGCCGATGTTAGAATATTGTTTCAACGTTGTTATTTAGGTAATAATGGAATAACTTTGAAGAGCTCGGTTTGTCAACGTCTGCTCAGCTCCGCGGCATCACGTGCTTCGAGTGGACATTCTCTATATATTGTATCTTTGTCCATCTTCTGTGAAAAGTTTGGATGTGCATAAAACCCTCTATTGTCTGCGTTGCCTTGATATTATATGCCCACAGGAAGCAATTATGGTGCCTGTAACTATATTTAGACATACTGTACCCTATTTAAAACTAGTTTTTGTTTCATTTAGATTCTAATTTGATTAGAATTATTCACTCTTTTTAGGCCTTATCAATAGTGAATTTAATCCGTGAATGTCCATGAATCAGCCATAAAGCAATTTACAGTAGGCCTAGCCTCCAGTGTGAATGCTATGTTTAACAATATGCAATTACTTAGAACAATGTGGACTGAAAACATGTTCAACATATTTTTGGTTTCTGTAGGCTATTTAACAAACTAGGCTATGTTTCTGTAGGTTATTTAACAAACTAGGCTATAACGGACTAACACTGAAATTGGAGTTGATGACAAGGCAATACATAAAGGGAATACATCAAAGATTGTAAATACACAACTTGAAGCAACCAAATATTTAGCCATGGAGCATGGATTGGTCAGTGAGGCTTAAAGCCTCCAATTTGTTTAGTCATCAAAACCCAGCCCTTTCGCACCAACGCCAGCTACTGCGCCCATAATTCCGTTTGTAAAAATAGCACAAATATTTCCGACACACCCCCGAACCTGTAATACTACCACTTTATCATTGCATTAGGTTTGTTAAAATAGAGCCCTGCATGTCATTATTGTACCTGCCATTTTCTCCTTGAGATGAAGACTTTCAGAGCCCTTGTATTGATATCATCAGTCTCATCCTCATGTTCACCCTGATAACATAATCAACAAGAGAGAATGTGTTAGACAAGATTCATTGTTTTCCTCCATTTTATTTGTCTCCACCAACCCGGCTGAGACAGAAACAAACTGTGTATGTAATTCTTACCTGGAACCATTCGTGCCCCAGACACTCAAATGCAGTTGGACGCTTTCTAAGGAGAGAACCAAATCATTTAGAGTTATATCCATATAAGAAATGATAATATCTTCATTCATGTCGATGGTTGTGTATCTTACACTGGGTCTGGCTGCAGGACCGTGCGGAGGAAGCCCTGGGCACCGGTGCTCCTGTAGGTGAGGTCGGGTGCGTCCCAGTTCAGTGTCCCCTCCCCCACCCTCATCAGAGTGGCCCGGTCCGTCTCCCCCATGAACGGACAGCGGCACATCAGACTGACAGAACACAGCATGATTTCAACACTTAACACTCCATGTACTATATGATGAGACTCAAATATTGTATTTAAAAAAAAAAATCATAAATCATACAGTACTTGCCATAAATAGGCCACAACACCAATGGACCTGACAAAGAAGAGAGAAAATATTTCTGTCACGATAAATCGTCACATTTTCCCCTTCATATGATTGGAATGTCACATACAGTGGCACAGATGTACTGAAACAGATAATACGTTTCGCTTACCAGATGTCACTTGCTATAGTGACGGGGTCTTGATGTATGATCTCAGGGGCCACAAACTCAGGAGTGCCAAACTGGCTGTACTGGTGTCTGGAAGTGTCCATCTCCTGACAGAAGCCAAAGTCACAGATCTTGATCTCCTCTCTGGGTGGAAACACCATCAGGATATTGTCCGGCTGTGTGATTGAATTCCAGTGGCAGATGGTGGGTGAGGGAACTTACCATGTCACGGACTAAGCTGTCCGTCAAACTATCGACCAGGGTGCATTGTTTCAAGGTGCACAAAACGAAAGTGAATGCATGAACAACCAAACGAAACATGCAAACTTACTTTGATGTCCAGATGTAGGATGTTCATGCTGTGGATGTGACCAACTCCCTCCAGGATTTGCTGAATGTACATCTGAACCTGGTACCATGAATGCAGTTTATAAACATCATAGGGGCAGTCATAATAGCCTTAGCATCCAGGCAAAACAGGGGTCAACTCTAAACACCGTTCAACAAGATTGGGTTTTACAGTCAAAAGAGCGAAGGTTTTACCTCTCTCTCGCTGACTGATCCCTTCAACAGCAAATGATCAAGGAGACCGCGAGAAGAGCAGCTACGTTATGGTATTAAGAACGATGTGCCGTGTTAAACATGGATCAAATTGAGCACTACATCTCCACCCTTAGGTCTTCATCGGTGAAGTGGCTAAAAGCGCCATGGGGAAGGATACGCTTCGGTGACCAGGACCAGGGTCCTCCGTGTAGAGAAGAAGTCCAACAGACAGGCCACCCTGGGGTGGGCCAGCCGGGAGAGCAGGTCCCTCTCTTGGAACGCCCTGGTCCTCGTACTGCTCCTCAGGGGCAGGAACTTGGCGGCAAAGCCCTCACCCGTCCTCCTGTGGGTAACCCGCTTTACCACCCCATACGTGCCTCTACAGACACGGGGAGAAGAGGAAAAGGACGGAACCCATTTTAGTTTATTGGAACGCAGCCAAAGGGAACGTCACCTCCACAGTTGCAGCTTGACCGATTGCTGCAGTGCGAAATATGACACCCAACTAAATGTGTACTTACCTCCCAATCTCCTCATGGACGTCATACACAGACAGCAGCTTCCTCCTCTTCCCAAGCTCCACCTCTCTCTCCTGCGACTCCAGTGGACCTACAGAAAAGAGGACCAGGACCATGCAGTCACATGTAGTCAGCCAGAGAGCATCACATTTGTGGTGTTTCAGCTGCATTCGGGGATTAGGATGCTCATCTTCTAGGCATTTTGTATTGTCATAGGTTTGGCTTCGGCTAGTTTGAATGACAGTAAAAAAAAATAAGGACAGTGAACGGAAAGACACATGGCTCAGGTGAAAAGTAGTGCGCTGCTGTACAAGGGGGATTCATTTTTTATTAATTTGACAGACACCATAGGTGTGTACTGAGGTCTTACCCTCCTCCACTGTCAGCCGAGCCTGACAGGAGGTGTGTCCTAAGTCGTTATAGGCCCAGCAGGTGTAGATGCCACCGTCCTCACTCTCCGGGCACAGCACAGTCAGAGAGCAGCGGGCACCATTCTGGACCACCTCCACATTCTCAGTGGCCAACAGCTCCTCTCCATCCTCCAATCATATGAGAGAGACACTACTAAGACACAGCTTCTACGACAGCACAGGGGCCAAGCCGTGGAGGAGAACACCAACAATTACCATGCTCGTACTACTCAGTTGATGAATAGTTTTGGTTAGTTATGTCCGGTGGTGTCAGCTATGCTTAAATGTATTGGGGAATGTCATAACGATGGTTTGGATTAAGTGAATTATAACAGTGAATGAGATGATGGTGGTCTTAGATTGAGGAATTTTGAAGCGTCCCAACCTTGTACCACTGAATCTCGGGGGTGGGCCTTCCTGTGATGATGATGGTGAAGGTAGCTGATTGACCAGGCTCCACACACAGGTCCTCCACCGGCACCTGGATGGAGGGAGGAGCTGAGGAGACAGGAAGTGAGGTCATTTCATGAGATGATTCATGTCTTAGGCACAGTGGCCACCTCTTTTAGAAAATAAGGAACTACAGTGCGTATGTACAATTGCAAAGTACAGTACCTGTTGGCATTTCCTCTATGGCCTCAGGAACATAAAGTTCCTCCTCAACCTCAGGTCTCTCCTCAAGCTCAGTGGGGAACTGTGGAACCTCCACGTGTCCTCTGGCGGTAGGGTCACTTTCCTCTTGGCTACCCTCGGCTCTGTAGAGAAAATATATATTGGGATAAAAATAGAGATAGTGCAGTAGGATGATGAATGTATCACAGTTCTGGCAGGCAGACTCACGGCTGAGGGTATCCAGGCTGGAAGAGCATTTTGACAACAGAGGTGGGGTGGAAGTCTGTCTGCAGCCATTGCTTCACCATGGCAGTGGACCAGCCCTCTGAGTCGGAGTCTAGAAGCACAATGACACCTCTCTCATACTGATGCTCTTAGGTGCTGTTCGGGTCTAATAGTCCAAAATCATTCATTCATATTATTAACTGGCCTTTACAATGAATATTGTTTTTGAAGCCATGCTAATTTGTCACCGAGGCAAAGCGTGTCGAGACATCAGCAACTGTCTATTTAAAAATGTAGAATGAATGAGAAATATGATAAAAGCTAATGTTAGGAACGTACAGTACCCTTACCTCCAGACTCACAGGAACACAATAACCAGTGCACGTCTTACCTCCAGACTTGAAGTACACCCAATAGTTTGTAAATCAGCCCATGAACAGGACATGGACACATGCCCACTCCCCAGGGGGAATAAGGGGTGCCTGATGCCCAGCACATGACCATCTTGTATGGGTAGGAGTGGAGAGTTAACTGGGCATGCGTTGGAGAGGAGAGAGGACCCATCCACATGCACTGGGTCCATGATACTGTGAACATGATGAAGGCTCTGTGAGGTACTTCCTGTTCGAGGACTACAGAAGATGGAGAGCAGGAGGGTTACAGAGAATGGATTGACTCACATGATCAACTGGTGTCCAAAAGCCAAAGGGAAAACTACTTAGAGGTGGAATCATAGCTCATGAAGGAAAGTGATTGATAGATACAGCAATGCCAGTATTCTAATTGTATTATTTGTTTTTAAATGACAAAATATGCAATTGTCAGATATATGTATATAGCAAGGATTACTGCTGTGTCGTAATCAATCGACTTTTCGGGGTCCTGATATGGACTCTGAGGGGCCGTTATCGGGCACAGATTAAGCCTAGTCCTGGACTAAAAAGTAAATTCAAAGGAGAGTGTCTATTGAAAGAGTTTTACTCCAGGACTACTGTAGGTTCAAATCTGTGTCCGGGAAACACCCTGAGATGTAAATGAGCTATGGCCCCTTATTTATCCTGTTTGGAAAAGCTTTTGGAAATCCATCAAGATCAGTCAAATGGGAGGAAAGGACCCGGTCCTTTCCAATGCTTGTCATTTCTGAAAGATGGAAACATGATGAAAACACGAGCAAAAACATCCAATACTAAAGTGTATCAATGTCTTTCATGAATATGCACAACTAGCCAGGATATGATATCTATGTTGATTGCTAATGTCGGTGACTGGAAGTGTTTATGGTTTCACGGGTGTTTGGAATGAAATGGGATAGAAAGGGTAACCTGGGTAATGAGACAATCCAAATTGAACACGAGGAATGGCAATGACGACTGACAGCATGAAAACAGAGATAAAGTGAAGTGAAGTAAAGTGATCTGAGGTAAAGTAGGTGAACGTGAGGTGAGGTGAAACTAAGTAAGGACCATGGCATGTGCTTTTCTGATCCCTCTTCAGTTAACACTGAGCTTGTATTGTCCACAGAATAAAACTGGGATAAAAACAATACTTTCCCTTGTCTCTCATTAGATATCAGAAAAGAGTTAGACCTATGGGGTCCTTGTCCTAGATTGTATTAGACTGTCATCATGTCTTATAGTGTAGAACATGTGGACACTAAAGATGAACATCTCTACTGTAGCCTTCTTCTCAAAACCTGTGACCTGACTCCGAGATGGACATTTACCTTGATTTGGTGGAGGGAACTCTCCTACTGTACCTTGGATCAAGATGGCCTGTGGTTGGTCAGGCTCACTGTCCATCACTTGTGCAAAGGCGGAGCACATCTCTGCTTTACTCTTGGCACTGCCCAACTTGTTCCACAGCTAAAACATGACAGGATTTCACATTTTAAAACGGCACTGTTTTATAACAGTGCACAAAAGCTCAAAGAATGCATTGCTATAAAGAACAGCAACAGTATATTGTACCTTCAATGTTATACCTGTACTGTGCACCATGGGGGACCGGCCATTCAGCGCCACTGCCCCCAAGCTCTGGAACTCTCTCACCCCAGCCACCCGCAACTCTGACTACATCACCACTTTCAAAGCCCGAACTCAAACCTACCTTTTCCCTCAGCTTAGCTCGCCCCCTTACTCAGCCCTAGTTTAAGATAAGTAACTTTTGTTTCATTTGAATTGTTTTATCCCCGTTTTGTTTTTTCCACTCTTTGCTGTACGGTGTCCTTGTTCTTTTTTTTATAGGGTGTTATTACTATTACCTGTATGTTAGGAACAATTATTGCATATGAAGTACAGGGTTTCATACATGTACTGTAGGCCTACCTCACACTTATACTGTCCCAGGTCTGTCTCTCCAGGGTTCATGATGGTGAGCGTGAGGATCCCACTGCGGGCATCACTCTCTATGTGGTACTTCCTCTGGTCTGTCAGCTCTCTGCCATCCTTAAACCAACTGTCATAAACATGCCAGGGAACACAACCAAATAACAACACGTGGGACGATCTTAATGGGAATCAAGCAGGTACTAGGCAGGTTCCCATGACATTGTAGGGGGATACAGTAAATCCTGTCCAGTTTACTGTACCATACCTGATTCGGGGTAAAGGAGTACTGTGTGTGGAACAGCTAAACTTGATGTCCTCTCCCTCCAGCAGACATACACTCTGCAGCCTGGTAAGGAATCTGGGGGGTGCTGTAGGACAGGAAATAATGAGTTCATTCACTCTACGCATTACCTTTGCACAATATGCCATGGAGTATACCGTAACATATGGCTATGTTTGTTGTATTTTAGTGTTCTTTAGCCCTAATATTCATTAACATGAAATGAGTGAGGGAGACCAATGCTCTGTTATCCCGGACTGTGGTTGTTTAGTTCAGCACCAGAGCTACTGTAAGTGAACGTGGACTCACCATCCACCACTATCTTGGCCAGTGTGCTAGCATGGCCCACAGAGCTGGAAGCGTAGCACAAGTACTGTCCAGAGTCCTCAGGAGTGACCCCATCCATGATGAGACAGCAGGTGCCTGCCCGGTCTGCAGTGATGATGTGGTGGGGGCCATCCTCTAGGGCCAGGCCATCTAGGGAGTTGATGTCATATCAGAGCGTCAGAGATCGTACTGCTGTTAAAGAACAGGACATACCTCATTCTGCTTGCTAAATTTGGTACACAAGGTTGTACTCCCTGAACTTCCACACTACTCCCGAATGGCTGGCTAACTAGTCTAAATCTATATGGTTCAACTATTTGCTATAAACAACTAAAAAAGAACAAACCCTATGCAAGCCATCTGGTTTGTATACCTTGGAACCAGCTGACCACAGGTTTGGGTGTTCCTGTGACTTTGCAGGCCAGCTTGATTGTCTGCCCGATCTTTGTGGTGCAGTCAGACAGGAGAACTTCAAACTCTGGTGGACCTACAGAAACACACACATGACTACTGTATTAATGGGAAGAGATGAGGAAAAATATATCTAGTGCTGCCCAAATCCAACATTGGATAGAGTTCATGCTGGACAGAGTTAACAGAAGATAAAGCCAGTGTTCATACACTCTTAGAAAAAAAGGTGTTATCTAGAACCTGAGAGGGTTCTTCGGCTCTCCCCAAGTAGAACCATGTAGAACCCTTTCCCCAGAGGGTTCTACACAGAACCCAAAATGGTTTACCTGGAACCAAAACGTTTTTTTTAACCTTGAACCAATAAGTGTTCTCCTATGGAGACAGCTGAAGAAACCCTCTTGGAGTGTGTATTAGACAAACTTAACAATGGACCGTGCCAAAAGACAGCCATAGAGGAACTCACTGCTGACAGTCAGGCTGGAGCGTTGCTGCAGCTCTCTCAGGTCTTTGAGCCAGGACAGCTTGAGCACGGCGGAGCGGCCCTGCAGTGTGTACCTCCTCACTGAGCCCCGGTGCTCGTGCCACAGCCCCCAGGACTTCTCCTCTCCCCCCACCGTCTCCTTCACCTCCACATCATTCAGCTGGGGAAGGGGAGTTAGTAAGTTAATATTACAAGGAAGGCACTCTGTGTGTCGTGGAGATGGTTCGGAGAAACCATACTAAATGTGGTGAATAGTCTTGACTTACCACGTGTGTTATCTCCCCAAGCTAACGCATAAGTTTTTGTCTCCAAGAGATAACACAATCTTGTGGCTCACAGGAGACCTGGGTTCGAACCCAGGTTGGTAACATAAGCTTGGCACAAAGGATTGGGACTATGCATTTACATTGACTGGGGCAAAGGTCAAGGGGCAGGTTTTCACCTTCATCTTGTTCTTGAAGGCGTAGGTGTCAGAGTTCATGCCAGGGTCTCTCTTGAGCTTACACAGCAAGATACAGTCCTTGAAGAGGAACACCTGCCTCTGGTGGCCCCTGGAGGACGTCTTGATCTCAGGAGACTCCTCCCACACAGTGAAAGGACCCTGGGAGGAGGAGAGATGTGGGATGAAAGCTTCAGGAGGAACTGGATTATTGATGAGGAAAACATGAGTGAGCTAATTTCTGAACCAATGCGAGATCAAGATGGCACATTTTAAGCTATGTCCTTGACATTCAACTTCCAATGATGCTGTATCCCCATCAGCATCTGAGAAACTTCCACTGTTTGTTACAGTACAGCTCAGGTAGTTTAGGCATGTTGGCATATTCTAAACCAGGGCTGTTCAATTCTGGTCCTGGCGGGACAAAAAAACGTCTTTTTGTTTCGACCTGGTAATTAAAGAGATTATCCTTTACTTTTATATACTTTTTAGCCAGTAGTTCTGAAAGTAGAGCTCGCGAGCCAAAAGGTGCCCCCCGTACTGCATCACATATATTGGCACCCTTGCAATTTTCTTAAATAATTCCATACTTCTCCTAAAATAAACATTGTTTCCACACTTTGTTATTGGATTTTCAACATTACGGAACAAATTGTATTTTGGTTGTTATTTTCTTTGAACACTTCCTTTGGTCGTTGGTAAACATAGGAAGACCCCACTGCTAAAGGGGCCACAAGAAAGGCTGACTGAACTTCTCAAAACCCCCACCTAAACAAGCATACATCCTGGGGGAAATGTTCTGTGGACCAGCGAAACAAAATTACAGCTCTTTGGCAATACAGATCAGCGCTGTGTTTACTGATGGCCAAATGAAGCATTCAATGTAAACAACACCCTCCCTACAAACAAACATGGGGGAGATTTGATAATGCTGGGGTGTTGCTTTGCTGCCTCTGGTACTGGGGGCCAAGAAAGTGTGCAAGGCATCATGAAATCAGCAGATTACCAAGTGTTTTGGAGTCCAATGTTGAACCCAGTGTTCAAAAACTGGGACTCCATTGAAGTGTGTGGTTCTTCCAGCAGGACAACAACTAAAAAAAACATAATAAAACACCCAGGAACAGTTAAGAGATACTGGACTGTTCTGGAGTGGCCAGCAAAGAGTCTAGATCTGAAACACATTCAAACCTATGGCGAGATCTGAAAACAGCAGTTGGTGGAGAGCACCCCTCAAACATTAAGAAATTACAGCAGTTTGCTGCTGAAAGGTGGGCCAAATTGTCCGTGGAAAGGTGCAGCAAGCTCATTGACGGCTGCAAGAAGTGTTTGCCAAAGGCTGTGCAACCAAGTACTAGCTCCAGGTTGCCAATAATTTTGTCTATGAGATTTGTCTTTATTTTCTAAATTAAAATGTACATTGAAGTTTACACAAATTAAATTGGTTCTGCAATGTTAAAAGTCCTATTACAAGGTGTGGTGACCAAAACTTTTTTTGGACATTTCAATTTATTTGAGAAGAAATGTGCAAGGGTGCCCATGTATAGTATTTGGCCACAACTGAGATGTGTAGATGTGCACCACATCATTGCTTTCTCTCTCGCTCTGCTGTGTGTGTATCTTGCTAGCTGTCACTCAAATGGTGAGGGGCTGAAGCTCTTTGGCTACAACATCGAATTGCTAGATGTAAAACAGAAATTCTGGTCATATATTTTGCATGTATGAACGACATATTGATACATCCAGCCCAAAGTGGGAGGGTTAAAAAATACTTAGTAGTCACCAAAGTTCCGGAGCATGTCTTTAACTGCACTCACCTGGTGAATCAGGGCTGAATTAGTACCTTATTAGAAGGAGAGGATGAAAACTAGGAACTGTTTCAGCCTTTCAGGACTGACATTCTATGGAGATAAACTAGGGGTTCAGGAAGGGTGAGTTACCTGGCGGACAGGTTCTCCTAGTGCAGTGAGTGGGGCAGGGTAGTTCTCAATTAGAGACACCTGGTGTAGGTTGTCAGAGCGCCAGGGCAGACAGGACACCATGGAGAAGGCATCTTCCAGTAGAAGACAGCTTTTCGCACACTTAGCCTTGTTCTTGATCAGTTCCTGTCAACACAAACAGAGGGAGAAATACATGGCCTAAGGCTTCAGAAAGGTGTCAACATGGACACTTAGAATCAGATGATGAGCACTAACCTTGAGCAAGGCCTGGTAGGTCTGAATCCTCTCCACTGGTCTCTGTAAGAAGGTGATGACATCCAGGACTGTAGTTTCCAGGTGCTCAGGGTGTGTTTCCGTGTTTTGCTGGAACACGAAGTTCCATACGCGTGAATGTGAGTATGGAAAACTGGGAGCATGTGAGTGAAAAGTTTTTCTTGTGGGATTGGGGGGTCGATTTTTGTGCATTATGGGTAAATTATTGGATTGCATACCTTGAAGTACTGCTGGATGGTCTTGTCAGTGACACAGGCCTCTGCCTGTGATTGGCCCACCATGTACTGCAGATACTTCTCAAAGTCCACTGCATGTTTGACCAGATGTATGGCCACGTCATCGTCAGTAGAACACTCACTCAGACTGGGCAGAATAGATCTGAGTATGGGGTAGGAAAATAAGGACAGTATTTATTTAAAAAAAAATTCTAACATTTCATTTACACGAGTAAAAAACGTCAGCACTAAAACCAGCTCTCCCTCTCAACAAAGAGAACAGGTGCGACCTCTCGTGTAAAGCCATGATGTCCTTTATATTGCGGAAGATGGTTTCTTTCTGGTTGATGATGTTGATAGGGACATGAGGGCTGGTGTCTAAGTGGTGCAGGTGGTGGGACATGAATTCCTTCATCTCCTTCACAAACTCTTCCTCCCCATCAATCAGCCCCTGGATTAATTGGCTAAAGACAGAAGGGAATGTAGACAGTTGTCTTTAAGAAACGATGTGAATTAAATATTTCGGAACACACTGTGTAATCAAGTCATATTTGTTCACTCACCTTAGGGTTCTCCTGTAGTTCTCCCCTGTAGACCCTGGTACATCAAGCTCCTGTTGTGGTGTTCTCATTTGTGGGAATGTCTCCTTTACAACAACAACAAAAAACAATGAACGCTTGAATTAATGCACGGTGAAATATTATCATCACCTCTGCCGAATCCTGTTTACGTGACGAAACACAAAATGTGGTTGTTTGCACGGTCAAAACATGTCGACGCTGTCCATTTTACGCCCATCCTTTATGCCCAACCAGGACATACTGATGACCTCATACCTTTCTCTTTTTCTCCAGGTATGCAGGAGAGACCCATCCTTGGCGTGAGGAGGTGGTCTTGGAGGGCTTGGTGCGGACCAGCCACTTCTCCGGGTGGACAGAGTCCAAGACCTCCACGTACTGACCCTCCTTCAACACAAAGCTCTCCTTGTTGCCACCTTGTTGAGGACTGCAGTTAGCTCTGGCCACGTATACATCAAATGTCTATGGAAAAGAGGTTGGTAAAAAAAACTGCTTGTCCAAGCAAATGTTAGTGTATAAGGACCTGTATTCATTAGTGAGATTTTAAAAAAAGTATACTTTTTGTCTCAATGAAAATATTATCAGAACAAATTGTTTGAAAGAGGGCTCCACGTTCAAACCATACTGTACCTCTATTCTATCCTCGTCACAATCTGACTCTGAGCCAGAGCCTGTAAGAGCAGCAGGTGTGTGGGCATGATAGTGTTTGGGGGATGTAGTCCTCAACATGGCATCAGGTACTGATGGGACGTTCAGAAGTGGTGAGAGAAGTGTGCAAAGGTTAGCACCGTAATCTTTCCCTAGGTTATGAAATACTGTAGATAGCTTTCGACATACCAGAGATATTACATTTGTACTTTTGCCACTCTTACTTTGAATGAGCAGAGTGATTATAGATTGGACTGGGTCAATTAGGTCCCTTTTTAGGGATTATTCAAAAAATCTAATCAAATACAACAGGTAACATGAAATGCTTACTTACCAGCTATGCAGTTAAGAAAATAGAGTTAAGCAAATATTTACTGAATAAACTTTAGTAAAGAAAAGTTACACAATAAAATAACAATAACGAGGCGGTCAATGCAAATAGTCCGGGTTGCCATTTGGTTAATTGTTCAGCAGTCGTATAGGGGTTGAAGCTGTTAAGGAGCCTTTTGGACCTAGGCTTGGCGCTCCGGTACCGCTTGGCCCCAGTGATGTACTGAGCCGTACGCACTACCTTGTGTACCGCCATACCAGGCGGTGATGTAACTGGTCAGGATGCTCTCGATGGTGCAGCTATATAACTTTTTTAGGATCTGGGGACCCATGCCAAATCATTTCAGTCACCTGAGGAGGATTACAATAGTTTGTTGGTGATGTGGACACCAAAGAACTTGAAACTCTAGAACCGCTGTTGGAATCGTGGGTGAACAGGGAGTACATGGGGGGACTAAGCACGCACCCCTTGGTGGCCCCCGTGTTGAGGATCAGCGTGGCAGATGTGTTGTGCCTAACCTTACCACCTGGGGGCGGCCCATCAGGAAGTCAAGGATCCAGTTGCAGAGGGAGGTGTTTAGTCCCAGGGTTCTTAGATTAGTGATGAGCTTTGTGGGCGCTGTTGAACGCTGAGCTGTAGTCAATGAACAGCGTTCTCATATGGGTATTCCTTTTGTCCAGGTGGGTCTAGGGTTTCTGGGATGATGGTGTTTCTTAATAAACGTTCTACTTGTTTTATTGTCTTGTTATTTTACCATGCATTATGGTGTATAATTTGTCAAATCAATACGAATCCGCATCTGTCATCTGAGTTTTGCGGAGCTGTTATAAGAAAATATGACGATCAAAAATGTGTAAAATGGTTTGGTCCATCGCCCATGAACGTTGTCAATTTCACTTTCTCTTGTCTTCAGCTCTATTAGAGAAGGTATTTTGTATGCACTGCTAAAACGTTGAACTATATTTCCATTTACAATTGGGAAATATATTCCTTGTAAATATTATTCATAAAGGAACATTGAGTCGGAATTATGTTTGTCTAGAATGTTATTCTTGTACACAAGCTCAATGGAATGTTCTTGAGCAGGAGCTGCTAGCTCTCGGTGTTGTTTTAGCATTTTATGCTAGCTGCGCAGCCTAACATTTGAGTCTTTTTTTTCCTTTGGTGAAACGAATTGTATTCTCACTGGTCACGCACTGAAAGTGATATTGCTTTACTATCCAATAGGCACCGATGCAGTTAAGACACACATTGAACTGATGCCTATTTCTATAACTCAGTGCAGGTTACCCTTATCTGTTTGAGAATTACAATGGGATGTATCATTTTTTTATTCTTCATATTATAATGTATTATATGTTGTATGATACAGTGACGTGTAGTCTACTCTTCCGGCGCCGACAGAGATGGCCGCCTCGCTTCGCGTTCCTAGGAAACTATGCATTTTTTTGTTTTTTTACGTGTTATTTCTTACACTAGTACCCCAGGTCATCTTAGGTTTCATTACATACAGCCGAGAAGAACTACTGAATATAAGATCAGCGTCAACTCACCATCAGTACGACCAAGAATATGTTTTTCGCGATGCGGATCCTGTGTTCTGCCTTACAACCAGTGCAACGGAGTGGATTACATGCAGCGACCCAAAAAAACGACTCAGAAAAAGAGGGAAACGAAGCGGTCTTCTGGTCAGACTCCGGAGACGGGCACACCGTGCACCACTCCCTAGCATTCTTCTTGCCAATGTCCAGTCTCTTGACAACAAGGTTGATGAAATCCGAGCAAGGGTAGCATTCCAGAGGGACATCAGAGACTGTAACGTTCTCTGCTTCACGGAAACATGGCTAACTGGAGAGACGCTATCCGAAGCGGTGCAGCCAGCGGGTTTCTCCACGCATCGCGCCGACAGAAACAAACATCTTTCTGGTAAGAAGAGGGGCGGGGGCGTATGCCTTATGACTAACGTGGCATGGTGTGATGAAAGAAACATACAGGAACTCAAATCCTTCTGTTCACCTGATTTAGAATTCCTCACAATCAAATGTAGACCGCATTATCTACCAAGAGAATTCTCTTCGATTATAATCACAGCCGTATATATCCCCCCCCAAGCAGACACATCGATGGCTCTGAACGAACTTTATTTAACTCTCTGCAAACTGGAAACGATTTATCCGGAGGCTGCATTCATTGTAGCTGGGGATTTTAACAAGGCTAATCTGAAAACAAGACTCCCTACATTTTATCAGCATATCGATTGCGCAACCAGGGGTGGAAAGACCCTGGATCATTGTTACTCTAACTTCCGCGACGCATATAAGGCCCTGCCCCGCCCCCCTTTCGGAAAAGCTGACCACGACTCCATTTTGTTGATCCCTGCCTACAGACAGAAACTAAAACAAGAAGCTCCCACGCTGAGGTCTGTCCAACGCTGGTCTGACCAAGCTGACTCCACACTCCAAGACTGCTTCCATCACGTGGACTGGGAGATGTTTCGTATTGCGTCAGACAACAACATTGACGAATACGCTGATTCGGTGTGCGAGTTCATTAGAACGTGTGTTGAAGATGTCGTTCCCATAGCAACGATTAAAACATTCCCTAACCAGAAACCGTGGATTGATGGCAGCATTCGTGTGAAACTGAAGGCGCGAACCACTGCTTTTAATCAGGGCAAGGTGTCTGGTAACATGACTGAATACAAACAGTGCAGCTATTCCCTCCGCAAGGCTATCAAACAAGCTAAGCGCCAGTACAGAGACAAAGTAGAATCTCAATTCAACGGCTCAGACACAAGAGGCATGTGGCAGGGTCTACAGTCAATCACGGACTACAGGAAGAAACCCAGCCCAGTCACGGACCAGGATGTCTTGCTCCAAGGCAGACTAAATAACTTTTTGCCCGCTTTGAGGACAATACAGTGCCACTGACACGGCCTGCAACGAAAACATGCGGTCTCTCCTTCACTGCAGCCGAAGTGAGTAAGACATTTAAACGTGTTAACCCTCGCAAGGCTGCAGGCCCAGACGGCATCCCCAGCCGCGCCCTCAGAGCATGCGCAGACCAGCTGGCCGGTGTGTTTATGGACATATTCAATCAATCCCTATACCAGTCTGCTGTTCCCACATGCTTCAAGAGGGCCACCATTGTTCCTGTTCCCAAGAAAGCTAAGGTAACTGAGCTAAACGACTACCGCCCGTAGCACTCACATCCGTCATCATGAAGTGCTTTGAGAGACTAGTCACCATATCACCTCCACCCTACCTGACACCCTAGACCCACCCCAATTTGCTTACCGCCCAAATAGGTCCACAGACGATGCAATCTCAACCACACTGCACACTGCCCTAACCCATCTGGACAAGAGGAATACCTATGTGAGAATGCTGTTCATCGACTACAGCTCGGCATTCAACACCATAGTACCCTCCAAGCTCGTCATCAAGCTCGAGACCCTGGGTCTCGACCCCGCCCTGTGCAACTGGGTACTGGACTTCCTGACGGGCCGCCCCCAGGTGGTGAGGGTAGGCAACAACATCTCCTCCCCGCTGATCCCCAACACTGGGGCCCCACAAGGGTGCGTTCTGAGCCCTCTCCTGTACTCCCTGTTCACCCACGACTGCGTGGCCACGCACGCCTCCAACTCAATCATCAAGTTTGCGGACGACACAACAGTGGTAGGCTTGATTACCAACAACGACGAGACGGCCTACAGGGAGGAGGTGAGGGCCCTCGGAGTGTGGTGTCAGGAAAATAACCTCACACTCAACGTCAACAAAACTAAGGAGATGATTGTGGACTTCAGGAAACAGCAGAGGGAACACCCCCATCCACATCGATGGAACAGTAGTGGAGAGGGTAGCAAGTTTTAAGTTCCTCGGCATACACATCACAGACAAACTGAATTGGTCCACTCACACAGACAGCATCGTGAGGAAGGCGCAGCAGCGCCTCTTCAACCTCAGGAGGCTGAAGAAATTTGGCTTGTCACCAAAAGCACTCACAAACTTCTACAGATGCACAATCGAGAGCATCCTGGCGGGCTGTATCACCGCCTGGTATGGCAACTGCACCGCCCTCAACCGTAAGGCTCTCCAGAGGGTAGTGAGGTCTGCACAACGCATCACCGGGGGCAAACTACCTGCCCTCCAGGACACCTACACCACCCGATGCTACAGGAAGGCCATAAAGATCATCAAGGACATCAACCACCCGAGCCACTGCCTGTTCACCCCGCTGTCATCCAGAAGGCGAGGTCAGTACAGGTGCATCAAAGCTGGGACCGAGAGACTGAAAAACAGCTTCTATCTCAAGGCCATCAGACTGTTAAACAGCCACCACTAACATTGAGTGGCTACTGCCAACACACTGTCAATGACACTGACTCTACTCCAGCCACTTTAATAATGGGAATTGATGGGAAATGATGTAAATATATCACTAGCCACTTTAAACAATGCTACCTTATATAATGTTACTTACCCTACATTATTCATCTCATATGCATACGTAGATACTGTACTCTATATCATCGACTGCATCCTTATGTAATACATGTATCACTAGCCACTTTAACTATGCCACTTGGTTTACATACTCATCTCATATGTATATACTGTACTCGATATCATCTACTGTATCTTGCCTATGCTGCTCTGTACCATCACTCATTCATATATCCTTATGTACATATTCTTTATCCCCTTACACTGTGTATAAGACAGTAGTTTTTTGGAATTGTTAGTTAGATTACTTGTTCGTTATTACTGCATTGTCGGAACTAGAAGCACAAGCATTTCGCTACACTCGCATTAACATCTGCTAACCATGTGTATGTGACAAATACAATTTGATTTGATTTGATTTGATTTAGTCCGGGTAGGCAGTGATTACCTTGTGAAAATCTAATAATATAATACCAACTTTTTTGATAAGCTAAATACAAGAAAAAATATATATGATTTTTGGTAACACTTTATTTGGATAGTCCATCTGTAGATGCTCTACAGACTATCAGTAAGATATCAACTATCCACTAACCCTAACCCTAACATTAACCCTTATCCTAATCCCTAAACTTAACTCTTACCTTAAGGCTAAGGGATAAGGGTTAGCCCAAATCTTAACCGTTACCCTAACCCTAGTCTTACCCTAACCCTTATTCTAAACCTAACCGTAAACTTAGCAAGCAGTTGCTTATCAACAGATAGTTAAACATACATATTTAACTCTTATTTTACCAGGTAAGTTGATAAAATAAGGGTTAAATTACATTTAAATAATTGGTTAAAAATAGTTTGTTGATAGTATGACCATCTGTAGAGGTAGGTAACCTAGCGGTTAGTGTTGGACCAGTAACTGAAAAGTTGCTGGTTCGAATCCCCGAGCTGACAAGGTGAAAAAATCTGTTGATGTGCCCTTTAGCAAGGCACTTAACCATAATTGCTCCTCTAAGTCGCTGTGGATAACAGCGTCTGCTAAATTACTCAACTTTAAAAAAAAAATGACTATCAGAACTATCCAAATAACATGTGACGTTTTTTGTTATCTAATGTTTTTTTCTCAATGATTCTGGTGCTTTTTATGCTCAATCTCAACATTTGCTACAACTGCCTCAACCTTCTTTCCATACATTCAAAGCCATTAAAAGCCTTGATGCTAGCAACCATCTGACTCCAGTCACTGTTAGTGGAAAGGGTCAGCATAGGCATAGCTGCTTTGCCTAGCTTGAAATAGCTACATTCAAGCCGTTTCCATATTTTGAGCATGTACATTGCCTAATCATGTTGTGTGGCTATTGCTGGGGTAAGCTGTGCACAGGCAAACACCGTGACACCCTCTACTTCACTGCTAGAAGTCGGGCACGTGAACAGAGTGAGAACTGGATGGTCCACTTGTCTAACGTCTGAGATTTTGACGCATATCTTGGACATTTATTTTTGCTTTGTAGATGTAAGGAATGGGAATGACTTTGTCTTACCTGAAAAGGTAAGACATAGCTAATATCTTGCTAGATATAAAGTGATACAGTGCATTCGGGAAAGTATTCAGACCCCTTCACTTTTTCCACATTTTGTTACATTACAGCCTTATTCTAAAAATTATTAAATCATTTTTTCCCTCATCAATCTACACACAATACCCCACAAGGACAAAGCGAAAACAGGTTTTAGAAAATGTTGCTAATTTATTTCAAATAAAAAACAAAAATACCTTATTTACATACGTATTCAGACCCTTTGCTATGAGACTTGAAATTGAGCTCAGGTGCATCCAGCTTCCATTGATCATCCTTGAGATGTTTCTACAACTGGATTGGTCCAGCTATGGTAAATTCAATTGATTGGACATGATTTGCAAAGGCACACACCTATCTACAGTTGAAGTCGTAAGTTTACATACACTTAGGATGGAGTCAAAATAACTCATTTTTCAACCACTCCATAAATGTCTTGTTAACAAACTATAGTTTTGGCAAGTTGGTTAGGACCTCAACGTTGTGCATTGACACAATTCATTTTTCCAACAATTGTTTACAGATTATTTCACTGTATCACAATTCCAGTGGGTCAGAAGTTTACATGAACTAAAATGACTGTGCCTTTAAACAGCTTGGAAATTTCCAGAAAAATATGTCATGGCTTTAGAAGCTTCTGATAGGCTAATTGACATCATTTGAGTCAATTGGAGGTGTACCTGTGGATGTATTTCAAGGCCTACCTTCAAACTCAGTGCCTCTTTGCTTGACATCATGGGAAAATCTAAACAAATCAGCAAAGACCTCAGAAGAAAAACATTGTAGACCTCCACAAGTCTGGTTCATCCTTGGGAGCAATTTCCAAAAGCCTGAAGGTAGCACGTTCATCTGTACAAACAATAGTACGCAAGTATAAACACCATGGGACCACGCAGCCGTCACACGACTCAGGAAGGAGACGCATTCTGTCTCCTA
Organism: Oncorhynchus tshawytscha; assembly: GCF_018296145.1. Taxonomy (NCBI): domain Eukaryota; kingdom Metazoa; phylum Chordata; class Actinopteri; order Salmoniformes; family Salmonidae; genus Oncorhynchus; species Oncorhynchus tshawytscha. The sequence goes on along the minus strand of NC_056433.1, from coordinate 45,352,250 downwards.
GAAATGAACGTACTTTGGTGCGAAAAGTGCAAATCAATCCCAGAACAGCAGCAAAGGACCTTGTGAAGATGCTGGAGGAAACAAGAACAAAAGTATCTATATCCACAGTAAAACGAGTCTTATGTCAACATAACCTGAAAGGCCGCTCAGCAAGGAAGAAGTCACTGCTCCAAAACTGCCATAAAAAAAGCCAGACTATGGTTTGCAACTGCACATGGGGACAAAGATCGTACTTTTTGTAGAAATGTCCTCTGGTCTCTTGAAACAAAAATAGAACTGTTTGGCCATAATGACCATTATTATGTTTGGAGGAAAAAGGGGGAGGCTTGCAAGCTGAAGAACACCATCCCAACCGTGAAGCACGAGGGTGGCAGCATCATGTTGTGGGGGTGTTTTGTTGCAGGAGGGACTGGTGCACTTCACAAAATAGATGGCACCATGAGGGAGGAAGAGTATGTGGATATAATGAAGCAACCTCTCAAGACATCAGTAAGGAAGTTAAAGCTTGGTCGCAAATGGGTCTTCCAAATGAACATTGACTCCAAGCATACTTCTAAAGTTGTGGCAAAATGGCTTAAGGACAACAAAGTCAAGGTATTGGAGTGACCGACACAAAGCCCTGACCTCAATCCTATAGAAAATTCTGGGCAGAACTGACAAAGTGTGGGCGAGCAAGGAGGCCTAAAAACCTGACTCAGTTACACCAGCTCTGTCAGGAGGAATGGGCCAAAATTCACCCAACTTATTGTGGGAAGCTTGTGGAAGGCTACCCGAAATGTTTGACCCAAGTTAAACAATTTAAAGGCAATGCTACCAAATACTAATTGAGTGTATGTACACTTCTGACCCACTGGGAATGTGATGAAAGGAATAAAAGCTGAAATAAATCAGTCTCTACTATTATTCTGCCATTTCACATTCTTAAAATAAAGTGGTGATCCTAACTGACCTAAAACAGGGACTTTTTACTTGGATTAAATGTCAGGAATTTTGAAAAACTGAGTTTAAATGTATTTGGCTGAGGTGTATGTAAACTTCCAACTTCAACTGTAAGGTCCCACAGTTGACAGTGCATGTCAGAGCAAAAACCAAGCCATAAGGTCAAAGGAATTATAGCTCCGAGACAGGATTGTGTCGAGGCACAGATCTGGAGAAGGGTACCAAAACATTTCTGCAGCATTAAAGATCCCCAAGAACACAGTGGCCTCCATCATTCTTAAATGGAAGAAGTTTGGAACCACCAGGACTCTTCCTAGAGCTGGCCGCCCGGCTAAACGGAGCAATTGGGGGAGAAGGGCCTTGGTCAGATAGGTGACTAAGAACCTGATGGTCACTCTGACAGAGCTCCAGTTCCTCTGTGGAGATGGGAGAACCTTCCAGAAGGACAACCATCTCTGCAGCACTCCACCAATCAGGCATTTATGGTAGAGTGGCCAGATGGAAGACACTCCTCAGTAAAAAGGCACATGACAGCCCGCTTGGAGTTTGCCAAAAGGCACCTAAATGACTCTCAGACCATGAGAAACAAGATTCTCTGGTTTGATGAAACCAAGATTGAACTCTTTGGCCTGTATGCCAAGCACCACATCTGGAGGAAACTTGAGACCATCCCTACGGTGAAGCATGGTGGTGGCAGCATTATGCTGTGGGGATGTTTTTCAGCAGGAGGGACTAGGAGACTATACAGGATTGAGGGAATGAGATATCCGTGATGAAAACCTGCTTCAGACCTCAGACTGGGCGGAGGTTCACCTTCCAACAGGACAACGACCCTAAGCACACAGCCAAGACAACAGTCTCTGAATGTCCTTGCGTGGCCCAGCCAGAACCCGGACTTGAAGCCGATCAAACATCTTTGGAGAGACCTGAAAACAGCTGTGTTGTGATGTTCCCTATCCAACCTGACAGAGCTTGAGAGGATCTGCAGAGAAGAATAGAAGAAACTCCCCAAATACAGGTGTGCCAAGCCTGTTGCCTCATACCCAAGAAGACTCTAGGCTGTAATTGCTGCCAAAGGTGCTTCAACAAAGTACTTAGTAAAGGGTCTGAATATTTATGTAAATGTGATATTTCAATTGTTTGTTTTCATTTAGCAAAAATGTCTCAAAACCTTTTTTTTTCATTTGGGGTTATTGTGTGTAGATTGAAAAGAAAAAGAAACTATTTTTAATAAGGATGTTATGTAACAAAATGTGGAAAAGGTGAAGGGGTCTGAATACATTGTGAATAAACTGTATGTCGCATTTGCTATTTCGTTGTAAATATGTTTGCGAGTGTAAAAACTACAATGGATTACTTGTTTTGATTGTTGTTTCCAAGCAGCTAGCTAGTTAGTGTAGCAGGCTTGTTAGCTAGCTGACTGCGTCATGCATTGGTTAGTTTTATTTTAATATAAAATGTTGCTTCGCTATTCAGTTGTAACTAGCTATAACTTTATGTATCCTTGACATTGTGTTATATTTCTGATCTCTGTGATCAGAAAGCCACACATTTGATTAGCTAGCCAGCTAGCTAGCCAGCTACTTCACTTCACACTAGTGGCACGGAGTAGCCATGATCATTGGAAGAATTGTAAATCCATTGTGAAAGGTTTTGGAGTTTGACTGGTGAATTATTCGGATGAAATGTGTCCATATATCGGTATTTTAGTACCACCTATCAGCTGTAGCTGTGGATGCTACATCGTTTTATGGCTAAACTCAGTTGAGCAGTGTGTTTTTGTCAGATGATAGCAATGAAATAGGTCGCTATCAGAGGCTATTGCTTGTTGTTTCGTGGCTACATTGGTATTTACATTTTATGAAAATTGCTTGTCAATTTTGGTTAATAGCCTATGTAACTCTGGTTATTGGAGCTATCTATTGTATGGTGAATTTGGGCTCCACCAATGTTTATTTGTGAGTACTGTAGGTGTTTATCCAGCCACCGACCTCACTGCACGTCACTGGTATGCAAATTCTGGTGCCACATGCAATGCATAGGTCTAAGCATGACTGTGTCTTCTCTTATTGGAGAAGGTGCAGATGCAGTTAAGAGGCATTGAACTAATGCCTGTTATTTTCTATTTATATAACTCTGTCTCAACTCTACACAACGCAATGCAGAGTGCAACCCATTATATGTGCATGATATTACATTACAGCCATTAGTGTTCAAGTGAATGGATTCAGTACAACATGTGAAATACCATCACCACAAAAGGTAACAACTCACTATTTAGATCTAACAACACAACAGAATATGGCTGACCTTTAGCCTTAAAATGCCTGGGTGGTTGAGACGTGACTTTCTGTTCTTCATCCTCCTTATTGGATAACTGGTCCTGTGACTTAATGGCTTCCTTTTCCCTGTGGGAAAATATTTTCTTATTAACAAACGATAATGCCATAGAACAGGAGGATATAGTTACATGTTAAATTATGATTTTGAATGGCTTACCTGGGGTGATCTTTGGGGATTATGTCAGCAGGCTCTATGAAATCTGGAGCTGTATCGTAGTCAGAGGGACTAGACACTGGGGAAACAGAGAAAAATAAATGATAATTGTCAGTTAAAGGGGCAATCTGCAATTCAACAATAACAAAGTGGCCACCCCGCTACTGCTTTGGTGAACATCTGAGGGATGGGACTGGAGAAATGTAAGTACAATCAAATTTATTGACAGAGCTATGGATGCAAGGAATGACCATCGATGAGATCAAAATGATAGTTTTAACCATGTTTTGAGGGTATACAGCAGAGGTGGCATGCCCATAGATGGCACAGGGGCACGTGCCCCCTCAGATTTGTTCTGTATTTTTGTTTTTATATAAAATAAGATATATATTTTTTCCACTCTGTAATGCCACTAGCCACTTAACAATTGTATGAAGTTGGTTTTAGCTAGCCCAGATAGGTTCCCAATCTCCCAACCTCATAAGTAGCTTGTCTAACCATTTTAGCTGGCATGCCTGCTGGCAAGATTGGTAGACTTAGAAAAGCAAGCAATAAACTAAATGTACTGAATAAGACTCACATTTCTTTCAATATTTTACCCAGATTTTAGCAGAGATACCATATTTAGTTAAAGGGGCAATCTGCAATTCAACAATAACAAAGCGGCCACCCCGCTACTGCTTTGGTGAACATCTGAGGGATGGGACTGGAGAAATGTAAGTACAATCAAATTTATTGACAGAGCTATGGATGCAAGGAATGACCATCGATGAGATCAAAATGATAGTTTTAACCATGTTTTGAGGGTATACAGCAGAGGTGGCATGCCCATAGATGGCACAGGGGCATGTGCCCCCTCAGATTTGTTCTGTATTTTTGTTTTTATATAAAATAAGTTTTTTTTTTTCCTCTCTGTAATACCACTAGCCACTTAACAATTGTATGAAGTTGGTTTTAGCTAGCCCAGATAGGTTCCCAATCTCCCAACCTCATAAGTAGCTTGTCTAACCATTTTAGCTGGCATGCCTGCTGGCAAGATTGGTAGACTTAGAAAAGCAAGCAATAAACTAAATGTACTGAATAAGACTCACATTTCTTTCAATATTTTACCCAGATTTTAGCAGAGATACCATATTTAGTTTCTTTAAAAAAAGAAACACCGGTCAGGAGGACACAGACAGTTTAAAAGATATGCAGAATAATGACAATATTTTTTACATAGAATTACGCTTAATGATTTTGGCTCTAGATTGCAGGAAAAAGCTGTTTCTGAATTCTCCAACTTACGGACCGGAGACATAGCCCCTCTACGGACCGCCCCCCCCAGTCATCCTCACGTACTTTGTGCCCCCTCAGACTTATGGGGTGCATGATGCTCCTGTATACAGTGTTTTCTTTTCAATTGCATTGTTTACAAAATGGAGTAAAAAAAGCTTATATTTTGGGATCTGATGGGCTACGACAGTTGAATGAAGCTCGTGAGTCATTTACACATTACATTCTTCAAGAATCAATGGGAATATATAATTAATTTAGGCCAAAAAGGGGATGTACAAATGGCCCCTTTAATAAGACAAAGATGAATATCAGTCTATCAAACAAACAGCTACAACTCACTCCTAGCAAATGCAGACACAATTACTGCATATGACCCAGGTCACGTATTAAGGACATGTTTCTAACTTGACTTACTAGAGCTGGCAGCAATAAGGGAGGCCCTCCTCCTCTCCTGCAGGGTCATGCGGGGATCCTCCTTGGTTAGATTGTAGGTCTGCCATAGGGAGATCCCCTCGCACTCCACAGAATCCACAGTCTCCTTCCCAGGAGTAGAGGTCTGGACTGGCTGGAGAGGGCCGGTGGAGGCCAGGACTGGATGCACAGAAGGGGTGGAGGGCTGGGATGGGGCTGCGGGCCTCTGGGTAGAAGATGGAGGCATTTGAGGTTCACCCACAGTAATGTTACCATTATATGAGGACACACCAAACGTGTTAACCACCTCACAGGTATAGACCCCAGTGTCTATGGCAGACATGTTGATGATCACCAGTGTGCAGACGCCATCCTCTGAGGTGTTCATGCGGTGGCGTTGGTCTCCTATGACCTCCTGGCTGTTCTTCAGCCAGCGTACTGCGTTGAGCTTCCCTTCCACCTTACACTCCAGCTGGATGGTACCATTGGTCTCAGCACTCTGGTTCTTAAACACCTGCTTGAAGATGGGCCGCATGTCTTTGCGGGTCTTGTATCCCTTGAAAGCTGCCTGGATCTTGATGGCAGCTTCCAACATCTCATGTTCGTCCTCGACACTGTCAAGTGCAATCTCGTCAACTTGCTGGGTCATCTGTAGCCCCTTGGGAACTCCAGCAACAGCGACTACAGGCTTGCTGGTCTTCTGGTTGACTGTTACCTGGGTGTGGGCCTCTGTGAAGGACTCATCCTCTGAGATATGGAGTTGGTTATCATCCTCCACCATCTTGGGTTTTTCAGTCTCCTGCACTGTAGACCTTACTGGCTGTTGATCCCTCTGTTCTATCTCTGTCTCCTTCACCATAGACTTCACTGGCTGTTTCTCTTGATGGTCTATTTCTATATCCATCTTCTTTTTAGATCTAGCTATCTGATCTACCCCAGCATCGGACAGTATAGATGATCGTCTCGCTGGTGGCACTGGCTGTTTCACAACTTGGTCTATACCAGCATCCGAAACTACAGACGCTCGTCTCACTGGTGGAACTGGCTGTTTGCTCACCTTGTCTACCCCAGCATCCAAAACTGAAACTACAGATGCTCGCCCCACTGCTGGAACTGGCCGTTTCCTCACCTCATCTACCCCAGCATCCGACACTACAGATGCTTGTCTCACTGGTGGAACTGGTTGTTTCACCACTTGCTCTATCCCATCATCCGACACTACAGACGCTCGTCTCACTGGTGGAACTGGCTGTTTTCTTACCTCATCTACCCCAGCATCCGAAACTGAAACTACAGACGCTCGTCTGACTGGTGGAACTGGCTGTTTGCTCACCTCGTCTACCCCAGTATCCGAAACTGAAACTACAGACGCTTGTCTCGCTGCTGGAACTGGCTGTTTCATCATCTCTTCTACCTTAACATCTGACACTATAGATGTTCGTCTCACTGGTGGAACTGGCAGTTTCCTCACCTCATCTAACCCAGCATCTGACACTACAGATGCTCGCCTCACTGGTGGAACTGGCGGTTTCCTCACCTCGTCTAACCCAGCATCTGACACTACAGATGCTCGCCTCACTGGTGGAACTGGCGGTTTCCTCACCTCGTCTAACCCAACATCTGACACTATAGATGCTCGTCTCACTGGTGGAACTGGCGGTTTCCTCACCTCGTCTAACCCAACATCTGACACTATAGATGCTCGTCTCACTGGTGGAACTGGCTGTATCCTCACCTCGTCTAACCCAGCATCTGACACTATAGATGCTCGTCCCACTGGTGGAACTGGCTGTTTCCTCACCTCGTCTATCCCAGCATCTGACACTATAGATGCTTGTCTCACTGGTGGAACTGGCTGTTTCCTCACCACTTGGTCTATCCCAGCATCCGACACTACAGATGCACGTCTCACTGGTGGAACTGGCTGTTTTTTTACCTCATCTACCCCAGTATCTGAAACTGAAACTACAGATGCTCGTCTCGCTGGTGGAACTGGTTGTTTCCTCACCACTTGCTCTATCCCAGCATCCGACACTACAGATGCTCGTCTCACTGGTGGAACTGGCTGTTTTCTTACCTCATTTACCCCAGTATCTGAAACTGAAACTACAGATGCTCGTCTCGCTGGTGGAACTGGTTGTTTCACCACTTGCTCTATCCCAGCATCTGACACTACAGATGCTTGTCTCACTGGTGGAACTGGCTGTTTCCTCACCTCATCTACCCCAACATCCGACACTATAGATGCTCGTCTCACTGGTGGAACTGGCTGTTTTCTTACCTCATCTACCCCAGTATCTGAAACTGAAACTACAGATGCTCGTCTCGCTGGTGGAACTGGTTGTTTCCTCACCACTTGCTCTATCCCAGCATCTGACACTATAGATGCTCGTCTCACTGGTGGAACTGGCTGTTTCCTCACCTCGTCTACCCCAGTATCTGAAACTGAAACTACAGACGCTCGTCTGACTGGTGGAACTGGCTGTTTGCTCACCTCATCTACCCCAGTATCCGAAACTGAAACTACAGACGCTCGTCTCGCTGGTGGAACTGGTTGTTTCACCACTTGCTCTATCCCAGCATCTGACACTACTGATGCTTGTCTCACTGGTGGAACTGGCTGTTTCCTAACCTCATCTACCACAACATCTGACACTATAGATGCTCGTCTCACTGGTGGAACTGGTTGTTTCACCACTTGGTCTATTTCAGTATCTGACATTATAGATGCTTGTCTCACTAGTGGAACTGGTTGTTTCACCACTTGGTCTATTCCAGTATCTGACATTATAGATGCTCGTCTCGCTGGGGGCACTGGCTGTTTCACCATGTGGTCTACTTCAATCTCTTTAACCATAGATTTCAATGGCTTTTTTTCCTCTGTGTCCCTCACCATAGCTCTTACTGTCTGTTTGACTTGCTGTTTTTCCTGCTTGTCTACCTTAGTCTCCTTACCTATAGACCTTACTGACTGTTTCTCATGTAGGTCTACCACTGTCTCTGCCTCAGGCTCCAGGTCTTTCTCTGACCCCACAATTGATGTCCAGATCATGCCCTGTTTCTTTGGCCCTGGTGGAGGTGTGGGAGAGGCAGCCTTCGTGGGAGCCTTTGTGGGAGGCATTGTCTTGGGAGGTTCTGTCTTGGCTGGGAGAGGCTTTACTGCTACAGAGGCTGTGGTCTTCACACCACCTCCCTGGCACGTGTAGCTGCCACTGTCCTCGGGCTTCAGCTCCAGGATGTGTAGCTGAAACACACAGCCGTCCTGCTTCAGCTGGTACTTCCTGTTGGGCCTGAGAGGCAGCCGGCCCTTCCTCCACTGGACTGGGACTCCAAGCTTAGACAGTTCACAGGACAGGCAGGCTGTGCCCCCTTCCTCTACCTCCACAGCCTGCAGCTCTTCTTCAAAGTATGGAGGCAGCTCTGGAGAGACGGAACAATTAGGGAATTCAAAATCAATGTTACATTTGACCAATATTAGGGTGAGTAATGCAAAGAGAGAATTCAGAATACTGTAACCCCCTGAGATAAACCTGAGTTCCTGGTTATGTTACTTCTCTGTAGATGATGGGAAATCCTTACCTGTGACAGTTAGATTGACGCTGCTCTGCATGTCTCCAGTATCACAGGAGTATATCCCAGAGTCATCTGGGTCCACATTGTGGATGAGAAGCAGGTTGAGCTTGCCCTCCTTACGGTTCTCATACTTGTCTCCGTTCAGTAGGGGCATGTTGTTGCGTCTCCATGTGACAGGGGTAGTGAGGTCAGAGGTCGTACAGGATAAGGTGGCCGTCTCTCCTTCCATGATGACGGTGTCCCGGGGCTTCTTCTCAATGAGTACTTTAACTGAACACAGAGGAGAGTCAACTCTCAAAATGTGCACACATATATTAGTGTTTATACTTTATACTTCTTTGAGTTTTGTTGCACTGAATATGACTGTAATGAGGTGTGATTCCTCTACATGCAGCAGGTGTGTGCTATTACACAACCAATCACACACATACCTTTCACAGACACAGAGGCGGTGGTCTCCACGCCATCTGCCTGGCATGTGTAGCTGCCACTGTCGTCGGACTTCAGCTCCAGGATGTATAGCTGAAACACACAGCCGTCCTGCTTCATCTGGTACTTCCTGTTGGGCCTGAGAGGCAGCCGGCCCTTCCTCCACTGGACTGGGACTCCAGGCTTAGACAGTTCACAGGACAGGAAGGCCATTTCCCCTTCCTCAGCCTCCACAGCCTGGAGCTCCTCCTCAAAGTATAGAGGCAGCTCTGGAGAGATAATACGGAATTCCAAATCTATGTTCCATTTGACCAATGTCAGGCTGAGTAATACAAAGACAGTAATATAATTCCAAATATTTTATTGTAATGTTGTAATTATGTGGATACATTTATCTGTGAATTCTGAAAAGCTATTCAAGGATTGTTCAATAAGGTTGTGTTTTTAGGGAGTGGTATTGGTTCTTGTAAAACACCTTTAATTTTATTCCATATTATAGTATTCTTAACAATTACATTGTTTATGTTCTTAGCTTTAACCTTTGAAATTAGACACTTAAAACGATTCTGGGGATAAGCATGCACATCTTCAATATGTTCCCATTGTTCCTCTTCAGTGCATTTAACTATGTCGCAAGCAAAGGTATTGGGTAGCAAGTTGATTAAAACCACCCTCAGACTTATGTACAGTAGATGTAAAACTTTCCTTTTTATTTTTTGAATGTCTTCTGTGGGGTAATTGGTATTACTGAAAATAGATACAAAAACGTTGGAAGCAATGCCATTCTAAAGAGGTTTTTCTACCTCTAAGATTTATGGGAAGATTATTCCATTTAATTAGATCTACTTTCATATTATTGAGTAATGGAATAAAATTATCTTTATGTATTTTTTGTGTTTTGTGACTTATTAAGCATCCTAAGTATTTAATCTTTTTTTGTGGTCCACCTAAAGGATTGCTGTAGATTATGAGTTATTCTTTTTCCTATCAACATTATTTCATTTTCTCCAAGTTAATTTTATATCCTTAGAATTTAGAGTATTCTGAAAATATTTTTGGCAAAGGGGGCATTGAGTTTTCAATATTGGTCAGGTATATCAGGAGATCTGCAAATAAGTTTAGTTTATATTAATGTTTACATTGGGGTCTTGTCTAATTATTTCTGCAAGCGGTTCAATTGCCAGTACAAACAGGAAGGGGGAGAGGGGACATCCCTGTCTTGTGCCCCCTGCCTTTGGACATTTATACATTATTTTCATAAAATGTATTTTTTCAGCTGGAATGCTGAAAGCTTTCAAAGTTTTTAATAGGAAAAGGTTATTCGAAACACAGCTGATTCAAATAATCTAAGCTTGATGATGAGTTGGTTATTTGAATAGTGCTAGGGCAAACATGTACAAAAGGAGGAGCACCAGGACCGAGTTTGGGAAACCCTGTCCTAATGTACGCCTTAAAGGAATCACAAATTATATCAGGGGTCAGCTTTTCCCTGTCCTCTCTGTCATTTGTAATGGTAAAGGTTTTAGTCTTTCGTTTACATATTTAACGCATTTCGGGTCTATAAGATGCGCGCTGTTCATTCTCCAAATTCTGTCGCTAAGTGCATTTTCTATTGGTGTAATTAAGCATGATACCGGAGAATGATCCAGTATCACTATATCATGATTTTTCTTTATCCAGTAAATTGCTGAGTGCATTTTTAGAGAAAGAAAATGTAGTCAATTCTTGAATAGCGTTTCTCTTGAGAAAAAAATGAATTGTCTTTTGTAGGTGGGAATAGTCATCTGCAGGTGTCCTGTAAGGTATTTGTAGAGATAACATTTTTCAGCCTCTTTGGAGGCTCCCTTTTTATTACTACATCAGTCAATCTTATCAAATGCATGATTTAGGTCACATGCTAAAATAATAGTTCCTGTCTGGATTTGATCTAATATAGTATGAATTACATCTAAAAAACACCAGATTTGCCACTGGTGGGATATACTATGAAATCAATGTGTATTTTTCACCATGTAAAGTACAAGTATCTCAATTTTAGAAAATGGTTGGTCTTTACTTGTATAGAATATGTCAAAATGACATATGAAGGCAGCGGGCATTCCATAGAAGGGGAGGATCACAGTATAAAACAGTTATTTTATACATTACATACAGTAACAGTCAAAGGTTTGGACACCCCTACTCATTCAAGGGTTTTTCTTTATTTGTACTATTTTCTACTTTGTAGAATAATAGCAAAGACATCAAAACTATGAAATAACACATATGGAATCATGTAGTAAGCAAAAAAGTGTTAAACAAATACAAATACACTACCGTTCAAAAGTTTGGGGTCACTTAGAAGTGTCCTTATTTTGAAAGAAAAGCACATTTTTTCCATTAAAAGAACATCTAATTCATTAGAAATACAGTGTAGACATTGTTAATGATGTAAATGACTATAATAGCTGGAAACAGCTGATTTTTTAAATGGAATATCTACATAGGCGTACAGAGGCCCATTATCAGCAACCATCACTCCTGTGTTTCAATGTCACGTTGTGTTAGCTAATCCAAGTTTATCATTTTAAAAGGCAAAAAAAAAGGCTAAAACCCTTTTGCAATTAGAGTGTCTAGTTTGAGAAACAGACACGTCACAAGTCCTCAACTGGCAGCTTCATTATCTGCAAAACACCAGTCTCAATGTCAACAGTGAAGAAGTGACTCCGGGATGCTGGCCTTCTGGGCAGAGTTGCAAAGAAAAAGCCATATCTCAGATTGGCCAATAAAAAGAAAAGATTAATATGGGCAAAATAACACAGACACTGGATAGGGGAAATCTGCCTAGAAGGCCAGCATCCCAGAGTTGCCTCTTCACTGTTGACATTGAGACTGGTGTTTTGCAGATAATGAAGCTGCCAGTTGAGGACTTGTGACGTGTCTGTTTCTCAAACTAGACACTCTAATTGCAAAAGGGTTTTACTGTTGACATTGAGACTGGTGTTTTGCGGGTACTATGTAATGAAGCTGCCAGTTGAGGACTTGTGAGGCATCTATTTCTCATACTAGACTCTCTAATGTACTTGTCCTCTTGCTCAGTTGTGCACCAGGGCCTCCCACCCCTCTTTCTATTCTGGTAAGAGCCCGTTTGCGCTGTTCTGTGAATGGAGTAGTGCACAGTGGCAAACAGTTTCTTGGCACTTTCTCGCAATCGAATATCCTTAATTTCTCAGAACAATAGACTGATGAGTTTCAGAAGAAAGTTCTTTGTTTCTGGCCATTTTGAGCCAGTAATGGAACCCACAAATGCTGATGCTCCAGATACTCAACTAGTCTAAAGAAGGCCAGTTTTATTACTTCTTTAATCAGAACAACCGTTTTCAGCTATGCTAACATAATTGCAAAAGGGTTTTCTAATGATCAATTAGCCTTTTAAAACGATAAACTTGGATTAGCTAACACTACGTGCCATTGGAACACAGGAGTGATGGTTGCTGATAATGGGCCTCTCTACACCTATGTAGATATTCCATTAAAAATCTGCCGTTTCCAGCTACAATAGTAATTTACAACATTAACAATGTCTACACTGTATTTCTGTGTCACGCCCTGGCCATAGAGAGGCTTTTATTCTCTATTTTGGTTAGGCCAGGGTGTGACTAGGGTGGGCATTCTAGTTTCTTTATTTCTATGTTTTCTATTTCTTTGTGTTTGGCCGTGTGTGGTCCTCAATCAGAGGCAGCTGTCTATCGTTGTCTCTGATTGAGAATCATACTTAGGTAGCCTTTTTCCCACCTGGGTTTGTGGGTGGTTGTTTTCTGTATAGTTTTAGTTACCTTACAGAACTGTTCGTTTCTCGCTTAGTTTTTTTTGTTCTAGCGTTCAGATTTTAATACATATCATGAACACGTACCACGCTGCGCTTTGGGCCACTCCTTCTTCATCAGACGAGCGTTACATTCTGATCAATTTGAAGTTATTTTAATGGACAATTTCTTTTTGCTTTTCTTTCAAAAACAAGGACATTTCTAAGTGACCCCAAACTTTTGAACGATAGTGTATATTTTAGATTCTTCAAAGTAGCCACCCTTTGCCTTGATGATAGCTTTGCACACTATTGACATTCTCTCAACCAGCTTCATGAGGTAGTCACCTGGAATGCTTTTCAATTAACAGGTGTGCCTTGTTAAAAGTTACTTTGTGGAATTTCATTCCATCTTAATGCGTTTGAGCCAATCAGTTGTGCCAATCAGTTGAGCCAATCAGTAGGGGTGATATACAGAATACAGCCCTATTTGATAAAAGACCAAGTCTATATTATGACAATAACAGCTCAAATAATCAAATAGAAATGACAATCCATCATTACTTTAAGACATGAAGGTCAGTCAATCCGGAAAATGTAAATAACTTTGAAAGTTACTTCAAGTGCAGTCGCAAAAACCATCAAGTGCTATGATGAAACTGGCTCTCATGAGGACTGCCACAGGAAATGAAGACCCAGCATAACTCTGACTTGTGTGATTTGGTTGTCTCTCCTCGTTTGATAATAAAGGAATTAACCACGACATTTGGAGACGGGGATGTGAATCTTCACTTGGTGACCGCTCCTGACGACCTGGGTAAATCGTGCACAAGGGATCCCTCAAACTTGCAATCTCAGGGAGACCACACTTCGGGAACGGAGCAGATGGACCTGCCTAAGATCTGAGAGGAAGCGAGCCGAGTGGATACCACATCCCGAAAATAGTTTTTTTTTGTTTAAATAGGTGAGCGAACCACACAAAGTCAAGTTTTTAAGAAAAGCCTCTGTTACGTAGGCTCTGAGTGTGGTCCTGTGTGAGGGGACACCGTAGAGACGTAAACAGCGCCGAGTCAGTGGAGGATGATCGGAGCATTAGTAGACTCAAAGACACATATCATTGGTCATTTGCTGGGCTACAATATCCGGACACCTTCTACTGCCGGTACGGGGCACGGAACCCCACCGATCCTCTACGACTCGAATACCGACATAACCTGCCCAAGGATTCCAACAGGCCCCTCAGGCGCGACGCCCGCTGAAGGCCCATTCTGCTAACCTGCTAGCTACTTAGAACCCTACTAACTCCACGACTGGTCTGTCGACGTCACCGCACGACGAGGCAAAAACAGACTTACCCCCATCGTGACGTCCCCCAAAGGCTAACTTGCTAGCCCCGGTCTACTAACTGCAAGCTTGCCTGCACCAGTCTGCTAACTGCTAGCCCCTGGTAACTGCTTGCTTGCTCACCCGGTCTGCTAACTGCTAGCTTGTTTAGCCCCGGCCTACTAACTGTTGGCGTGTTAGCATCGGCCTGCTAACTGTCTGAATCGCCGTGGACCCATATGTTCACTTGGCTACACATGCCTCTCTCTAATATTAATATGCCTCGTCCATTACTGTCCTGGTTAGTGATTACTGTTTTATTTCACTGTAGAGCCTCTAGCCCTGCTCAATATGCCTTAACCAACCATGTTATCCCACCTCCTACATATGCGATGACATCACCTAGTTTAAACATCTCTAGAGACTATATCTCTCTTATTCAATGCCTGGGTTTACCTCCAATGTAGTCACATCCTACCTTACCTTTGTCTGTACACTATGCCTTGAATCTATGCTATCGTGCCCAGAAATCTGCTCCTTTTACTCTCTGTTCCGAACGTGCTAGAGGGCCAGTTTGAATAGCTTTTAGCCGTACCCTTATCCTACTTCTCCTCTGTTCCTCTGGTGATGTAGAGGTTACTCCAGGCCCTGCAGAGCCTAGCTCCACTCCCACTCCCCAGGTGCTCTCATTTGTTGACTTCTGTAACCGTAAAAGCCTTGGTTACATGCATGTTTAACATTAGAAGCCTACTCCCTAAGTTTGTTTTACTCACTGCTTTTGCACACTCTGATAACCCGGATCTCTTAGCCGTGTCTGAATCCTGGTTTAGGAAAACCACCAAAAACCTTCATCTCCATTGCTAACTATAACATTTTCCGCCAAGATAGAACTGCCAAAGGGGGCGGTGTTGCAATCTACTGCAAGATAGCCTGCAGAGTTCTGTATTACAATCCAAGTCTGTACCCAAACAATTCGAGCTTCTACTTCAAAAAATTCACCTTTCCAGAAACAAGTTTCTCACTGTTGCAGCTTGCTATAGACCTCCCTCTGCCCCCAGCTGTGCCCTCGATACCATATGTGAATTGATTGCCCCCCATCTATCTTCTGAGCTCGTGCTACTAGGTGACCTAAACTGGGACATGCTTAACACCCATCCTACAATCCAAGCTTGATGCCCTCAATCTCACACAAATTATCAATGAACCTACCAGGTACAACTCAAAATCCGTAAACACGGGCACCCTCATAGATGTCATCCTAACTAACTCGCCCTCCAAATACACCTCTGTTTTTTTCAATCAAGATCTCAGCGATCACTGCCTCATTGCCTGCATCCGTAATGGGTCTGCGACCAAACGATCACCCCTCATCACTGTCAAACGCTCCCTAAAACACTTCTGCGAGCAGGCCATTCAAATTGACCTGGCCGGGGTATCCTGACATTGACCTCATCCCGTCAGTAGATGATGCCTGGCTATTCTTTAAAAGTGCCTTCCTCACCATCTTAAATAAGCATGCCCCATTCCAAAAAAATAGAACTAGGAATAGAAATAGTCCTTGGTTCACTCCAGACCTGTCTGCCCTTGACCAGCACAAAATCGTCCTGTGGCGTTCTGCATTAGCATCGAATAGCCCCCGTGATATGCAACTTCTCAGGGAAGTTAGGAACAAATATACACAGGCAGTTAGGAAAGCTAAGGCTAGCTTTTTCAAACAGAAATTTGCATCCTGTAGTACTAACTCAAAAAAGTTCTGGGACACTGTAAAGTCCATGGAGAATAAGGGCTCCTCCCCCACTTCAAAGGGGATGACACTCTAGACTCAAACTGCTACAGACCTATATCTATCCTACCCTGTCTTTCTAAGGTCTTCGAAAGCCAAGTTAACAAACAGATTACCGACCATTTCGAATCCCACTGTACCTTCTCCACTATGCAATCTGGTTTCAGAGCTGGTCATGGGTGCACCTCAGCCACGCTGAAGGTCCTAAATGACATCATAACCGCCATCAATAAGAGACATTACTGTGCAACCATATTCATCGACCTGGCCAAGGCTTTCGACTCTGTCAATCACCACATTCTTATTGGCAGACTCGACAGCCTTGGTTTCTCAAATGATTGCCTCGCCTGGTTTACCAACTACTTCTCTGATAGAGTTCAGTGTGTCAAATCGGAGGGCCTGTTGTCTGGACCTCTGGCAGTCTTTATGGGGGTGCCACAGGGTTCAATCCTCGGGCCGACTCTCTTCTCTGTATACATCAATGATGTTGCTCATGCTGCTGGTGATTCTCTGGTACACCTCTACGCAGACGACACCATTCTGTATACTTCTGGCCCCTCTTTGGACACTGTGTTATAACTAACCTCCAGACAAGCTTCAATGCCATACAACTCTCCTTCCATGGCCTCCAACTGCTCGGAAGCGCGGGGAAAACTAAATGCATGCTATTCAACGGATCCCTGCCCGCACCTGCTAACCCATCCAGCATCACTACTCTGGATGGCTCTGACTTAGAATACGTGGACAACTACAAACTGAATGCAGTCTATCACAGTGCCATCCGTTTTGTCACCAAAGCCCCATACACTACCCACCATTGCGACCTGTACGCTCTCGTTGGTTGGCCCTCGCTTCGTACTCGTCGCCAAACCCACTGGCTACAGGTTATCTACAAGTCTCTGCTAGGTAAAGCCCCACCTTATCTCAGCTCACTGGTCACCATAGCAGCACCCACTCGTAGCACGCGCTCCAGCTGGTATATCTCACTGGTCACCCCCAAAGCCAATTCCTCCTTTGGTCGTCTTTCCTTCCAGTTCTCTGCTGCCAATGACTGGACGAACTGCAAAAATCTCTGACACTGGAGACTCATATCTCCCTCACTAGCTTTAAGCACCAGCTGTCAGAGCAGCTCACAGATCACTGCACCTGTACATAGCCCATCTGTAAACAGCCCATCTATCTACCTACCTCATCCCCATACAGTATTTATTTATTTATCTTGCTCCTTTGCAACCCAGTATCTCTACTTGCACATCCATCTTCTGCACATCTACCATTCCAGTGTTTAAATTGCTATTGTCACGCCCTGGTCAAAGTATTTTGTGTTCATCTTTATGTATTTGGTCAGGCCAGGGTGTGGCATGGGGTTTTTGTAATTGTGGTGTGTTTGTCTTGGGGTTTTGGTGGTGGTATTGGGATTGTAGCTTAGTGGGTTGTCTAGCAAAGTCTATGGCTGTCTGGAGTGGTTCTCAATCAGAGGCAGATGCTTATCGTTGTCTCTGATTGGGAACCATATTTAGGCAGCCATATTCTTTGAGTTTGTCGTGGGTGATTGTCCTTAGTGTCCTATGTGTACTCGTTGTTAGTTTGCACCAGATAGGCTGTTTCGGTTTCGTTTATTGTTTTTTGTAAGTTCGTGTTTTTTTGTTATATTAAACATGGATCGCAATCGACACGCTGCAGTTTGGTCCGACTCTCTTTCCTCACCACTAGAAAACCGTTACAGAATCACCCACCACCAACGGACCAAGCGGCGTGTCAACAGGCAGGAGCAGCCGAAAAAGGAGATGCTCACCAAGGATTTCTGGTCATGGGAGGAGATCTTCGACGGGAGAGGACCCTGGGCTAAACCAGGGGAGTGTAGCCGCCCAAAGGAGCAACAGGAGAAGAGGCAACAGAGGCAGCAGCAGCAGGAGCAGCAGCAGCTACAGTGGGAGAGGTTGCACCACCTGGAGTTATGGACATGGGAGGAGGAATTGGACGGTAAAGGACCCTGGAATGAGCCTGGAGATTATTGTCGCCCCAAAGCCGAGCTGGAGGCAGCAAAAGCAGAGAGGCGGCATTATGAGGAGCTAGCACGGCAGAGCGGATGGAAGCCCGAGAGTCAGCCCCAAAAATTTCTTGGGGGCTTACAGGGAGTATGGCTATGCCAGGTAGGAGACCTGCGCAAACTCCCTGTGCTTACCGGGGGCTGGAGAGACCGGGCAGGCACCGTGTTATGCTGTGGAGCGCACGGTGTCTCCAGTGCGGGTGCACAGCCCGGTTCGGTATATTCCAGCTCCGCGTATCGGCCGGGCTAGATTGAGCGTCGAGCCAAATGCCATGAAGCCGGCTCTACGCATCTGGTCCCCAGTGCGTCTCCTTGGGCCGGCTTACATGGCACCAGCCTTGCGCTCGGTGTCTCCGGTTCGCCTGCATAGCCCAGTGCAGGCTATTCCACCTCGCCGCACTGGCAGGGCAACCGGGAGCATTCAACCAGGTAAGGTTGGGCAGGCTCGGTGCTCAAGAGCTCCAGTGCGCCTGCACGGTCCGGTCTATCCAGTACCACCTCCACACCCCAGCCCTCCGGTAGCAGCTCCCCGCACCAGGCTTCCTGTGCGTGTCCTCGGTCCAGTACCACCAGTACCAGCACCACGCATCAGGCCTACAGTGCGCCTCGCCTCTCCAGCGCTGTCGGAGCCTTTCTCCTCTCCTGCGCTGCCGAAGTCTCCCGCCTATCTAGCGCTGTCGGAGCTTTCCTCATCTCCAGCGCTGCCGGAGTCTCCCGCCTGTTCAGCGCAGCCAGAGCTGCCAGTCTGCATGAAGCAGCCAGAGCTGTCAGTCTACATGAAGCAGCCCGCGCTGCCAGTCTGCATGAAGCAGCCAGTCTACATGGAGCAGCCAGAGCTGTCAGTCTGCATGGAGCAGCCAGAGCTGTCAGTCCGCATGGAGCAGCCAGAGCTGTCAGTCCGCATGGAGCAGCCAGAGCTGTCAGTCCGCATGGAGCAGCCAGAGCTGTCAGTCCGCATGGAGCAGCCAGAGCTGTCAGTCCGCATGGAGCAGCCAGAGCTGTCAGTCTACATGAAGCAGCCCGAGCTGCCAGTCTGCATGAAGCAGTCAGTCTACATGGAGCAGCCAGAGCTGTCAGTCCGCATGGAGCAGCCAGAGCTGTCAGTCTACATGAAGCAGCCCGAGCTGCCAGTCTGCATGAAGCAGCCAGTCTACATGGAGCAGCCAGAGCTGTCAGTCTGCATGAAGCAGCCAGAGATGTCAGTCTGCATAGAGCAGCCAGTCTGCATGGAGCAGCCAGTCTGCATGGAGCTGCCAGTCTGCATGGAGCTGCCAGTCTGCACGGAGCTGCCAGTCTGCACGGAGCTGTCAGTCTGCACGGAGCTGTCAGTCTGCACGGAGCTGTCAGTCTGTAAGGAGCTGCCAGTCTGCAAGGAGCTGCCAGTCAGCACGGAGCCGCCAGAGCGGTCAGTCTGTAAGAAGCCGCCAGAGCTGTCAGCCTATATGGGGCAGCTAGTGCCGCCAGTCTGCCCAGCGCCGCCAGTGCCCCCAGTCTGCCCAGCGCCGCCAGTCTGTCCAGCGTCGCCAGTCTGCCCAGCGTCGCCAGTCTGCCCAGCGTCGCCAGTCTGCCCAGCGTCGCCAGTCTGCCCAGCACCGCCAGTCTGCCCAGCACCGCCAGTCTGCCCAGCGCCGCCAGTCTGCCCAGCGTCGTCAGTCTGCCCAGCGCCGCCAGTCTGCCCAGCGCCGCCAGTCTGCCCAGCGCCGCCAGTCTGCCCAGCATCGCCAGTCTGCCCAGCGCCGCCAGTCTGCCCAGCGCCGCCAGATCTGCCAGTCTGCCCAGCGCCGCCAGATCTGCCAGTCAGCCAGACTCTTCCAGATCTGCCAGTCAACCAGACTCTTCCAGATCTGCCAGTCAGCCAGACTCTTCCAGATCTGCCAGTCAGCCAGACTCTTCCAGATCTGCCAGTCAACCAGACTCTTCCAGATCTGCCAGTCAACCAGACTCTTCCAGATCTGCCAGTCAACCAGACTCTTCCAGATCTGCCAGTCAGCCAGGATCTGCCAGTCAGCCAGGATCTGCCAGTCAGCCAGGATCTGCTGAGACCACCAGCCAGCCAGGAGCTGGTAGATCTATTTCGGCCTGAGCTTCCTCTCACTCCTGAGCTTCCTCTCACTCCTGAGCTTCCTCTCACTCCTGAGCTTCCTCTCACTCCTGAGCTTCCTCTCACTCCTGAGCTTCCTCTCACTCCTGAGCTTTCTCTCACTCCTGAGCTTTCTCTCACTCCTGAGCTTTCTCTCACTCCCGAGCTTCCCCTCAGTCCCGAGCTGCCTCGGTCCCGAGCTGTCCTTCAGTCCCGATCTGCTCCTCAGTCCAGTGGGGTTCTGGGTGAGGACTACTAGGCCATGGTCGGCGGCGAGGGGTGGACTATCCAGGGACGAAGGGAGAGGGGACTAAGACATTAAAGGAGTGGGGTCCACGCCCCGCGCCGGAGCCGCCACCATGGACAGACGCCCACCCGGACCCTCCCTATTGTTTTGAGGTGCGTTCGGGAGTCCGCACCTTAGGGGGGTTCTGTCACGCCCTGGTCAAAGTATTTTGTGTTCATCTTTATGTATTTGGTCAGGCCAGGGTGTGGCATGGGGTTTTTGTAATTGTGGTGTGTTTGTCTTGGGGTTTTGGTGGTGGTATTGGGATTGTAGCTTAGTGGGTTGTCTAGCAAAGTCTATGGCTGTCTGGAGTGGTTCTCAATCAGAGGCAGATGCTTATCGTTGTCTCTGATTGGGAACCATATTTAGGCAGCCATATTCTTTGAGTTTGTCGTGGGTGATTGTCCTTAGTGTCCTATGTGTACTCGTTGTTAGTTTGCACCAGATAGGCTGTTTCGGTTTCGTTTATTGTTTTTGTAAGTTCGTGTTTTTTTTGTTATATTAAACATGGATCGCAATCGACACGCTGCAGTTTGGTCCGACTCTCTTTCCTCACCACTAGAAAACCGTTACAGCTATATTGTATTTACTTCGCCACCATGGCCTATTTATTGCCTCAACTCCCTTACCTTACCTTATTTACACTCAATGTACATAGACTTTTTTGTACATAGACATAGACTGTTTTCTTTTGTTCTGCTGTATTATTGACTATGTTTTGTTTATTCCATGTGTAACTCTGTGTTGTTGTATGTGTCGAATTGCAATGCTTTATCTTGGCCAGGTTGCAGTTGCAAATGAGAACTTGTTCTCAACTAAATAAAGGTGAAATAAATCAAAAATCCTGTGGCTCTGCGATGAAGTTGACAATGTGATGGAGAGTGTCAGCCAATTTGAAAACAATAGTTCAACAGAATGTGTTGTTATTCTCTTTGACATGTGTTTAGAGATTTGTATTAAGAATAATTGGGAAAAGTCCTAATTTGTCTGGATTTCCTGAATCAGAAATTAACTGTCTCTCTCTCTCTCTCTCTCTCTCTCTCTCTCTCTCTCTCTCTCTCTCTCTCTCTCTCTCTCTCTCTCTCTCTCTCTCTCTCTCTCTCTCTCTCTCTCTCTCTCTCTCTCTCTCTCTCTCTCTCTCTCTCTCTCTCTCTCTCTCTCTCTCTCTCTCTCTCTCTCTCTCTCTCTCTCTCTCTCTCTCTCTCTCTCTCTCTCTCTCTCTCTCTCTCTCTCTCTCTCTCTCTCTCTCTCTCTCTCTCTCTCTCTCTCTCTCTCTCTCTCTCATATATATATATATATATGAAAGGTGCGGTCACTTGGTGTCTTGATGCATGGCAGCGATAATTCGGCCGAGAACAGTGTGAACCTCAAAACTCCCTCTAACCGGCTGAAGAAGAGCGACAAAGGCGTTCAATACGGCCCTGTCCGCACCATTTCTACCGAGAGACCTGAGTCCGAGCCTGCAACCGGTGTACAGCATCCAATCGGTGCTATCAACTGTTTTTTTCTCTCATGCCTTTTCCCTCAGTAGTGTGATAGGAGTCCGCATGGAGAGAGATCTGTTCCAAACGTCTCTCATGTCGCTGGTACACTGGTTGGCAAGTGGTCGAGATATAATGGGTGGTAAAGGTGATGGCAGCTCAGGTGAGACATTGAAATTGGGACATTATCATGGGCCTTCAACTTTGAACTATGAAGCAATCTGAAGAGGAACCAATGAAAAAACGGCAGAAGAAACCGTGCCTGAAGGGGGGGATTGGTCACCTGTGCCCATAATTGATTTAGGCTTGTCTAAAAAATAAAAAATATATATATATTTTGGGTCATCTACACACTGCAAAATGTACAGTCATTTAGATTCAGAATGCATTAAGATAATGATCTGTAATTATAATTGCGATAATAAACGTAACACTAGAATTGTAGGATAATTATACTGTACGTTAATATACATGTACACTTTGCCAATGTTGATGTGTGTTATATTGAGGGTTTTAACTTTGAGTGTTAGGACCAATGTGAATCCATAAACATTGTCATTCTAAATTTGGGTTGGATAATTAGTTGGGTTTTGATTACGATTTGGAAACGGAATGATTTTTAAAACTGACTGATTGATTTGAGTTTAGTACGTTAATAACCATATGAGTGAAGCAATTCATGTATTACGGATTGATTGATTGTTTTGATTGTTGTTGTGTATTAAAGATGTTGACACTATTCTCAGCATGTCCTGGTGAATGGAGAGGGTGAACTCTGATCCTGAGAATGAAAATTATCCTAATCTATGTGATCTATAGGAGTAGCCTTATAAATAGTGGAATCATGATGCTTGTCCTGGGTTATGTTCATTACGCACCAGCACAATAAACCGGGATTCACTACTTTGATTTGTCCAATAAGATATGCTCATTTTAGTTTCTGGGATGGAAATAGTTATTTCCACCATGCTGACCTAGGGGAGTATGCTTAGCATCAACATGATGATTTGTTTCGTACTGATGAAAAATGTACTTCGATTTAAACTGCAGATCAATTGTTTGACGATGTTTCAATGTTTACATCATTCCCAATGAAGGATAATTTTATGTTAAGGTTAAAGGCTCAATGAACCAACGTATGGTCATTTACAACGGTTGTATACAAGTGCAAGGGAGTTTTTTTCCTGTATGTTTGAGTCAAAAGTTGTTTGCTGCTCTATTTGTTTTCTAAAAAAAATACAACATTATGTTATAATACTGTTATTGCATCAAATGGTTGCAACAGAATAGTGGGTTCTTAGAAGTATATTGTGTCTGTGTGAACTGAGCGTTCCTCTGGGGCTTAATGCTGACAGTGGATTTACCATGCGTTTGGTGATAAAGCATGAGTTGATGTTTGTGTGCCGGGAGGTACCAGGGTGGAGATGGCTCGGTTATGGATAATGATGAGGGGAAGCTTGTTTTGGGGGCCAGACCCTAATTTCCACACAATGAGACCAGTCTTTACAGCAGATACCTTCTGCTGTGAATGATTCATTTCTTTCATACAAATCCCAACCTTGTGACCCATTCCACACATCTGTTGTTTGTCATGTAGACTAAGGGGGTGTATCTTTGCTATAAAAGATCTTTGTATACTTTGTTTCGGGGCTCTCGATGACTCATCTAAGGGTGGTTCGTCGACCAGCCATCGTTATTGTAGGGCACACACATCATTCACTTGTGAGTGAATGCGTTCCTTATTAATAAGTGAATAATGATTTAGTTTAAGTATAACTCTGACTTGTGTGATAAGTTTGTGTCTCCTCATTTGATAATAAATGAAATAACCACAAGATAAGTCCCTGGATATGTTAGTTCTCTGATAGGAAATCCTTACCTGTGACAGTCAGATTGGCGCTGCTCTGAATGTCTCCAGTATCACAGGAGTATATCCCAGAGTCATCTGGGTCCACATTGTGAATGAGAAGGAGGTTGAGCTTGCCCTCCTTACGGTTCTCATACTTGTCTCCGTTCAGTAGGGGAACGTTATTGCGTCTCCATGTGACAGGGGTAGTGAGGTCAGAGGTCGTACAGGACAAGGTCGCCGTCTCTCCTTCCATGATGACGGTATCATGGGGCTTCTTCTCAATGAGTACTTTAACTGGACACAAAGTAGAGTCAACTCTCAAAATGTGTACACATATTAGTGTTTATACTTCTTGGAGATTTGTTGTACTGAATATGACTGTAATGAGGTGTGAGTCCTCTACTTGCAGCAGGTGTGTGCTATTACACAACCAATCACACACATACCTTTCACAGACACAGAGGCGGTGGTCTCCACACAGCCTGCCTGGCACGAGTAGCTGCCACTGTCCTCGGACTTCAGCTCCAGGATGTGTAGCTGAAACACACAGCCGTCCTGCTTCATCTGGTACTTCCTGTTGGGCCTGAGAGGCAGTCGGCCCTTACTCCACTGGACTGGGACTCCGGGCTTAGACAGCTCACAGGAAAGGAAGGCCGTGCCTCCTTCCTCAGCCTCCACAGCCTGCAGCTTTTCTTCAAAGCATGGAGCCAGCTCTAGGTAGTTGGAAGACAATAAGGAAATTCCAAATCTATGTTCCATTTGACCAATGTTAGGGTGAGTAATAGAAAGAGATTATTCAAAATATTGTACTGTAATATTGTAAGATGTGGATCAATTTATCAGTGAATTCTGAAAAGCTATCCAAAGGATTGTTCAATAAGGTTGTGTTTTTAGGGAGAGATATTGGTTCTTCAAATCAAATCAAATCAAATTTTATTTGTCACACATACACATGGTTAGCAGATGTTAATGCGAGTGTAGCGAAATGCTTGTGCTTCTAGTTCCGACAATGCAGTAATAACGAGCAAGTAATCTAACTAACAATTCCAAAAAAAAAACTACTGTCATACACAGTGTAAGGGGATAAAGAATATGTACATAAGGATATATGAATGAGTGATGGTACAGAGCAGCATAGGCAAGATACAGTAGATGATATCGAGTACAGTATATACATATGAGATAAGTATGTAAACCAAGTGGCATAGTTAAAGTGGCTAGTGATACATGTATTACATAAGGATGCAGTCGATGATATAGAGTACAGTATCAACGTATGCATATGAGATGAACAATGTAGGGTAAGTAACATTATATAAGGTAGCATTGTTTAAAGTGGCTAGTGATATATTTACATCATTTCCCATCAATTCCCATGATTAAAGTGGCTGGAGTAGAGTCAGTGTCATTGACAGTGTGTTGGCAGTAGCCACTCAATGTTAGTGGTGGCTGTTTAACAGTCTAATGGCCTTGAGATAGAAGCTGTTTTTCAGTCTCTCGGTCCCAGCTTTGATGCACCTGTACTGACCTCGCCTTCTGGATGGCAGCGGGGTGAACAGGCAGTGGCTCGGGTGGTTGATGTCCTTGATGATCTTTATGGCCTTCCTGTAGCATCGGGTGGTGTAGGTGTCCTGGAGGGCAGGTAGTTTGCCCCGGTGATGCGTTGTGCAGACCTCACTACCCTCTGGAGAGCCTTACGGTTGAGGGCGGTGCAGTTGCCATACCAGGCGGTGATACAGCCCGCCAGGATGCTCTCGATTGTGCATCTGTAGAAGTTTGTGAGTGCTTTTGGTGACAAGCCGAATTTCTTCAGCCTCCTGAGGTTGAAGAGGCGCTGCTGCGCCTTCCTCACGATGCTGTCTGTGTGAGTGGACCAATTCAGTTTGTCTGTGATGTGTATGCCGAGGAACTTAAAACTTGCTACCCTCTCCACTACTGTTCCATCGATGTGGATGGGGGTGTTCCCTCTGCTGTTTCCTGAAGTCCACAATCATCTCCTTAGTTTTGTTGACGTTGAGTGTGAGGTTATTTTCCTGACACCACACTCCGAGGGCCCTCACCTCCTCCCTGTAGGCCGTCTCGTCGTTGTTGGTAATCAAGCCTACCACGGTTGTGTCGTCCGCAAACTTGATGATTGAGTTGGAGGCGTGCATGGCCACGCAGTCGTGGGTGAACAGGGAGTACAGGAGAGGGCTCAGAACGCACCCTTGTGGGGCCCCAGTGTTGAGGATCAGCGGGGAGGAGATGTTGTTGCCTACCCTCACCACCTGGGGCGGCCCGTCAGGAAGTCCAGTACCCAGTTGCACAGGGCGGGGTCGAGACCCAGGGTCTCGAGCTTGATGACGAGCTTGGAGGGTACTATGGTGTTGAATGCCGAGCTGTAGTCGATGAACAGCATTCTCACATAGGTATTCCTCTTGTCCAGATGGGTTAGGGCAGTGTGCAGTGTGGTTGAGATTGCATCGTCTGTGGACCTATTTGGGCGGTAAGCAAATTGGAGTGGGTCAAGGGTGTCAGGTAGGGTGGAGGTGATATGGTCCTTGACTAGTCTCTCAAAGCACTTCATGATGACGGATGTGAGTGCTACGGGCGGTAGTCGTTTAGCTCAGTTACCTTAGCTTTCTTGGGAACAGGAACAATGGTGGCCCTCTTGAAGCATGTGGGAACAGCAGACTGGTATAGGTATTGATTGAATATGTCCGTAAACACACCGGCCAGCTGGTCTGCGCATGCTCTGAGGGCGCGGCTGGGGATGCCGTCTGGGCCTGCAGCCTTGCGAGGGTTAACACGTTTAAATGTCTTACTCACTTCGGCTGCAGTGAAGGAGAGACCGCATGTTTCCGTTGCAGGCCGTGTCAGTGGCACTGTATTGTCCTCAAAGCGGGCAAAAAAGTTATTTAGTCTGCCTGGGAGCAAGACATCCTGGTCCGTGACTGGGCTGGGTTTCTTCCTGTAGTCTGTGATTGACTGTAGACCCTGCCACATACCTCTTGTGTCTGAGCCGTTGAATTGAGATTCTACTTTGTCTCTGTACTGGCGCTTAGCTTGTTTGATAGCCTTGCGGAGGGAATAGCTGCACTGTTTGTATTCAGTCATGTTACCAGACACCTTGCCCTGATTAAAAGCAGTGGTTCGTGCCTTCAGTTTCACACGAATGCTGCCATCAATCCACGGTTTCTGGTTAGGGAATGTTTTAATCGTTGCTATGGGAACGACATCTTCAACGCACGTTCTAATGAACTCGCACACCGTATCAGCGTATTCGTCAATGTTGTTGTCTGACGCAATACGAAACATCTCCCAGTCCACGTGATGGAAGCAGTCTTGGAGTGTGGAGTCAGCTTGGTCGGACCAGCGTTGGACAGACCTCAGCGTGGGAGCTTCTTGTTTTAGTTTCTGTCTGTAGGCAGGGATCAACAAAATGGAGTCGTGGTCAGCTTTTCCGAAAGGGGGCGGGGCAGGGCCTTATATGCGTCGCGGAAGTTAGAGTAACAATGATCCAGGGTCTTTCCACCCCTGGTTGCGCAATCGATATGCTGATAAAATTTTAGGAGTCTTGTTTTCAGATTAGCCTTGTTAAAATCCCCAGCTACAATGAATGCAGCCTCCGGATAAATCGTTTCCAGTTTGCAGAGAGTTAAATAAAGTTCGTTCAGAGCCATCGATGTGTCTGCTTGGGGGGGGATCTTGCAGAGTACATACATTTTTACACCATATTGTTATAGTGTTCTTAAAATATAAAGTTATTTATGTTCTTAGCTTTATCCTTTGAAAATAGACACGTGAAATGATTCTGGGGATGAGCATGCACATCTTCAGTATGTACGCATTGATCCTCTTTAGAGCATTTAACTATATGTAGCAAGTCAAATTATTGGGTAGTGAGTTGATACAATTCCAAGTCTGGAAGGTTAAAACCAGCCTCAGACTTAGGAAGATGAAAATAAATGCAAAAACTTTGGGAGTCATGCCAGTCTAAAGAAATGTAATCTACCTGTAAGGTTTATGGGAAGATTATTCCATTTTATTAGATCATATTTCATACTGTTGAGTAATGAAATAATGTTATCTTTATATATTTGTTTTTTGTTGTCACTTATTAAGCATCCTAAGTATTTCATATGTTTTGTTATCCACTTAAAGGATTGCTGTATGTCATGAGGTATTATTATTTTTTTTCCATTATTTAGTCTTTTCCACGATAATTTTATATCCTGAGATTTTAGTGACTCTGAATATATTTTTAGCAAAGAGGGCATTGAGTTTTCAAAATTGGTCAGGTATATCAGGAGATCACCTGCAAATATGTTTATTTTATATTCATGTTTACTAATACCGATCGATACCTGTTATATTTGGGTCCTGTCTAATTCTTAGTATTATTATGTTCTTCCTTCTCTGTCTCCCAAACCAAAAACATCCCACTCCACAACCCTGTCCCAGTTCTCCCCTATTTACTCCACCCAATTCAAGCTTGTCCCACCCTCCCATTGTTGCCCTTTCTTACACATCTATGTTCCATTTGACCAATGTTAGGGTGAGTAATACACAGAAAGAATTCTGAATATTGTGACCCCCTGAGATAAACCTGAGTTCCTGGTTATGTTGCTTCTCTGTAGATGATGGGAAATCCTTACCTGTGACAATCAGTTTGGCGCTGCTCTGCATGTCTCCAGTATCACAGGAGTATAGCCCAGAGTCATCTGGGTCCACATTGTGGATGA
Source organism: Oncorhynchus tshawytscha (assembly GCF_018296145.1). Lineage (NCBI taxonomy): Eukaryota > Metazoa > Chordata > Actinopteri > Salmoniformes > Salmonidae > Oncorhynchus > Oncorhynchus tshawytscha. Next base: position 45,323,764 of record NC_056433.1, on the reverse strand, counting down.
GAAGCAGGTTGAGCTTGCCCTCCTTACGGTTCGCATACTTGTCTCCGTTCAGTAGGGGCATGTTGTTGCGTCTCCATGTGACAGGGGTAGTGAGGTCAGACGTCGTACAGGATAAGGTCGCCGTCTCCCGTTCCATGACGACGGTGTCCCGGGGCTTCTTCTCAATGAGTACTTTAACTGGACACAGAGGAAAGTCAACTCTCAAAATGTGTACAGTACAAATATATTTGTGTTTATAGTTTATAATTCTTGGAGTTTTGTTGCACTGAATATGACCGTGATGAGCTGTTGTACAGCTGCACCATCGAGAGCATCCTGACTGGTTGCATCACTGCCTGGTACGACAACTGCTCGGCCTCCGACCGCAATGCACTGCAGAGGGTGGTGCGAACGGCCCAGTACATCATTGGGGCCAAGCTTCCTGCCATCCAAGACCTCTATACCAGGCAGTGTCAGAAGAAGGCCCTAAAAATTGTCAAAGACTCCAGCCACACTAGTCATAGACTGTCCTCTCTGCTACCAAACGGCAAGTGGTACAGGAGAGCCAAGTCTAGGTCGAAGAGGCTTTTAAACAGCATCTACCCCCAAGCCATAAGACTCCTGAACATCTAGTCAAATGGCTACCCAGAATATTTGCAGTGCCCCCCCAACCCTTCTCACTCCCTCTTTACACCACTGCTACTCTCTGTTGTCATCTATGCATAGTCACTTTAATAACTCTACCTACATGTACATACTACCTCAAATATCCAGTGTCCCCCGCACATTGTATCTGTACCACCCTGTATTTAGTCTCGATATTGTTATTTCACTGCTGCTATTCAATCTACCTGTAAATCTACCTGTAATCTACTTGTTACTTTTATCTCTTGATCTTATCTGTATTTTTTTAAACTGCATTGTTGGTTAGGGGCTCGTAATAAAGCATTTCACTGTTGTATTCGGCGCATGAGACGAATACAAGTTGATTTGATTTGATGAGGTGTGAGTCCTCTACATGCAGCAGGTGTGTGCCATTACACAACCAATCACACACATACCTTTCACAGACACAGAGGCGGTGGTCTCCACACAGCCTGCCTGGCACGAGTAGCTGCCACTGTCCTCGGACTTCAGCTCCAGGATGTGTAGCTGAAACACACATCCGTCCTGTTTCATCCGGTACTTCCTGTTGGGCCTGAGAGGCAGCCGGCCCTTACTCCACTGGACTGGGACTCCAGGCTTAGACAGCTCACAGGAAAGGAAGGCCGTGCCTCCTTCCTCAGCCTCCACAGCCTGCAGCTCTTCTTCAAAGCATGGAGCCAGCTCTGGGTAGTTGGAAGACAATAAGGGAATTCCAAATCTATGTTCCATTGTGTTAGGGTGAGTAATAGAAAGAGATTATTCAAAATATTGTACTGTAATATTGTAAGATGTGGATCAATTTATCAGTGAATTCTGAAAAGCTATCCAAAGGATTGTTCAATAAGGTTGTGTTTTTAGGGAGAGATATTGGTTCTTGCAGAGTACATACATTTTTACACCATATTGTTATAGTGTTCTTAAAATATAAAGTTATTTATGTTCTTAGCTTTATCCTTTGAAAATAGACACGTGAAAAGATTCTGGGGATGAGCTTGCACATCTTCAATATGTACCCATTGTTCCTCTTTAGTGCATTTACCTATATGTAGCAAGTAAAAGTCTTGGGTAGTGAGTTGATACAATTCCAAGTCTGGAAGGTTAAAACCAGCCTCAGACTTAGGAAGATGTAAAACTTTCCTTTTTATTCGATGGATTTTATGACGAGTATACTTTTTTAAAGAACGTCTTCAGTGGGGTAATTGTTATTACCGAAAATAAATGCAAAAACTTTGGGAGTCATGCCAGTCTAAAGAAATGTAATCTACCTGTAAGGTTTATGGGAAGATTATTCCATTTTATTAGATCATATTTCATACTGTTGAGTAATGGAATAAAGTTATCTTTATATATTTGTTGTTTGTTGTCACTTATTAAGCATCCTAAGTATATCATTTGTTTTGTTATCCACTTAAAGGATTGCTGTATGTCATGAGGTATTATTTTTTTCCCATTATTTAGTTTTTTCCACAATAATTTTATATCCTGAGATTTTAGTATATTCTGAAAATATTTTTAGCAAAGAGGGCATTGAGTTTTCAATATTGGTCAGGTATATCAGGAGATCATCTGCAAATAAGTTTAGTTCATATTAATGTTTATCAATGTCTTGTCTAATTCTTAGTATTATTATGTTCTCCCTTCTCTGTCTCCCAAACCAAAAACATCGCTCTCCACAACCCCGTCCCAGTTCTCCCCTATTTACTCCACCCAATTCAAGCTTGTCCCACCCTCTCATTGTTGCCCTCTCTTACACATCTATGTTCCATTTGACCAATGTTAGGGTGAGTAAAACACAGAGAGAATTCTGAATATTGTGACCCCCTGAGATAAACCTGAGTTGCTGGTTATGTTGCTTCTCTCTAGATGGTGGGAAATCCTTACCTGTGACAGTCAGATTGGCGCTGCTCTGCATGTCTCCAGTATCACAGGAGTATATCCCAGAGTCATCTGGGTCCACATTTTGGATGAGAAGCAGGTTGAGCTTGCCCTCCTTACGGTTCTCATACTTGTCTCCGTTAAGTAGGGGCATGTTGTTGCATCTCCATGTGACAGGGGTAGTGAGGTCAGACGTCGTACAGGATAAGGTCGCCGTCTCCCCTTCCATGACGACGGTGTCCCGGAGCTTCTTCTCAATGAGTACTTTAACTGGACACAGAGGAAAGTCAACTCTCAAAATGTGTACAGTACATATATATTTGTGTTTATAGTTTATACTTCTTGGAGTTTTGTTGCACTGAATATGACCGTGATGAGCTGTTGTACAGCTGCACCATCGAGAGCATCCTGACTGGTTGCATCACTGCCTGGTACGGCAACTGCTCGGCCTCCGACCGCAATGCACTGCAGAGGGTGGTGCGAACGGCCCAGTACATCACTGGGGCCAAGCTTCCTGCCATCCAAGACCTCTATACCAGGCGGTGTCAGAAGAAGGCCCTAAAAATTGTCAAAGACTCCAGCCACCCTAGTCATAGACTGTCCTCTCTGCTACCGCACGGCAAGTGGTACAGGAGAGCCAAGTCTAGGTCGAAGAGGCTTTTAAACAGCTTCTACCCCCAAGCCATAAGACTCCTGAACATCTAGTCAAATGGCTACCCAGAATATTTGCAGTGCCCCCCCAACCCTTCTCACTCCCTCTTTACACCACTGCTACTCTCTGTTGTCATCTATGCATAGTCACTTTAATAACTCTACCTACATGTACATACTACCTCAAATATCCAGTGTCCCCCGCACATTGTATCTGTACCACCCTGTATATAGTCTCGCTATTGTTATTTCACTGCTGTTATTCAATTACTTGTTATATCCTGAGATTTTAGTGTATTCTGACCATCTGGATCATCATCTGGATCATCCAGATGGTCATTGGCAAACTTCAGACGGGCCTGGACATGCGCTGGCTTGAGCAGAGGGACCTTGCGTGCGCTGCAGGATTTTAATCCATGACGGCGTAGTGTGTTACTAATGGTTTTCTTTGACACTGTGGTCCCAGCTCTCTTCAGGTGATTGACCAGGTCCTGCCGTGTAGTTCTGGGCTGATCCCTCACCTTCCTCATGATCATTGATGCCTCCCGAGGTGAGATCTTGCATGGAGCCCCAGACCGAGGGTGATTGACCGTCATCTTGAACTTCTTCCATTTTCTGTTGTCATCTATGCATAGTCACTTTAATAACTCTACCTACATGTACATACTACCTCAAATAACCAGTGCCCCTGCAGATTGACTCTGTATCTGTACCACCCTGTATATAGTCTCGATATTGTTATTTCACTGCTGCTATTCAATCTACCTGTAAATCTACCTGTAATCTACTTGTTACTTTTATCTCTTGATCTTATCTGTATTTTTTTAAACTGCATTGTTGGTTAGGGGCTCGTAATAAAGCATTTCACTGTTGTATTCGGCGCATGAGACGAATACAAGTTGATTTGATTTGATGAGGTGTGAGTCCTCTACATGCAGCAGGTGTGTGCTATTACACAACCAATCACACACATACCTTTCACAGACACAGAGGCGGTGGTCTCCACACAGCCTGCCTGGCACGAGTAGCTGCCACTGTCCTCGGACTTCAGCTCCAGGATGTGTAGCTGAAACACACATCCGTCCTGCTTCATCTGGTACTTCCTGTTGGGCCTGAGAGGCAGCCGGCCCTTACTCCACTGGACTGGGACTCCGGGCTTAGACAGCTCACAGGAAAGGAAGGCCGTGCCTCCTTCCTCAGCCTCCACAGCCTGCAGCTCTTCTTCAAAGCATGGAGCCAGCTCTGGGTAGTTGGAAGACAATAAGGGAATTCCAAATCTTTGTTCTATTTGACCAATGTTAGGGTGAGTAATAGAAAGAGATTATTCAAAATATTGTACTGTAATATTGTAAGATGTGGATCAATTTATCAGTGAATTCTGAAAAGCTATCCAAAGGATTGTTCAATAAGGTTGTGTTTTTAAGGAGAGATATTGGTTCTTGCAGAGTACATACATTTTTACACCATATTGTTATAGTGTCCTTATTAAAACATAAAGTTATTTATGTTCTTAGCTTTATCCTTTGAAAATAGACACGTGAAAAGATTCTGGGGATGCGCATGCACATCTTCAATATGTACGCATTGATCCTCTTTAGTGCATTTAACTATAAGTAGCAAGTAAAATTATTGGGTAGTGAGTTGATACAATTCCAAGTCTGGAAGGTTAAAACCAGCCTCAGACTTAGGAAGATGTAAAACTTTCCTTTTTATTCGATGGATTTTATAACGAGTATACTTTTTTAAAGAACGTCTTCAGTGGGGTAATTGTTATTTCCGAAAATAAATGCAAAAACTTTGGGAGTCATGCCAGTCTAAAGAAATGTAATCTACCTGTAAGGTTTATGGGAAGATTATTCCATTTTATTAGATCATATTTCATACTGTTGAGTAATGGAATAAAGTTATCTTTATATATTTGTTGTTTGTTGTCACTTATTAAGCATCCTAAGTATATCATTTGTTTTGTTATCCACTTAAAGGATTGCTGTATGTCATGAGGTATTATTTTTTTCCCATTATTTAGTTTTTTCCACAATAATTTTATATCCTGAGATTTTAGTATATTCTGAAAATATTTTTAGCAGAGGGCATTGAGTTTTCAATATTGGTCAGGTATATCAGGAGATCATCTGCAAATAAGTTTAGTTCATATTAATGTTTATCAATGTCTTGTCTAATTCTTAGTATTATTATGTTCTTCCTTCTCTGTCTCCCAAACCAAAAACATCGCTCTCCACAACCCCGTCCCAGTTCTCCCCTATTTACTCCACCCAATTCAAACATGTCCCACCCTCTCATTGTTGCCCTCTCTTACACATCTGTTCCATTTGACCAATGTTAGGGTGAGTAATACACAGAAAGAATTCTGAATATTGTGACCCCCTGAGATAAACCTGAGTTCCTGGTTATGTTGCTTCTCTCTAGATGGTGGGAAATCCTTACCTGTGACAGTCAGATTGGCGCTGCTCTGCATGTCTCCAGTACCACAGGAGTATATCCCAGAGTCATCTGGGTCCACATTGTGGATGAGAAGCAGGTTGAGCTTGCCTTCCTTACGGTTCTCATACTTGTCTCCGTTAAGTAGGGGCATGTTGTTGCATCTCCATGTGACAGGGGTAGTGAGGTCAGACGTCGTACAGGATAAGGTCGCCGTCTCCCCTTCCATGACGACGGTGTCCCGGGGCTTCTTCTCAATGAGTACTTTAACTGAACACAGAGGAAAGTCAACTCTCAAAATGTGTACAGTACATATATATGTGTTTATAGTTTATACTTCTTGGAGTTTTGTTGCACTGAATATGACCGTGATGAGCTGTTGTACAGCTGCACCATCGAGAGCATCCTGACTGGTTGCATCACTGCCTGGTACGACAACTGCTTGGCCTCCGACCGCAATGCACTGCAGAGGGTGGTGCGAACGGCCCAGTACATCATTGGGGCCAAGCTTCCTGCCATCCAAGACCTCTATACCAGGCGGTGTCAGAAGAAGGCCCTAAAAATTGTCAAAGACTCCAGCCACACTAGTCATAGACTGTCCTCTCTGCTACCAAACGGCAAGTGGTACAGGAGAGCCAAGTCTAGGTCGAAGAGGCTTTTAAACAGCATCTACCCCCAAGCCATAAGACTCCTGAACATCTAGTCAAATGGCTACCCAGAATATTTGCAGTGCCCCCCCAACCCTTCTCACTCCCTCTTTACACCACTGCTACTCTCTGTTGTCATCTATGCATAGTCACTTTAATAACTCTACCTACATGTACATACTACCTCAAATATCCAGTGTCCCCCACACATTGTATCTGTACCACCCTGTATTTAGTCTCGATATTGTTATTTCACTGCTGCTATTCAATCTACCTGTAAATCTACCTGTAATCTACTTGTTACTTTTATCTCTTGTTCTTAACTGTATTTTTTTAAACTGCATTGTTGGTTAGGGGCTCGTAATAAAGCATTTCACTGTTGTATTCAGCGCATGAGACGAATTTGATGATTTGTTGATTTGATTTGATGAGGTGTGAGTCCTCTACATGCAGCAGGTGTGTGCCATTACACAACCAATCACACACATACCTTTCACAGACACAGAGGCGGTGGTCTCCACACAGCCTGCCTGGCACGAGTAGCTGCCACTGTCCTCGGACTTCAGCTCCAGGATGTGTAGCTGAAACACACATCCGTCCTGTTTCATCTGGTACTTCCTGTTGGGCCTGAGAGGCAGCCGGCCCTTACTCCACTGGACTGGGACTCCAGGCTTAGACAGCTCACAGGAAAGGAAGGCCGTGCCTCCTTCCTCAGCCTCCACAGCCTGCAGCTCTTCTTCAAAGCATGGAGCCAGCTCTGGGTAGTTGGAAGACAATAAGGGAATTCCAAATCTATGATCCATTTGACCAATGTTAGGGTGAGTAATAGAAAGAGATTATTCAAAATATTGTACTGTAATATTGTAAGATGTGGATCAATTTATCAGTGAATTCTGAAAAGCTATCCAAAGGATTGTTCAATAAGGTTGTGTTTTTAGGGAGAGATATTGGTTCTTGCAGAGTACATACATTTTTACACCATATTGTTATAGTGTTCTTAAAATATAAAGTTATTTATGTTCTTAGCTTTATCCTTTGAAAATAGACACGTGAAATGATTCTGGGGATGAGCATGCACATCTTCAGTATGTACGCATTGATCCTCTTTAGAGCATTTAACTATATGTAGCAAGTCAAATTATTGGGTAGTGAGTTGATACAATTCCAAGTCTGGAAGGTTAAAACCAGCCTCAGACTTAGGAAGATGTAAAACTTCCCTTTTTATTCGATGGATTTTATAACGAGTATACTTTTTTAAAGAACGTCTTCAATGGGGTAATTGTTATTACTGAAAATAAATGCAAAAACTTTGGGAGTCATGCCAGTCTAAAGAAATGTAATCTACCTGTAAGGTTTATGGGAAGATTATTCCATTTTATTAGATCATATTTCATACTGTTGACTAATGGAATAATGTTATCTTTATATATGTGTTTTTTGTTGTCACTTATTAAGCATCCTAAGTATTTCATATGTTTTGTTATCCACTTAAAGGATTGCTGTATGTCATGAGGTATTATTATTTTTTTTCCATTATTTAGTCTTTTCCACGATAATTGTATATCCTGAGATTTTAGTGATTCTGAAAATATTTTTAGCAAAGAGGGCATTGAGTTTTCAAAATTGGTCAGGTATATCAGGAGATCACCTGCAAATATGTTTATTTTATATTCATGTTTCCTAATACCGATCGATACCTGTTATATTTGGGTCCTGTCTAATTCTTAGTATTATTATGTTCTTCCTTCTCTGTCTCCCAAACCAAAAATATCCCACTCCACAACCCTGTCCCAGTTCTCCCCTATTTACTCCACCCAATTCAAGCTTGTCCCACCTTCCCATTGTTGCCCTCTCTTACACATCTATGTTCCATTTGACCAATGTTAGGGTGAGTAATACACAGAAAGAATTCTGAATATTGTGACCCCCTGAGATAAACCTGAGTTCCTGGTTATGTTGCTTCTCTCTAGATGGTGGGAAATCCTTACCTGTGACAGTCAGATTGGCGCTGCTCTGCATGTCTCCAGTATCACAGGAGTATATGCCAGAGTCATCTGGGTCCACATTGTGGATGCGAAGCAGGTTGAGCTTGCCCTCCTTACGGTTCTCATACTTGTCTCCGTTAAGTAGGGGCATGTTGTTGCATCTCCATGTGACAGGGGTAGTGAGGTCAGACGTCGTACAGGATAAGGTCGCCGTCTCTCCTTCCATGACGACGGTGTCCCGGGGCTTCTTCTCAATGAGTACTTTAACTGAACACAGAGGAAAGTCAACTCTCAAAATGTGTACAGTACAAATATATTTGTGTTTATAGTTTATACTTCTTGGAGTTTTGTTGCACTGAATATGACCGTGATGAGCTGTTGTACAGCTGCACCATCGAGAGCATCCTGACTGGTTGCATCACTGCCTGGTATGGCAACTGCTCGGCCTCCGACCGCAATGCACTGCAGAGGTTGGTGCGAACGGCCCAGTACATCACTGGGGCCAAGCTTCCTGCCATCCAAGACCTCTATACCAGGCGGTGTCAGAAGAAGGCCTTAAAAATTGTCAAAGACTCCAGCCACACTAGTCATAGACTGTCCTCTCTGCTACCGCACGGAAAATGGTACCGGAGGCTTTTAAACAGCTTCTACCCCTAAGCCATAAAACTCCTGAACATCGAGTCAAATGGCTACCCAGACTATTTGCAGTGCCCCCCAACCCTTCTCACTCCCTCTTTACACCACTGCTACTCTCTGTTGTCATCTTTGCATAGTCACTTTAATAACTCTACCTACATGTACATACTACCTCAAATATCCAGTGCCCCCCGCACATTGACTCTGTATCGGTACCCCCCTGTATATAGTCTCGCTATTGTTATTTCACTGCTGCTATTCAATTACTTGTTACTTTTATCTCTTGTTCTTATCTGTATTTTTTAAACTGCATTGTTGGTTAGGGGCTCGTAATAAAGCATTTCACTGTTGTATTCGGCGCATGAGACAAATACAAGTTGATTTGATTTGATGAGGTGTGAGTCCTCTACATGCAGCAGGTGTGTGCCATTACACAACCAATCACACACATACCTTTCACAGACACAGAGGCGGTGGTCTCCACACAGCCTGCCTGGCACGAGTAGCTGCCACTGTCCTCTGACTTCAGCTCCAGGATGTGTAGCTGAAACACGCAGCCGTCCTGTTTCATCTGGTACTTCCTGTTGGGCCTGAGAGGCAGCCGGCCTTTCCTCCACTGGACTGGGACTCCGGGCTTAGACAGCTCACAAAACAGAAAGGCTGTGCCCCCTTCCTCAGCCTCCACAGCCTGCAGCTCCTCCTCGAAGTACGGTGGTAGCTCTGGGTAGATGGAAGAAAGTTTCACCCACATGTTCATAAAATACATCTTAAGGTGAGTATTGCACTTACAGAACATCCCCATAGAATGGCCCACGAGGATAAGTCAAAGAATAACGTACTCTAACTAAGGTACAGAAAAACAGTGTTGCTTTATGTCTTTACCATTGACCGTCAGATTGGCATCGCTCTGCATGTCTCCAGTGTCACAGGAGTATATCCCAGAATCCTCTGGTTCCGTCTCATGGATGAGCAGGAGGTTGAGCTTGCCCTTCTTACGTGTCTCATACTTGTCTCCGTTCAGGAGGGGCATGCTGTTCCTTCTCCATGTGACAGGGGTAATGAGGTCAGAGGTCGTACAGGATAAGGTGGCTGTCTCCCCTTCCATGATGTTAATGTCCTGGGGCTTCTTCTCAATGTGTACTGGCAGAGACAGGAAACAGATTAAACTAAGTAAATGCGGCCTAATTGCATACACATACTGTATGAGTGGTTAACGATAATAATTTTGCATTGTACTGTCCATAAACAAATTAAAAGAGGCAGCACACCTTTGGGTTTGGGGACAACTAGCAGTTGGGCAGAGGTTCTCTCCTCCCCAACCACGAAGGCCACGGTCCCGGTCTCCTCCGGGGTGGTCATGGTCAAGACCAGGCAGTGTTGATGGCCCTCAAAGCTCATCTGGTTCATTTCATTCTTCTGCAGTGGGCTGGAGCCCAGCCACCACTCGCCTTCACTCACCTCGGCGTGGGACAGCTCACACACAAACACTGCGTCCTGCCCGGCTGAGACTTTCATGTCCTTCAGTCCGGACAATATTTTCACACGCTCTGTAGAGAAAGAGTTAGACTCCGGAGCATTTTTAATAGGTTAATGTAGCAAGCCATACAGAGATGAGATGACCTATGCAAAAAAATGCAATTAAGGCATCTTATCTGGTTGATGGTCTACCACCATCCCTTATATTTGTGGAAAGATATAAGCTATCCTCTACCCACATTAATCACATACCAAAACAGGATGAAACAAAGACTCATTGTGCTCCTATAATTTTGTAAGTTTAAAGAGGATATGCAGTACTGTAGATTTACTTCAGCCCCCACTAAGATTGGGTTAGGCCTACCTTTCACAACCAGCATGGCTGTGGTCTTCTTTCCCCTAGTGATGCAGCTGTACTCCCCGGCATCCTCCAGACTTAGCTTCTCGATCTCCAGGGTGTGAACGGGACCTTTCTTTTTTACAATGAACCTCTCCCCATCTGTGACCAGGCAGGCGTCCTTCTTCCAGGTGACGGGGACAGTGGCACTGGATACCTCACAGGAGAGGACCACGGACTTCCCCTCCATCACCACATTGCTCTCCAGCTCCTTCTCAAAGAACACTGAGGCAGCAGCTGTATGGACCAGAGAGCGACATCATCAGAAAATGCCTTGTCCTTTGGGGCCATTGCACGACACAGAGTATATACGATACTGTGTAGGCTACGATTTGCCTGTCATGGCAAAACATTGTTCTAGAATATATTGAATATGTATTGTTTTATTCCTAGAGAGAGCAATTGCATTGACCTCTTGCTTATTGCGTATTGTAGAACACTTTGGTACAGTTGCTGGGGAGGCCCATACATCAACACTTTGTTTCCTGGTAAATGAGCATGTCATGTCCAACAAACACAAAATGACAGCCAGACAACAGTAACGTACCTCTCACGTTGACTTCAGCAGTGGTTTTCTGATCTCCGAATATACAGCTGTACTCCCCCACGTCCTCTGGCTGGATGTTTTTAATGTGCAACTCTGCTATCTTTCCCTCCAGCTTCATCTGGTACCTTCCTCCAGGGCTCACCTCCTCCTCCCCTTTCCACCACTCCACCGGGACCCCAGCTTTAGACAGCTCACAGCGCAAGGTCACGATGCCCCCCTCTGAGGCCTCCTGGTTTTTAAGACCCATCTTGAAGGTGACAGGAATGGCTGAGGACATGAGATCCAAACCAACCATTTGTAGTGCTTTGCAAATATGTCATTAAGTGCTTAAAGGGATATTTTACTCAAAAATAATATTTTAATATTTTGTTTATTGTTTATTTTATTTTATATAAATTCACTGTTAATACAATCCCCATAAATGTTGCATGTCAGCTGTTGCGTTTTCAAGATTTAAGAGCACTTTCAGTACAGAGCAAAAACGGCGATTGTTATGCAAATTATATGCAAATGATCATTTTTCAATAAAATATCCCTTTAACGGGAACCAGGCTTAACAGAGGGAAGCCTTCACCCATAAAGTTAAATAAAGTTATAGCAAACCAAGAGCAACTCCTCTTACGGGTGATGTTGACAGTGGCGGTGGTTTTGGCTTCTGCGTAAACACAGCTGTAGAATCCGGTGTCCTCGAGCACTGCATTCCTTATTGTCAGTTCCATCGTTGCCTCTCTCTTCTTTATCTGGTACTTTACTCCGTTCTTCAGCAGCTCCTCTCCTTTTCTCCACTCTGCCGTCAGTCCTGGTTTAGAGAGCTCGCAGAATAACGTCACACTGTTCTCCTCCTCGACTTCCTGGTTCTTCAACTTCACCTTGAACGTGACGGGAGGAGCTGGGGACAACGAGCAAAAGTAAATCGTAAAACTCATATAAAGTCCTCACAGCGGAAAAGTGTCAAACTCAGTTACTGCACGGACCCATGAAATATCAGAAACTACAAGCAGATACAGTAACAAATACAAAGGGCATGTACAAGGCCTATGTCTTCGAGGGTTTATACAGTATATTTTTGTTGCATACTTATTAACAACATATAACTAAGTGTATACTCAAAGTGTATCAATATAACCAGTCTGACTCACCTGTCACAGTCAGTTCAGCAGTTGACTGGGCATCTCGACTCTTACAGGTGTATTTCCCAGCATCCCTCTCCTCCACGTTATGGATGAGCAGTTTAGTGATGCGTCCCTCCTGCCTCATCTCATATTTGTCTCCAGACTTCAGGATGACTCTGCCCCTCCTCCAGTCCACTGGGTCACCAGGCTTGGAGAGCTCACACCAGAACTCCCCACTGTCCCCCTCTTTGATCACCACGTTCTGGACCTCTTGTGTGAATATTACAGGGAGAGCTGACAAGAACACATATTTAAGACCGTGAGAAACATCATTTGGCTCAACTGCTTTGATCCATCAGTGGCATGTTATTTGACAAGCAGGGTCAATATCATGTGTATCCCCATCCCTCCTTATGGAAAATTCACTTAATCCAAACACGACATTTAAAGACATTGACATTTTCAGAAGCACATCAAAATATTAGTGTTGAGCAGGCCTGAACGTCAGTTTTGGAACATACCCCTAACTTTGATATCAGCTGTCGTCTTGACGTTGCAGGCTGTGACACAGCTGTACTCCCCAGCATCCTGAAGGACCGCATTCCTGATGACCATCTCCACGGTCCTGCCCTCCTGCTTCATCTGGTGCCGCTCACCTTCCCTCAGCAGCTCCTCTCCCTTCAGCCACACCACAGGGACCCCCGATTTAGACAGCTCACAGCGCAGCGTCACGCTGCCCTCTTCTAGAGCCTCTTGGTTTTTCAACGTCTGTTTGAAAGTGGCTGGGATGGCTGAAGAATGATACAAACCCATAACATCAACCGTGTGTGGGATTGAAGGGTACACCGTGAATTTTGAATGTCAAGAAGACACATTTTTCGACAACAGCAACAAAAAGTGTTCCTCCTACCAGTGATAATGATGGTGGCGAAGGTTTGCTGGTCTTCCAACACGCAGCTGTAGACACCACTGTCATCGGGCAAGGTTTTCCTGATGACCAGCTCCAACGTTGCATCTTTCTGCTTCATCTGGTACTTCTCTCCGTTCTGCAGAAGAGCTGTTCCTCTCCTCCATTCAACCGACATCCCTGGTTTGGAGAGCTCGCAGCGCAACGTCACAGTGTTGCCCTCCTCAACCTGAACGTTCCTCAACTCTTCTATAAATGTGACTGGGCGAGCTGAAAGACACCATAGGAGAGGGTAGTCAAAACCTACATTTCCCTTTGTTTATGTAAGCGACTGGGATTGAATACAAAACGTGTGTCCTATTGATTAAATCTGCAGTCCATTTTCCCAATTAAACATTCAAGCTTTCTCCAACATCTCCGTAAGACATCAAACAACTCATGACATCTGCACTTAACATGACCAAAATATACCCACCCTTTATTGTAACAGTTGCTGTGGTCTTTTGTTCGCCACAAATACAGGCGTAAACCCCACTGTCCTCCAGATTCGCGTCGATAATCTTCAATTCCACCAGTAAATCTTTCTTCCTCATCTGGTACTTGGCTACATTCGTCAACAGCTTTGCTCCCCTCTTCCACTCAACTGAGGCTGCTGCTTTAGACAGTTCACAGTGTAGCGTCACAGTCTTACCCTCCTCAACTTCCACATTCCTCAGCTGTTCTTTGAAAGTGGGGGGTGGGCCTGAGGAAAACCAGGAACAGTAGTGAGTGGTAGTACAACTTGCACGTGGAAAGGACAACGGGCTAGTCCATGTCATGCTTTATGCTTGTGCTTCTGTCACAGAGACAATTCACTAATCCAGAGGAGCTTTTGGATTTCCTGGGGTGGAATGAAAGCTGAAATACAGTACTCTTCTTCACAATGACGAGACATATTTTTTTTGATGCAGCATCCGGTTTATTCTTTCACTTTCAGAGCAGCGCTGCGAGACAATGTTATTATTGGTTCTCAGGCACATTGGTACAGGCAACAGGGCATTTTACTGGCTCGTTGCTCATTGAAGAATCAGTGATGAACATGCACGGTCTCCTTAGCAACGTCCCATTCATTTTACACTGTTTTTTGTTGACTAAATGGAGAGTTAAATGTGGTATGCCTAGGGCTGGCGGTCACAAGTTATGAAGGCAGTCAAATTCCACGTGGCCGTTTAGTCACGGTAATTAGGCTTCTCCAAGCTATGATGCTTCTGATGGTTATTAGTAGCCTACCAAACTTGCTAACTGCCTGGTACTCGGCACTATTGCCCCACTAATCACTCTGGCATCAATGCAAATGTTATCAAAAATCGAATCAAACACTTCATGAGAGCCCATGAGAGCTCATGTTGTGCAACATTTCTATAGGCTATGCAATTGCGCGAGAAAACAGAGTGATGGCCTCTACTAAAAGAGGAGGATTACATCAGCTTTCTATAGGCTAGGCCTTCTAGATTTATTTCTCAACTTTCCTAATATTAAGCACATTGTTTATATTTACAATAGGAGTATAGCCTACCTGGCTTGCATGAAAATGAACCGTATGAAAAGCGTCCTCCATTCACTATTAAAATGCATAGATTACATATTTTTTCTTGTTGTCCCTGTTTTGATACAAGTGCATGATAATGGTCCATTCTAAATCAAAACAAATTTCACACATATTATTTAGTAAATGTAAAGGCAAGATTAAATCAAGAATAGTCTGATGGGTGACAATATTAGCCTATCTCTTGTGAATGATATATTATCAGGGAGGGAGTTTTTCCTAGCCACCGTGCTTCTACACCTGCATTGCTTGCTGTTTTGGGGTTTTAGGCTGGCTTTCTGTACAGCACTTTGAAATATCAGCTGATGTAAAAAGGGCTTCATAAATAAATTTGATTTGAATGATGCCCCACATAAAAAACAACACATTTTTTCCCCGATTTCTTCTAATCATAGTCGCACACCTCATGTAGGCTAGCCCATAGGCCTATATGTTTTGATAAGGTTTGTATCACAACTAAAGTGGCCAAATAACTTCTTAAAATTAAACACATTAGTCCACTTTACAAGGGGTGTAAAGCCTAACTGGCATACATAAGCAATGTGTGAGTTTCAAGTTAGGGAAAGATAACTTTCACCATAAAAAATCCCCTTTTTAATAAAAGCATTACATGCATAATTGAGTTTGGGTCACTTTTGATAATGGTGTTTTCCGCTAATGAAACATTTGCGCTTACTGCCTACTACCATGTGCGCATTGCTGCGCTTATAATGTGAAGAAATAGCCTAATAGTTTATCAACATTTTAAGCTGAACGTTCTGATCTGTTGCATCAGCCACATTGCGTAAAAAAGGTTTTTGATGCTAGTGGTTGTATTAATTTGGGATCTATTGCACCCCACAACTGTCCCAGACGATGTTTGGAATATTTATTTCTCACACAGAATAGGTCGACTTTTGTACTATGGGGGATAGTAGATTGACATAGGCTAGTGCTTTTGCTGTTCGTTAGGCCTACTCATCTTGTTGGCTGACGAAAAGTAAATATGGACAGTTCTTCCAATATCTTCAAAACGCACCTCGGAATTGGATAAGGGCGCGCGCAGTTGAGTCCCCGATGTGTCTGTCTTCACTTGTAGCCTGTGAGAAAGACCCGATCACTTGATGGAGAGCCATGTGAGTGAGAGGTGATTCGGAGCGCTCAGCACTCAGGGAGAGAGGTACAATGGCCACTGGCACAAAAGGCATGGATTTTATTACGGTGCAGTACGCCACACAAAGGGGATGCTGCCGTTAAATTCTGTTAAATTCTAGGCATTATCAAGTGCTTGTCAAATTGTGAATAAGTGGCTGATGTAGTGTGTGTAGCCTGCGCAAAAAAAACAAAGCAGAGCTCATGCCTTTCAAGCAACTTTTTTCAAATGATCATTAGAGTTGCATAAAAATCTAAATATATAGCCCAACGTTTGTAGAACAACTAAAGTTACATTAATAACTCTAAGTTAAGCATATAGGAATACCGCTCAACACAGAACAGCCATATTTGCTCACTCCCTCAAATTGTTTGGAGAAAATATCCTTTCTATTTTATTCAGCTTTGTTCAACTGTATTATTCATACTATAAAATAATGCCAAGGAATTCTAAGCAAATCTTGTCTGCTAAATGAACAAGTGTTGCCCACAGTCATTTGGTATAACCAGATCAGGACCTAACATCAGAGAATGCTATTCTGTTCTTCTGAAATAGACTACATTTTCTTCATATCATGCTTCTTTAGACCTGTTTAAAATAAAGAATGGATTTATTGTGAAGGTGTAGGCTATATTACATGGGTCTATTAGACTTTTTAAAATGTAGATTTTTATTTATTCCTTTATTTAACTAGATGCTCCAAAGGTCTGCATCGGGGGCTTGTGGGCTATGTGCGGAAGCCAGGAGATGCTACATGTGTTTGCGTTAATTAGCGGTCAATTACCGTGGAACCGACAGTTATTTGCATGACAATCACCAGCTAATGACATTTCATAACCGCCACAGCCCTGGGTATGCCTACTTATTGCACTTGTGTGCCCCAGACATACGATTACTAGGCAGCCTCTTTGGATCACTGAAAAGCTTGAGCAGGAGGATAACGACCACAGCGATCCATTTTCTGCACGCTTCACAACTTACACACAGACAGCAACCACAAAAAGACTCGCAGTAACACTGATCTGAGGATTTGTTTTCTGCACACAGTGGTTTCAAGTGGTTTGCAGTAATCCCAGTCCTAAATGTCCTGTAAAGGATTAAATCATATAGAGCATTCTGGTCCTTGAACTTGCCTGATAACGTTCATATTCAAGGACTCTGATCTATTAACCCTTTACAGGACAATAAGCAGGTAACCAAACAGTTACAAGTAAGGGACAAAGCTCTTTCAGTGCTGAGTACTTAAATCATGGGTACACAGGAAGATATAGAACTGTCATGACGTTGGCCTGGGGGGTAAGTTTATAACAGTCATAAATACCTCTTCCCCCCCTTTTTCCTCTCTCTACCCTACTGAGGTTACATTTGCAAAACCCTTGGTTAAAATAGAGATTCTGGGAACATCAGTAGGTGGGGGGAAATGAACTATATTCTGGTAATCCGAACAATTGAACATATGCGGTGGTACTTAATGAGTATGATGTCAGTTCGGTTGTCATCTGAGACATTCTCATCAATGATAAGATGACATAAACTCTACAGTGGAAAGTCTATACATCAGAGTTATCGGATTCACATGGAATTGTTGTTCAATTTAAATGTTTGAATATGAAATTATTTGTGATGGGATGAAATGTGATTTTAGCTTCTAAAATGTGAGATGTGGGTTTTCATAAGATAGGGCTGCTCAATCAGTGTCCCGCCCTGTGACGGGACATGGGCTATAAAACTTTTCAAACACGCCCTCCTCTCCCTTCCTATATAAGCCCTTGACGACAATAGAACTTCCTGTTCCGGGGATGTAGGACGACGGTCCTATGTCAGAATGGTTCAGATAATAACTACAGAACGAAGCCAACATCAGCGTGAGCTTTGGTTGCGAATGGTATGAACTTTGAACTCTTATTCACTACAGAAGTGATACCTCCTAGCCGTTAAGATAGCAACAGCCGCTGCAAATGAGGGTTAGGAAGGAACAGACAGAGCCCGTCTATCACACAACGACGTTACTACAACGTATCCAATTGACCACCAGAGACATTCTTCAAAGGACAAAGGACTTGGTTTGGCAACATGGCCTTCCATCTACCACCAACCTAGCGAAGCGCAGCTCAGAGTAAATATTTATTGCATTTTCCTTTTCCAAATGGGCGGTAATTTAGAATGCATAAGATACTGTATTTACGATAGCCCAGCTTCTTCCCTTTGTTCCTCAGTCTTCCCACTCCTTCACTCAACCAAGCCCCTTTTCTTTTGTGTAACAAGCTGTCATATCTGTTCCGCCCGCTAGGGACTTTTTCCTTTATGACGTCATTTGTAATCAAGTTATGATTTAATTATGTGTATGTGTAATTCTGTGTGATTAGTTAGGTATTTAGTAAATAAATCATTAAACCCAATGTTGTATTACTGATTCAAAATGATAGCCAGGGTTTGTGCAGATAACCAAGAATTTACAACTAATGAAGTCATGGTTAATCAAAAATCTAGCCATGTTCACAGACCACACATTAAAAGAAAAATGTCTGAGAGTGCATTCATAGGTTTGGTCTGACTCACCCGTTACGGTCAGTTCAGCAGTAGACTTGGCATCTCGACTCTTACAGGTGTATTTCCCAGCATCTCTCTCCTCCACGTTATGGATGAGCAGTTTAGTGATGCGTCCCTCCTGCCTCATCTCATATTTGTCTCCAGACTTCAGCAGGACTCTGCCCCTCCTCCAGTCCACTGGGTCACCAGGCTTGGAGAGCTCACACCAGAACTCCCCACTGTCCCCTTCTTTGATCACCACGTTCTGGACCTCTTGTGTGAACATTACAGGGAGAGCTGTGGAAACATTAACATTGGTTCATATTGTATGAGCGCAAGAAGTACAAATAGAAACAAACTATTTTTATGGTCTCAAAGCGGGAGTCACTCAACCCTTCCACCTCTAACCTAAAGAAGTAAATTAGCTTATTTAGAAGGAAAAGCATTGATGTCAAATGTTCTTACCCTGCACTTTAACTTCAGCGGTGGTCTTCTGGTCTCCAGTGACACAGCTGTACTTCCCTATGTCCTCCGGTTGCACATTGGTAATGGTCATCTCGGCTATTTTCCCCTCCAGTTTCATCTGGTACTTTCCTCCAGACAGGTCTTGGGACAGTTCTGTCTCCCCCCTCCACCACTCCACTGAGACCCCAGCCTTAGACAGCTCACAGTGCAGGATTATGCTGCCCTCCTCTGGGGCCTCCTGGTTCTTCAGACCGACTTTGAAGGTGGCAGGTACAGCTTGGGGAGAAAAAACAATTTCATCATAGAGTGAACATTGAATGTACTGAAAGCTAGAACAGCCTTGAGAAACCTTTCCCTTCGGTAGATAAGATGAAGGCCATTGAATGAACCCTCTAGTCGACTCTAGTTTAACCAAGTTTATATGCCATTAACACCAGTGACAGTTGTTTCATTAGAGCACAGAGCATCCCCCCCCTACCAATGACTTTGACAGTGGCCTTGGTCTTCTTGTCTCGACACACACAGCTGTAGACTCCACTGTCCTCTGGCAGAGCCTCCCTGATGAGGAGTTCCAGTGTTGAGTCTGTCTGCTTGATCTGGTATTTGTCTCCATTCTGCAGTATCCTCTCTCCTCCCAATCTCCACTCCACTGGCACCCCTGCTTTAGACAGCTCACAGTGCAGGGAGATGGTGTTCCCTTCCTCAGTCTGCAGGTTCCTCAGCTTTTGCTTGAAAGTGATGGGAATTGCTGGAAGACACCATGGCAATGAGAGACATGGAATGCCTTATATTCACTTAAAGGACTGTGATTTCATGCTGATGCACTGCATACAATTTTGTTCACATTGGATATGAATTCAATGTGAATTTAAATATTTTCTCAGTTGTCTCAAACCCTTACCTGTGACTGTAACACCGGCTGTGGTTTCCACATTGCCACAAACACAGGTGTAGATATTGCTGTCTTCAGGTTTGGCATCTATTATCTTCAGTTCATTCACCAACTCTCTCTGTCTTATCTGAAACCGTTCTCCGTTGTTCAGCAGCTCCTCTCCTCCCCTCATCCATTCTACAGGGACTCCTGGTTTAGAGAGCTCGCAGTGTAACACCAAATTGTTCCCCTCTTCAACATGCACGTTCCTCAGCTTTTGTTTGAAGGTAACAGGCAGGGCTGAATAAACATGAAGAAAGAAAATATGAGAATAGAGAATTAAAAAAAAAAAAAATGTTTTATTGCCTTCATGTAAATGTCCGAAATGTACATTTATAAAATGTAACTTCAGGAAAGATTAGCTCTACATAAAAACATAATAAGGCTGAGAAACTTCCTACCGCTGATTTTGACGGTGGCTGTGGTCTTTTGGTCCGCACACTCACAGCTGAAGACTCCACTGTCTTCAGGCACAGTTTTCCATATCTGAACCTCCGATATGGTCTCTCTCTTCCTTATCTGAAACTTCACTCCATTCTTTAACAGCTCCTCCCCTTTCCTCCACTCCACAGGGACTCCTGGTTTAGAAAGCTCACAGCGCAACGTTAAACTGTTGCCCTCCTCGGCCTGAACATTTTTCAACTGTTGTGTGAAGGAGATGGGGATTGCTGTGGAGTAAATAGCCATATTTTGGTATTAACCACCAACAGGCATGAAGACTGAATGACACTGGAAAATGTCTATGAAAAATAGTTATATTAATCTTCATATAGATTGGGTTTAATTTGTGGGTGTGATAATGCAAAAAAAATTTTTTAACTCCATATGATGCATTGAATTGAAATGAAAAGCAAGGATGGCGTTTACCGTGGACTGTGAGGCTGGCTGTGGTTCTGTGGTCTCGGCACTGACAGGTGTAATCTCCTGAGTCCTGAGGCTTCGGGCCAGTGATGGTCAAAGAGATGAAGGACCTCTTCTGCTTCATCAGGTACCTCTCTCCAGCTCTGAGGGTCTCCAAGCCCCTCCTCCAGTGGAACGCAACCCCTGGCAGGGAGAACTCACAGGAAAGGGTCACATCCTCCCCCTCCTTTACCTCCATGCTCTGCAGCGGCTGGGTGAACTCAGCTGGAATGGCTGGAACAGAAAGAAGGACAGCATCTCCACAATGAGTAATACTGTACATTGTACTGTGACAAGAATACTCTAGGGGGAGCTGTAAAGCAAACAGGTAAAGAAGGAATCCTGTTTTGTCTTTTGAAATAATTATTATCATATTTGGCTAT
This sequence comes from Oncorhynchus tshawytscha, assembly GCF_018296145.1. Lineage (NCBI taxonomy): Eukaryota > Metazoa > Chordata > Actinopteri > Salmoniformes > Salmonidae > Oncorhynchus > Oncorhynchus tshawytscha. Next base: position 45,302,543 of record NC_056433.1, on the reverse strand, counting down.
GACCACTATCCCATAGCTTACTACTTTACATGTGATGCCAAATGCACAGTAAGGAGGACAACAACATGATCAAATGAAGGAAAAAAGGTCCTGTTCTCACCTTTTACAGTGACGACAGCCTTGGTGCTGACCGACCCAGCGCTGCACTCGTACACCCCAGCATCGCTGTTACTGACCTCCCTGATGGTCAGCCTGGCCTCGTTACCTGAGCGACTGACGTGGTACCTCGAGGAAATCCACATTAGGCAGCCATCTTTGTACCACAGGATGTGGCATGGCTTGGAGGTGATACACACCAGCACCAAACCGCCTCCCTCAATGGCCTCACAGTCCTCCAATGCTTTGGTGATGGTGGGACGTCTCTCTTTACCACGGGAAGGGTAGATTACATAGACAACATGTAAAATACATATGCTCTGGACAAAAATGATTGACACATCATTTACATGTTGTGAATAGTTGTTGTAATAGTACAGTGTGTTAATAGATGTTCATTAAACAGAACAACTTTACGCTGACGTTACCTCTAACAAGCAGCGAGGCGTAGGACCTCTTGTCGCCTGCCTCAAAGGAGATGGTGCCCGAGTCTTTACGAGCCAGTTGTTTGAACGTGAGGCTGTGGTAGCCCCCCGGGATCACTTGGATCTCATTCAGCTCATTGGTGTACAGTAAGGTCTCATCCAGGTACCACTTGACCCCAACATAATCGCTGGGACAGATACGACACCTGAACATCACCGTGTCATTCTCCAGACACTCAACATCCTCCAGCTCGTCCATGATCAACACCTTCTGACCTGCAGAGATCCCACACACAGGGATTTAACATGAAACGGCGCAAGCTGCATAGAAAGGGTATACTCAAAATGCCTGCCATTCCACCTATCACTGACTGCTGACTTGAATGGGAAAGAGCGTTCTATTCATTCTATTTCTATGGCCTTACCATGCACGGTCAGTAGCGCCCGGCTCTGCATGGTGCCAACATCGCAGGTGTACACGTCGGTGTCAACCTTCTCCAGGCAGCTGATGGTGAGGTAGAGGACCACGCCCTTCTGCTTCATCACATACTTCCTGCCCGCCCGGAGCTCTGCCATGCCCTTCAGCCAGGTCACCCGCTTGGCCGGCAGTCTCGTCTCGCACTCCAGCATCACCTTGCTCTTCTCCTCGGCCCGTGTGTCCCGCAGCTCCCGAGCAAATGTGTGCTGCAGCTCTGCAGGGGTGGGAGGGGTTAAATGCACTTCCTGTGTGCTACACCCGAGCAGGTGTGTGGAGCGACAACAAGGTACAAAAGCAGTACAAATAAACTGTCCAGAACATTTTAAAAGAAGTCGTTCAAGTCATCAGTCTCAAGTCAAAGTCGAGTCCTGAGTCTTGAGGCTTCGAGTCAAAGTTTAGTCACAATTAATCTAATGTGCATGTGACACAAATCCACAACTTTGCTAAACAGCACCATACCGTTACAGAAATACTGTAGTACCACCCAGTACTTGCCTCTGACCTCCAGCTTGGCCCGGGTGGCAATGCCGTCAGCCTCACAGCAGTACTCCCCAGAGTCTCTGATGCAGGTGTTCGTGATAACCAGCCGTACTAGGTGGTCCTCCACACTGATCTCGTACTTGGGGGGGCTGTGCCTGATCTGATGGCCATTCTTCAGCCAGCGGATGAAGGCCTCAGGCTTGGTGATCTCACAGCTCAGCTCAGCGTTCTCCCCTGGGGCGGCTTTAACGCTCATCATGTCCCTGAACACATGCACTGGCTTCTCTATAGGAGTAGGGTTACATATTACATCAGATTTTCTCTAGGGACACATATGTTTACAGCAGGCACATGGGAGGCACATCAGAGACACAGACATATGTCGCTATAGGTTCTCTTTAGAAACAAACACACATTATAGAATAATTCATATTACTTGAGTGCAATACTCTTTTTGCTTTTCGGGAGATTAGGTCATGACTGGCCATGATGACACCCAGCTTCGTATACATTTCAGACACTCACCTTTGACAAACAGCATGGTCCTGCAGCTGAGGTCTTTGACGAAGAAGATTACGTCCCCGGCTTCAGTCACAGTTGCGTCTCTGATGGTCATCTTGTATTTGCGACCCTTGTTTCCGATCTGGATGCGGCTGTTGCTGATCACAAGTTGACCGTTCAGAGTCCAGGAGGGCTCGTCGATGACATCGTGAGAGAGGATGCACTCGAAACTGCAGCTCTCGCCCTCCAGAACAGAGACGGTCTTCATACGCTGGGCGATGGTGATGTGAATGTCTGTGGAGGGAGATTTCAGTGTGATCAGATAGACAATTGATTGACGATCAGATGGATCAGATGGATTTCTGGTCCAATAATTTCTGAACCAGACCTCACTGATGATCTGGACCATACATACCATGTACAGTGACCTTGGCCTTGGTCTGGCTGGTGCCCAAGTCACAGCTGTAGTGGCCTGCATCATCCTTACTCAGACTATGGATGATGAGTGTTAAGGACTTCCCAAACATGAGCAGCTCATATTTGTCACTGCTGTCCAGGACCGTACCATCCTTCCTCCAGACGGGGGTGGCCATTTCCTTAGAGGTCTCACACTGCAGACACACCTTCCCCTCCTCCTCCCCTGACATGTCTTCTAGAGATCTGAGGAACACTGCTGGCTTTTCTGGAGGAGACAAAAAAACAGTACGAACACATTAGCTACTGATCTAATCCAAATCTCTTACGTTCTTCCATGCATCAGTAGCTGATAGATATCTTGCTCATTCAGAGTTACTTAAGGAGATCATTTTAATCATCTTCAGATCTCAGACATACAAGTATACTATATTTGCTTAATTTTCCAATTAGATCTCCAGATTGGGGAGAAACAAACTCTGCACTGACTAGGAACATACAACCACTAGAATTACATTAGTTTCTCAATTACTCTTGCAGTGGCAGCTCACAAGTGAAAAGTGACAACTGTACAAGGCATACCTTTGACCTTGAGGGAGGTGGACTCTGTGAGAAGGCCAGCCTTGAAGGTCACCCTGCTCTCCTGTGGGCGGAGATTTTTGATGGTGAGGCTGTGAATGGTGCCCATGTTCTGAATCCTGGTAACAGTGTTGGCGTTGAGGTGGTTGTCGTTCAGAAGCCACTGTACATTGGCTACCACGTAATTGAGTTCACATGTGAATGTGGCGTTGCTATCCTCTTCCACCTTCACGTGCTCCAGGTGCCTTACGATCTTCAGCCTTCGCACTGAAAAAAGTATTTATAGTTCATATCCATGGTGTAAGGGTTTTCTTGTCGTTAATATCTAACTTTTATACAAGGGGTGGGTCTAATCCTGAATGCTGATTAGTTATAACCACATTTCAGCCTGAGGTTTTTCCACAAGTTACCACCGGCTAAATCTCTGATGTTTAAATGCCTATTTACTCTGTTCCATCTGACTGCGCAATCCACTGTCTCATCAGCCCAGCCAGGCAATTTATAAACTTGATCTCCACTATAAAAAGCATCTAGACATTATCTCACATTTCTTTTAGACTAACATTTTGGTTTTCAACAGCGGAGAATTAGTTTAAACCTTACTGTCTGTCTCTCCGACATTTGCAACATTGTCTTATTATTCAAATTCGATCTCCAGTTGTCGCATAGTAATGAACGAATCTCGAGTCGGAATGAGACAGACAGGCAGGCAGCTTTTCTCAGCCAGTCGAAATCATGAATCAGCATCATTTCTATGGATACATACAAATAAATATCAATAGAAAACAGGTAAAACGAAAGAAAGTGCAGCTAATTTGCAGTATTTCCAGCTTCAGTTTGAAGTGATTGTTGTAGCTGTGTTGTTGGCTAGCTCCTTTGAACAACAAAACCAGGCAAGAGAGCACATTATTTATGCCAGGTGAAATCACACATCATTAGCTCATTGTATTGGATCTATCCAAATAAATGTCACTAGAAAACAGCTTAACCAAATGAAAATGCAGGTACAGTTGTTATTCAGTCTGCACTGTTTGATGTGACTGTAAGTTAGCCGTAGTTGGCTAGCTAGCAAGCAAGGGATAAGAACGTTGCCAGCCAGTATGGCAATAGAACATTTAGACCGAACGACTGGGTCACATCCATAGATACAGAACAAAAATACTTAATGACTGGGTCGCGTCTCTGGCAACCGAACGAATAGAATGAACGACCAGCCGGCTTGGGTAGCAACCAAAGATTTGTGTCGTGACAATATCTTGTGGAAGGAGGAAATAGTATGAATACATTCATCGAAGTAAAGTTTTTAATGAAAATATGTAAATCATTATTTGAATATGTTGGTAACCTGTTGTATAAAAGGAACACCTATGTGAGAATGCTATTCACTGACTACAGCTTAGCGTTCAACACCATAGTGTCCTCAAAGCTAAGGACACTGGGAATAAAAACCTCCCTCTGCAACTGGATCCTGAACTTCCTGATGGGCCACCGCCAGGTAGTATTTTTAAATGTTTTTATTTAACCTTTATTTAACTAGACAAGGCAGTTAAAAACAAATTCTTATTTACAATGACAGCCTACACCGTCCAAACCCAGACGACGCTGGTCCAAATGTGCGCTGCCCTATGGGACACCCTACAGCCAGATGTGATTCAGCCTGGATTCGAACCAGGGACTGTAGTGACGCCTCTTGCACTGAGATGCAGTGCCTTAGACTGCTGCGCCACTCGGGAGGTAATGTTAGGTAACGACACATCTGCCATGCTGATCCTCAACACGGGGGCCCCTCAGTGGTGTGTGCTCAGTCCAATACTGTACTCCCTGTTCACTCATGACTGCATGGCCAGGCACGACTCCAACACCATCATTAAGTTTGCAGATGACACAACAGTGTCACTGACAACGATGAGACAGCCTATATTGAGGAGGTCAGAGACCTGGCCGTATGGTGCCAGGACAATAACCTCTCCCTCAACGTGATCAAAACAAAGGAGATGATTGTGAACTACAGGAAAAGGAGGACTGAGCACACACCTATTCTCATTGACAAGGCTATAATGGAGCAGGTTGAGAGCTTCAAGGACCTTGGTGCCCACATCACCAACAAACTAACATGTCCCAAACACACTAAGACAGTTGTGAATAGGGCACAACAAAACCTATTCCCCCTCAGGAGATTCAGCATGGGTCCTCAGATCCTCAAAAGATTCTACAGGTGCACCATTGAGAGCATCCTGACTAGTTGTATCACTGCCTGGTATGGCAACTGCTCGGCCTCCGACCGCAAGGCACTACAGAGGGTAGTTTTACTTTTAAACTCAGACAAAACAGAGATGCCAGTTCTAGGTCCCAAGAAACAAAGTGATCTTTTGTTGGATCTGGGCAATTAATCTTGATGGTTGTACAGCTGGATCAAATAAAACTGAAGGACCTCAGCGCTACTCTGGACTCTGATCTCTCTTTTGAGGAACATATCAAGACTGTTTCAAGGACAGCTGTTAACTATCTACGTAACATTGCAAAAATCTGAAACTTTTTGTCCAAAAATGATGCAGGAAAATGTATCCGTGCATTTGACACTTCTAGATTAGACTATTCGAATGCTCTACTTTCCTCCTACCTGGATGAAGCACTAAGTAAACTTCAGTTAGTGCTAAACACGGCTGCCAGAATCTTGACTAGAACCAAAAATGTGATCATATTACTCCAGTGCTAGCCTCTCTACGCTGGCTTCCTGTTAAGGCTAGGGCTGATTTCAAGGTTTTACAGCTAACCTACAAAGCATTACATGGGCTTACTCCTACCTATCTTTCCGATTTGGTCCTGCCATACATACCTACACGTACGCTATGGTCACAAGATGCAGGTCTCCTTATTGTCCCTAGAATTTCTAAGCAAACAGCTGGAGGTAGGGCTTTCTCTTATAGAGCTCCATTTTTATGGAATGGTCTGCCTAACCATGTGAGAGACGCAGACTCGGTCTCAACCTTTAAGTCTTTATTGAAGACTCATCTGTTCAGTGGGTCCTGTCCGTGTTGGCGCCCCCCTCGGGTTTGTGCTATGGGGGAGATCTTTGTGGACTATACTCGGCCTTGTCTCAGGGTAGTAAGTTAGTGATTGAAGATATCCCTCTAGTGGTGTGGTGCCTGTGCTTTGGCAAAGTGGGTGGTGTTATATCTGCCTGGTTGACCCTGTCCAGGGGTTATCGTGGACAGGGCCAGTGTCTCCCTACCCCTCCTGTCTCAGCCTCCATATTTATGCTGCAATGGATTATGTGTTGGGGGGGCTAGGGTCAGTCTATTATATCTGGAGTATTTCTCCTGTCTTTTCTGGTGTCCTGTGTGAATTTAAGTATGCTCCCTCTAATTCTCTTTCTCTCTTTTTTCCTCTCTCTCTCGCTTTCTCTCGGAGGACCCGAGCCCTAGGACCGTGCCTCAGGACTACCTGGCCTGATGACTCCTTGCTGTCCCCAGTCCACCTGGTCATGCTGCTCCATTTTCAACTGTTCTGCCTGCGCCCTTGAAACCCTGACCTGTTCACCGGACGTGCTACCTTGTCCCGGACCTGCTGTATCCTACTCTATCTCTCTACCACACCTGCTGTCTCTAACTCAGAATAATTGGCTATGAAAGGCCAACTGACATTTACTCCTGAGGTGCTGACCTGTTGCACCCTCTACAACCATTGTGATTATTATTATTTGACCCTGCTGGTCATCTGTGAACGTTTCAACATTTTAGCCATGTCCTGTTATAATCTCCACCCGGCACAGCCAGAAGAGGACTGGGCCCCCCACAGAGCCTGGTTCCTCTCTAGGTTTCTTCCTAGGTTCCTGCCTTTCTAGGGAATTTTTTCCTAGCCACCGTGCTTCTACATCTGCATTGCTTGCTGTTTGGGGTTTTAGGACGGGTTTCTGGATAGAACTTTTGTGACATGGGCTGATGTAAAAAAAGGGCTTTATAAATACATTTCATTGATTGATTGTGCGTACGGCCCAGTACATCACTGGGGCAAGCTTCCTGCCATCCAGGACCTCTATACCAGTCGGTATCAGAGGAAGGCCATAAAATTGTCAAAGACTCCAGCCACCCTAGTCATAGACTGCTCTCTCTGCAAACTGCACGGCAAGCTGTACCGGAACGCCAAGTCTAGGTCTAAAAGGCTGTTTAACAGCTTCTACCCCCAAGCCATACGACCCCTGAACAGTTAATCAAAGGGCCCTCTAATATGCTGCAGCTACTCTCTGTTTATTATCTATGCATAGTTATTTTATTGGTGCTGTTTAATTGCGTTACTCTATTTCTTATTTACATAATTTTACTTAACACTTATTTTTCTTAACTTCTTAAAGCATTGTTGGTTAAGGGCTCGTAAGTAAAGATTTCACTGTAAGGTTGTTGTATTCGGCACATGTGACAAATAACATTTTATTTGATAATGTCCTCTAAGCCGGTGTTTGGAGGATATATTGGCACGGTTTGCCGGCCCTCGACTTCGTCTCTGGTGTAACCACACCCATGCCAATGTATCCTCCAAACACCGGCTTATCTGGCATTATCACTGAAGCTGCACAGTATAGGTGAAGCAGTGTAGATTACATTTTATACAAAGAGTTTCACTTCATCAAGCATGAAGCTGATTTCCGTGATCAACCATCTGAACGTTGAAGCTTTGTCCCTGAAAAAGATTTGTTGTTCTCTTTAATACTGTATGATCAACAGCATCCTCACCATCGACCTTGGCTGTGCTCTTTGACCCTCCAGCCACGCAGCTGTACTGGCCAGTGTCGGTCTCCTTGAGGCCCAAGATGGTCAGCTCTGCCTGGCTCTTCTCCGTCCTCATGCTGTACTTGCTGGATGTCTGCAGGGCAGTGCGGCCCCTGTACCAGCGCACCACCCTGGGGGAGGGGGCAAACTGACACCTCAGTGTGACCGAGCTGTTCTCTTTAGCCTCCACGTCTGGCATGGGCTGGACCACTTTCAGAGGGCGTTCTGGAAAGGCACAGGGATGGATAATGATATAATACTGTATCTTAGTCTGTTTAAGGGATTAAAAAGCAAAGTATGAACCCAACGGGAAACACCTCTCACAATACAGTACTTTACCCTAGAGCCTGGAGGGTCATTGTCAACAGTAAGCAGGGCATCGTTCCAACTTCCACTTGGTGACAATCAACCTTACCCTTCACGGTGAGCTGTGCGGTGGAGCGGCTCTTCCCGGCGTTGAACTGCACAGGGCCGGTCATAGAGCTGTCCGTGCTGATGAAGCAGAGGGTGTGCACTGTGCCCTGCCGGTCTATGCTCAGTTCAGGCCCGTCCATCAGGACCTCTCCGTCCAGGGTCCACTTTGGGGGCCTCCCTGCCCTCAGGCTGGTCTCCACCTGGAACATGGCCTCCCTGGGCTCGGTCACCTCCACAGACCTCAGCCCCTGCACTATGCTGATCGCCTGCTCTGCATGCACAGGGAGCACACGTTGGATCAGCATCATCACTTAGAGCTACTTCAAAGGAAAGTGTACACCCAGGAATTGAGTAATGTAGATAGTTGGGTTATCAGTGTGAACATACACTACATGGCCAAAAGTGTGTGGACACCTACTCATCTCATTCCAAAATCATGGGCATTAATATGGAGTTGGTCCCCCCTTTGCTGCTATAACAGCCTCCACTCTTCTGGGAAGGCTTTCCACTAGAGTTTGGAACATTGCTCCAGGGACTTGCTTCCATTCAGCCACAAGAGCATTGATGCTGGGAGATTAGGCCTGCTTCGCAGCCGGCGTTCCAATTCATCCCAAAAGTGTTTAATGGGGTTGAGGTCAGGGCTCTGTGCATGCCAGTCAAGTTCTTACACCCCAATGTCGACAAACCATTTCTGTATGGACCTCGCTTTGTGCACAGGGGCATTGTCATTCTGAAACAGGAAAGGGACTTCCCCAAACTGTTGCCACAAAGTTGGAAACACAGACTTGTCTAGAATGTACCTTTAAGATTTCCCTTCAATGGAAATAAGGGGCCTAGCCCAAACCATGAAAAGCAGACCCAGACCATTATTCCTCCTCCACCAAACTTTATAGTTGGCACTATGCATTCGGACAGGGTAGCGTTCTCCTGGCATCCGCCAAACCCAGGTTCGTCCATTGGATTGCTAGATGGAGAAGCGTGATTCATCACTCCAGGGAATGCTTTTCCACTACTCCAGAGTCCAATGGCGGCGAGCTTTACACCACTCCAGCCGACGCTTGGCATTGTGTATGGTGATCTTAGGCTTGTATGCAGCTGCTCAGCCATGGAAACCCATTTCATGAAGCTCCCAATGAACAGTTTTTGTGCTGACGTTGCTTCCAGTGGCAGTTTGGAAATCGGTAGTGAGTGTTGCAAACGAAGACAGATGATTTTTACGTGCTAAGCCCTTCAGCACTCGTCGGTCCCGTTCTGTGAGCTTGTGTGGCCTACCACTTCGTGGCTGAGCCTAGATGTTTCCACTTCACAATAACAGCACCTACAGTTAACCGGGGCAGCTCTAGCAGGGCAGAAATTTTACGAACTGACTTGTTGGAAAGGTGGCATCCTATGGCGGTGCCACGTTAAAAGTCACTGAGCTCTTCTGTACGGGCCATTCTACTGCCAATGTTTGTCTATGGAGATTGCATGGCTGTCTGCTCAATTTTATACACTTGTCAGCAACAGGTGTGACTGAAATAGCCGAATCCACTAATGAAGGGGTGTTCACATACTTTTAGCCATGTAGTATGTTTAGTTGAATGATGTATTTTGGTGACTTACGGGTAAGTATGAGGGTGTAACACTTTATATGAAGGTCTGCTTGTAAACTGCTTATGAACATTCAGCATAAAAATATACCTAACATTGGAACTAGTATGTTAAGCTGACCAGACAATAAGTCAGAATGAATTACATTGAGCATCTCACCCTCCACTAGTAGTTGGCAGGAGGTCTTGTCATCGCCAGCATCACAGGTGTAGGTGTCCTCGTCTGACGAGGCCACGTCATCAATGTGCAGCTGCCTGTAGACATCGTCGCTAACAATCTGGTGCTTCTTGCTGGGTTGGATCTCACTCCTGTTCTTGAACCACCTGACCAGGGCGTTGGCCCTGGACACCTGGCACTCCAGCAGTCCTTTGTGTTTGTACATAGCAATCTTCACTCTCAGAGGCTTCACTATCTGCACAGGCAGCTCTGTGGAAATAGGGGTAACACTGAACCAATGTTTATTAAAGCTTCACCTGATGAGGCCACTTAGGCCAGATTACAGTTTTTTTTTGTCATTGACGAACATAGATGTTGTTCACCTTTTACCGTGAGAGTTGCATAGCAGGAGACCCTGTCTGCAGTGAATTTGATCTCCCCAGCATTTGCTGGCCTTACAGACTTGAAGCACATGGTGTGAGTTTTACCTGTATTCAGATGGAAATAGGTGTTTCATTAGTCATTTTCAATTGTGTGTATAACCCCTGGATTGCTGATGCTATTTAATGGCCAATGAGAGGCTTTGAAGCCACCGGCCGCCATATTGGCACTCCCCAGTAGGAGCAGTCCTCCATAGGAATGAATGGAATCCTACTGTACTTTAATCAAATGTTTCAACGACAAAATTGCATGTATTTAAGTATGTGTTTGTTGTAATGGGGAGAGTAACATTAATGGGGACAGTAAAAAAATATGGTAACACTTTCTAGGAAGAACATATGCGTAATGCATTATACATGTACTCATAATGCACTACGATAGAGTAATAATGCCCTATAAGCATAGTTATACACTCACATAAAGACTTAAATAGACTCATAATTCCATGTACCAATACTCCTAGTGCATCATATGTATAATTAGAATTAAGCAATAAGGCCCGAGGGGGTGTGGTATATGGCCAATATACCACGGCAAGGGGCTGTTCTTACACATGACGCAACACGGTGTGCCTGGATACTGCCCTTAGCTGTGGTATATTGGCCATATACCACAAACCCCAGAGGATCCTTATTGCTATTATAAACTGGTTACCAACGTAATTAGAAGAGTAAAAATAAATGTTTTGACATACCCGTGGTATACGGTCTGATACGCTACGGCTTTCAGCCAATCAGCATTCAGGGCTCGAACCACCCAGTTTATAGCCACTTATAATAATATAATAATACAGCAACATAGCGCTGGTCAGTTTTTCCTCAAGGATCATACAGTATTATGACCATCAGTGTGATGATTCTAATGTATTGTTTTTGTCAATGAGCAGCACATCATTATTACTACATCATAACCTCTGTTATGGTGTGTTATAGCATACTTATAAGCCACTATGAAGTCATCGTTGATTGCTTCAGGTAAAGTGATGAAATGCCCAAGGCAGACAGATATAATACACCTGTTAAAGCTGTTACTATACAATTATAAAAAGTGTTCATTGTCAACTTTTAGTAAGGTAAAACTTTCTCTGCATTTCAACAGCGCCGCCTGTCAGTCATCTAGGGTTAATACATATCATCGGAAGTATACGGAGCTATAAACACATTGTGGCTCAGTTGTGGCCCATGCTCACCCTCGTGCCTGATCTTGACGTTGTCTCCGTGTTTGATCCTGGTGTTGTCGCTGTACCAACGCCCGTCCACGTCCTCACAGTTGACCTCGCACAGGAAGGTCACGCTCTGCCTCTCAGTCACTTCCTCATCTTCCAACTCCTTCACAATCTGTATGTCTCTGGCTGGCAGACAACCACAGGGAGACGAACACAGACAGATAGGCCCGACATTACCTAGAGATCCAGTATGCGATTCGATCAAATTATGTGCTATGATGTATTGTGGTCTGTACTGGGATTTACAGTGCCTTGTGAAAGTATTCGGCCCCCTTGAACTTTGCGACCTTTTGCCACATTTCAGGCTTCAAACATAAAGATATAAAACTGTATTTTTTTGTGAAGAATCAACAAGTGGGAGACAATCATGAAGTGGAACGACATTTATTGGATATTTCAAACTTTTTTAACAAATCAAAAACTGAAAAATTGGGCGTGCAAAATTATTCAGCCCCCTTAAGTTAATACTTTGTAGCGCCACCTTTTGCTGCGATTACAGCTGTAAGTCGCTTGGGGTATGTCTCTATCAGTTTTGCACATCGAGAGACTGAAATTTTTTCCCATTCCTCCTTGCAAAACAGCTCGAGGTCAGTGAGGTTGGATGGAGAGCATTTGTGAACAGCAGTTTTCAGTTCTTTCCACAGATTATCGATTGGATTCAGGTCTGGACTTTGACTTGGCCATTCTAACACCTGGATATGTTTATTTTTGAACCATTCCATTGTAGATTTTGCTTTATGTTTTGGATCATTGTCTTGTTGGAAGACAAATCTCCGTCCCAGTCTCAGGTCTTTTGCAGACTCCATCAGGTTTTCTTCCAGAATGGTCCTGTATTTGGCTCCATCCATCTTCCCATCAATTGTAACCATCTTCCCTGTCCCTGCTGAAGAAAAGCAGGCCCAAACCATGATGCTGCCACCACCATGTTTGACAGTGGGGATGGTGTGTTCAGGGTGATGAGCTGTGTTGCTTTTACGCCAAACATAACGTTTTGCATTGTTGCCAAAAAGTTCCATTTTGGTTTCATCTGACCAGAGCACCTTCTTCCACATGTTTGGTGTGTCTCCCAGGTGGCTTGTGGCAAACTTTAAACGACACTTTTTATGGATATCTTTAAGAAATGGCTTTCTTCTTGACACTCTTCCATAAAGGCCAGATTTGTGCAATATACGACTTATTGTTGTCCTATGGACAGAGTCTCCCACCTCAGCTGTAGATCTCTGCAGTTCATCCAGAGTGATCATGGGCCTCTTGGCTGCATCTCTGATCAGTCTTCTCCTTGTATGAGCTGAAAGTTTAGAGGGACGGCCAGGTCTTGGTAGATTTGCAGTGGTCTGATACTCCTTCCATTTCAATATTATCGCTTGCACAGTGCTCCTTGGGATGTTTAAAGCTTGGGAAATCTTTTTGTATCCAAATCCGGCTTTAAACTTCTTCACAACAGTATCTCGGACCTGCCTGGTGTGTTCCTTGTACTTCATGATGCTCTCTGCGCTTTTAACGGACCTCTGAGACTATCACAGTGCAGGTGCATTTATACGGAGACTTAATTACACACAGGTGGATTGTATTTATCATCATTAGTCATTTAGGTCAACATTGGATCATTCAGAGATCCTCACTGAACTTCTGGAGAGAGTTTGCTGCACTGAAAGTAAAGGGGCTGAATAATTTTGCAAACCCAATTTTTCAGTTTTTGATTAGTTAAAAAAGTTTGAAATATCCAATAAATGTTGTTCCACTTCATGATTGTGTCCCACTTGTTGTTGATTCTTCACAAAAAAATACAGTTTTATATCTTTATGTTTGAAGCCTGAAATGTGGCAAAAGGTCGCAAAGTTCAAGGGGGCCGAATACTTTCGCAAGGCACTGTATCTGTGATTTTACATGTATTTTTCGCCAAGCCATTAGTCTGGATGATAAGTCAGTGAGAAAATATCGGGCTAACATAGAAACAGATAGGCAATAAGACTTCCAGCTATTACAGAAACGCTAGACTGAGGGAGGGTCATACAATTGTCCCCGTTGCATTGTTCCTCTCAACTGTTGTGTTCTGTCATGCTGTTACCTATGACAGTGAGTTGGCCTGAGGTTTGGATCCAGTTTTGGCTCCCGTCAGTCTGGAAGGAGTACAGGCCAGTGTCTCCTACGGTGACCCGGGTAAAGGTGAGAGTGTGTTTATTCTTATGGGCAGCGATGTGACAGGTGGGCTTGGCTTGTAGCCTGACCCCGTCCTTGGTCCACGTGCCCGCTATGTAGGACAGGTTGAGGGTCACCTCGAACGTGCAGCCCTCCCTCTCACGCACATCCACATCCTCCAGCCCCTTCACTACCCGGAGATGGATCTGGTTCTCTGTAGACAGAGAGTAAGATATGTTCCAACAAGTGTGGGGGGGGGGGGGTCATTGAATATTGAATAAATTAGAGCGGAAAAACAAAGTCAAAAGAAAAGTAACAGCATAGAATGTGGCCTTACTTGCAGCAGCTACTTTGCTCCCAGACTTGTCTCCCATGGTTCTTCAGGAGGGGTGGCTTCAACCACTTCTGATAGTGGTTGGCTTTCCGTCCGTATCTAGGTTGTCCCTAGGGCTAAAACGGCACAGTTTGATACAGAATTTTTTTTTTAAACATGCTATAAGTCAAGGAAACCTTCCTATTGACTTGTAAATAACCCCTCCACTCTCTCACTCTCGCAGACATTTTTCAAAATGAAGGACCAACGTGGACTCGAGAGCGACACTTTAACATGGCTATACTGTGATGTGGAATGGCTGGCTGGCACCCGACATCATGAAGATGACAAGTCATCTCTGTCACCTGACATGGCTGAGCTCAGCATCACTAATTTAGCGTCAGCTGTGCTGCCCCCTCCAGCAGTCTACATGTATAGTATGTATGTTAGGAGACTCCATTCACCTCGAAATGTGTTAAACAAACGAAAGGTGTCAATCAGTATGACTGACTGACATAGAATACAAAAACATAACCAATCGATGGTTTGAAAGGTTATTAAGACTCCACCCACTCGGAGGGGCATGAAGCTTGATAATGGCGGAGGGCCATCCAAGGACAAGACCTCATCAAATGACTTGCCACGTCACATCGGTTTTACTCACGTGGTGCCGTGTGCGCAATACAGAAATACAAAACACATTCTCAATCTCAGACAACATTGTCTCACAGACCTAATGCCACGAAACCCAATAAGGTTATCGACAAAGGAGGTCAGCCAAAGTCACTTCACATATTTATATATCCAAACAGTTGTGGAGAGAGTATATGATTAACCGTCATGCATCTCCCACTTGGGACTGTGTCATTTTCCATGTATCCATTTCCACGGAAGTTAAAAATCTAAACGACTGGATCACATTAACATTGGCCAAATGGGCAACTGGCTAGTGTGAGCACGTAGTACGATATTCAGTGTACACTACTAACTGATGGATGACATACTCACAACTTGTCACTGCAGGAACATAGAGCAGAACATCAGATAGATACAACGCCAAGCAGCTTTGAAGTTATACTAAATGTTCACGTGAATACCTGCCTGTAATATTATAATTCTCAGACCAACGAGCATTATGGTCCCCAATCATTATCAATTTCCTGACGCATATAAATAAGCGCCAGAAAATGGTCAATGGCAGTGATTTCTTTTGATACAATAACATACAGTATCAGAAATAGAACTCTGACCACCTACGGTGGTGTACCCACCTTAAGCCTGCTCAGCTGTATTCTGGGAAAATCTCTTTCCTCACATGCCCTCTCAGTATCCTTACAAAAATACCACTTTCAGCTGGACAAAAAAGCTGCCAAAACTGTCCGCCTGTCATGAAAGGTATGTCCGATCCTTGTCTTCATTCACCCCAAATCCCTCAAGATTAACAACAAAGGTTTGGCGAGGAGAGAGAATGCCCAGGTTGGAGGGCTAGCCTACCATACGGTCTCCAGAGCCGATGGTCAGCCAGTGCCCCTTTCTCTTTTTTTTCTACTTTGGTAAAGCCTAATGCTGAACAGCTGACATATCTCTCCTGTCAGCCTCTCCTCCAAAATAGACCAGTGTTATTACACACGCTAAGATAGCTTTGGCTTTACTGCAGTGAGGCAAGCCTTGCCCGGCATCAGTAGTGTAGATATACCCACGCAAGTTCATAAATCACCAGACAATTATATAATGAACATGCTATGATGGTTTTCCCATTTGTGCTTATGTCATATTGGATGGGAAGCTCTCCTCTGACCAACAAATTCGTTTTGTGCCTGTTCCGGCAAATTCCTTGGATTGTAAATCATGGTCGAAACATATTGATTCAACGGTTGAAAAGCTAGGTCTGTCCATGATCAAGAGATTCTTTTCTTTTTTGACACCAAACTCCACAAAGCAAGTCCGTCAGGTTCTAGTTTTATCTTGTCTTGATTATTACCTAGTCATATGGTCAGGTGCTACAAAGAAGGACATAGAAAAACTGCAGATGGCCCAGAACAGAGCAGCACATCTTGCTCTTCATTGTAATCAGAGGGCTAAATTCAATACCATGTATGCCAGTCTCTCTTGGCTAAAAGTTGAGGAGAGACTGATTGCATTACTTCTTCTTTTTATAAGAAACATTGTGTGCATAGTCAACTTACACACAGCTCTGACACACGCACTTATCCCACCAGACATGCCATCAGGGGTCTTTTCACAGTCTCCTAAACCATAACAAATTCAATAAAACATACAGTATTATTGTCACGACTTCCACCGAAGTCAGGTCCTCTCCTTGTTCGGGCGGCGCTCGGTGGTCGACGTCGTCGGTCTTCTAGCCATAGTCGATCCACTTTTCATTTTCCATTTGTTTTGTCTTGTTTTTCCACACACCTGGTTTCAATTCCCTCATTTACTTGTTGTGTATTTAACCCTCTGTTCCCCCCATGTCTTTGTGTGGGATTGTTTATTGTAGTGCTTGTGCACGTTCCCCATGAGTGCACGGCGGGTTATTTTTGTGCCCATTTATCTTGTTGTTCTGGATGCCATTGGTTTTGCTTAATAAATCTCCGGTTACTACCCAGTTCTGCTCTCCTGCGCCTGACTTCTCTGCTGCCTATTACGCACCCCGCTACAATTATACAGTATAGAGCCATGGTTGCATGGAACTCCCATCTCAGATTGCTCAGTTGAACAGTAAATCTGGTTTGAAAAAACAGATAAAGCAACCCCTCACGGTACAACGGCTCTCCCCTATTTGACCTAGATATTTTGTTTCTCTGTACATATACAGTAGGCAGGCTATGTGTGTCGTTTTAAATATACAGTGCCTTCGGAAAGTATTCAGACCCCTTGACTTTTTCCAAATGTTATGTTACAGCCTTATTCTTAAATTGATTACATTAAACCTTTCCTCAGCAATCTACACACAATAACCCATAATGACAAAGTGAAAACAGGTTTACACATTTTTGCAAATGTATTAAAAATGAAAAATTTAAAAACCTTATTTACTTAAGTATCCAGACCTTTTGCTATGAGACTCAAAATTGAGCTCAGGTGCATCCTGTTCCCAATGATCATCCTTGAGATGTTTCTACAACTTCATTGGAGTCCACCTATTGTAAATTCAATTGATTGGACATGATTTGGAAAGGTAGACACCTGTCTGTACACGGTCCCACAGTTGAAGGTGCAAAAACCAAGCCATGAGGTCGAAGGAATTGTCTGTAGAGTTCCAAGACAGGATCGTGTCGAGGCACAGATCTGGGGAAGAGTACCAAAAAATAGCTGCAGCATTGAAGAACAAAGTGGCCTACATCATTCTTAAATGGAAGAAGTTTGGAACCACCAAGACTCTTCCTAGAGCAGGCCGCCCGGCCAAACTGAGCAATCGGGGGAGAAGGGCCATGGTCAGGGAGGTGACAAAGAACCTTATGGTCACTCTGACAGAGCACCAGAGTTCCTTTGTGGAGATGGGATAATCTTCCAGAAGGACAAACATCTCCGCAGCACTCCACCAATCAGGTCTTTATGGGAGAGTGGCCAGACGGAAGCCACTCCTCAGTAAAAGGCACATGACAGCCCGCTTGGAGTTAAAAAGACTCAGACGATGAGAAACAAGATTCTCTGGTCAGATTAAACCAAGATTGAACTCTTTGGCCTGTATGACAAGCGTCACGTCTGGAAGAAACCTTGCACCATCCCTACGGTGAAGCATGATGGTGGCAACATCATGCTGCAGGGATGTTTTCAGTGGCAGGGACTGGGAGACTATTCAGGATTGAGGGAAAGATGAACAGAGCAAAGTACAGAGAGATCTGTGCTGAAACCTGCTCCAGAGCACTTAGGACCTCAGACTGGGGTGAAGGTTCACCTTCCAACAGCACAATGACCCTAAGCACACAGCCAAGACAGTCCAGGAGTGGCTTCAGGACAAGACGGTGATGTCTTCCTAGCAGCAGACAGTTGCAGCAAACTCAAAGTAATATTGAAAAACAACCTAATGTGTGAACAAAATGATGTAACTGGCCAAGAAACACAAGGGGAGTCACACTTTAGCAATCTTTGCAGTGTTTTGTATTCATGGATGCCAAGGGAAGCCAGGCTTCCCCAAATATTTGACCAATAAAATATACACTGCTCAAAAAAGTAAAGGGAACACTTAAACAACACAATGTAACTCTAAGTCAATCACACTTCTATGAAATCAAACTGTCCACTTAGGAAGCAACACTGATTGACAATACATTGGAAATTATAGGCAATTAGCAAGACACCCCCAATAAAGGAGTGGTTCTGCAAGTGGTAACCACAGACACTTCTCAGTTCCTATGCTTCCTGGCTGATGTTTTGGTCACTTTTGAATGCTGGCGGTGCTTTCACTCTAGCGGTAGCATGAGACGGAGTCTACAACCCACACAAGTGGCTCAGTTAGTGCAGCTCATCCAGCATGGCACATCAATGCGAGCTGTGGCAAGAAGGTTTGCTGTGTCTGTCAGCGTAGTGTCCAGAGCATGGAGGCGCTACCAGGAGACAGGCCAGTACATCAGGAGATGTGGAGGAGGCCGTAGGAGGGCAACAACCCAGCAGCAGGACCGCTACCTCCGCCTTTGTGCAAAGAGGAGCAGGAGGAGCACTGCCAGAGCCCTGCAAAATTACCTCCAGCAGGCCACAAATGTGCATGTGTCTGCTCAAACGGTCAGAAACAGACTCCATGAGGGTGATATGAGGGCCCAACGTCCACAGGTGGGGGTTGTGCTTACAGCCCAACACCGTGCCGGACATTTGGCATTTGCCAGTGAACACCAAGATTGGCAAATTCGCCACTGGCGCACAGTGCTCTTCACAGATGAAAGCAGGTTCACACTGAGCACGTGACAGACGTGACAGAGTTTGGAGACGCCGTGGAGAACGTTCTGCTGCCAGCATGACCGGTTTGGCGGTGGGTCAGTCATGGTGTGGGGTGGCATTTCTTTGGGGGGCCGCACAGCCCTCCATGTCCTCGCCAGAGGTAGCCTGACTGCCATTAGGTACCGAGATGAGATCCTCAGACCCCTTGTGAGACCATATGCTGGTGCGGTTGGCCCTGGGTTCCTCCTAATGCAAGACAATGCTTGACCTCATGTGGCTGGAGTGTGTCAGCAGTTCCTGCAAGAAGAAGGCATTGATGCTATGGATTGGCCCGCCCGTTCCCCTGACCTGAATCCAATTGAGCACATCTGGGACATCATGTCTCGCTCCATCCACCAACCAGTTGCACCACAGACTGTCCAGGAGTTGGCGGATGCTTTAGTCCAGGTCTGGGAGGAGATCCCTCAGGAGACCATCCGCCACCTCATCAGGAGCATGCCCAGGCGTTGTAGGGATGTCATACAGGCACGTGGAGGCCACACACACTACTGAACCTCATTTTGACTTGTTTTAAGGACATTACATCAAAGTTGGATCAGCCTGTAGTGTGGTTTTTCACTTTAATTTTGAGTGTCACTCCAAATCCAGACCTCCGTGGGTTGATAAATTTGATTTCCATTGATAATTTTTGTGTGATTTTGTTGTCAGCACATTCAACTATGTAAAGAAAAAAGTATTTAATAAGAATATTTCATTCATTCAGATCTAGGATGTGTTATTTTAGTGTTTATTTTTTTAGTGTTTATTTATTTATTTTTATTTTATTTTTTTGAGCAGTGTATCTGCTACCGTTCAAAAGTTTGGGGCCACTTAGAAATGTCCTTGTTTTTGAAAGAAAAGCACATTTTTTGTCTATTAGGAGGTCCGTGGGGCAATGCACAATTGGCCTAGCGTCGTCCGGGTTAGGGAGGGTTTGGCCGGTAGGGATATCCTTCAGAAATTATTCCCAACCCTTGACTTTTTCCATATTTTGCTGTTACAGCCTGAATTTAAAATGTATTACATTTAGATTTTTTTGGAGCGCTGGCCCAGAATACCTCATATTGTAAAAGTAGAATTATCTTTTTCAAAACTTTAACAAATTAATAAAAAATGAAAAGCTGAAATGTCATGAGTAAGTATTCAACCCATTTGTTATGGCAAACCTAAATAAGTGCGGGGGTAAAAATGTGCTTAACAAGTCACATAATAAGTTGCATGGACTCACTCTTTGTGCAATAGTAGTGCTTACCATGATATTTGAATGACTACTTCATCTCTGTACACCACACATACAATTAGTTGAGCAGTGAATTTCAAACACAGATTCAACCACAAAGACCAAGGAGGTTTTCCAATGCCCCTGTAAAAAGATTGGTAGATGGGTAAAAAAACGCAGACATTGAATATGGTGAAGTTATTAATTACACTTTGGATTACACTCAAGATTACAAATATATAGGCATCCTTCCTAACTCAGTTGCCCTAGAGGAAGGAAACCGTGCAGAGATGTATATTTATACTCCAGACTCTGACATTTCTCATCCTAATATTTCTATATTTCTTAATTAAACTATTTTACATTTGTGTGTATTGTTAGATATTGCTGCTATGTTGTAGCTAGGAACACAAGCATTTCACTACACCCGCAATAACATCTGCTAAAAATGTGTATGCGACCAATAAAATTTGATTTGACTTTAAACCAGTTACAGAGTTTAATGGCTGTGATAGGAGAAAACTGAGGATGGATCAACAACATTGTAGTTACTCCACAATACTAACCTAATTGACAGACTGAAAAGAAGGAAGCCTGTACAGAATACAAATATTCCAAAACACATATCCTGCAAAACACATTACTGAGTACCATTCTCCATATTTTCAAGCACAGTATTGGCTGCATCACGTTATGGGTATGCTAGTATTCGTTAAGGACCAGGGAGTGTTTTTTAGGATAAAAAATAAACGGAATGGAGCTAAGCACAGGCAAAATCCTAGAGGAAAACCTGGTTCAGTCTGCTTTCCACCAGACAGTGGAAGATTAGTTCACTTTTCAGTAGGACAACAACCTAAAACACCAGGCCGCATTTATCTTTGGGATCCTGAATGGCGCAGCGGTCTAAGGCACTGCATCGCAGTCACTACAGACCAGGGTTCGATCCTGGGCTGTATCACAACCAGTCATGATTGGGAGTCCCATAGGGCGGAGCACAATTGGCCCAGAGTCATCGGGTTAGGGGAGGGTTTGGTCGGGGTAGGCCGTCATTGTAAATAATAATTTGTTATTTACTGACTTGCCTAGTTAAAAAAAAAAAAGCTACACTGGAGTTGCTTTTAGGAAGACAGTGAATGTTCCTGAGTGGCCAAGTTAAAGTTTTGACTTAAATCTGCTTGAAAAATATATGGCAAGACTTGAAAATGGTTGTCTAACAATGATCAACAACCAATTTGACAGAGGTTGAAGAATTGATTTAAGAATAATGGGTAAATATTGTACAATCCAATTGTGCAAAGCTCTTAGAGACTTACCCAGAAAGACACAGTTGTAAATGCTTCCAAAGGTGATTCTAAAATGTACTGATTCAGGAATGTGAATGCTTATGTAAAATAGATATTTCTGTATTTAAATTTCAATACATTTCTAAAAACATGTTTTTAGAGATTTCTAAAAACATGATTTCACTTTGTCATTATGGGGTATTGTATGTAGATGGGTGTGAGAATAATTTAAAAAAAATCAATGTTGAATTCAGGCTAACAATAAAATGTTGAATAAGTCAAGGCACTGTACTTAGATGCCCAAGGGCTTGATGAGTCCCGCACTCACTCCTCCATCACACACCTAGCTCCTTCCACCACTCGCCGGCATGGCAAACATGTCCAAATAACATTTATAAGTTTGCCAATCCATGTGGTATTTATCTGTGGGGTTTCCTAGCCTAAACAGGTCCAGACAGCTACACAAAGCAGGTGCCATCTCTTCAGTACCGCTTTCTTCCTCACTTTGACGGACAGAACCATGTGTCCCAGAGCCCCACTAAGTCCGATGAAACTCTAGCGACAGGATAATCTCCATGCCATCCTGCTGTGGTAGAAAAACAGCCCATTTCCCAACTTGACTGTCTGGATCAGAGAGTAGAGGCAGGCAGTGATTTCTGATGCAACACTCTCACCGCTCAGATCTTTCAATTTTTTGATAAAACGATCAAAAGAATTCTGGGAGATATTGGTCTCTTTCAATCTGTAGTGATAGAGAAAAAGGCTACCATGTCCCTATAAAGAGTGATATATTGAAGGGAGGGGGATCTACTGTATAAACTAGCTAACCGTTTGCTAAAAAGGTCACAGGTCAGAAAGACATCAGGTGAAACAGCTAAATACTTTGCCGTCTCTAGAACAGATCATTTTCAAGGTGCTGCTCCTGAAGTAACTTCACTTGCGGAGGATATTATAGATGGTGCATGGAAGTTAAATATAGCCGGATGCTAAGGGGAACCAAGGCAATGTGAGGATGTGCTGAGTGAATTATGAACTCGACAAAACAGCTGAACGCTTCACCTAAGCCTCTGAGTCCACGTCTGGAACCCGCTCTCTGTGTGTCTCACATTTTCCTTGGTTCGGATTCTCCTCCCTCCCAACACGGCAGTCTTAGCAGGGAGTCTAAGACCCATGAATCTGCTCACAGCTCAGTTCAAACATGTCACTGCCTAGTTTTAGGGTTGTAAAGCTCAGTGAATGTAACGCAGGTAGTTGGGGGTTTAGTAGTTCCAGAGTGGTTTATGGCCAAGTTAAAAGAAAACTATATTTTCCCAACTCTCAAGGCTAGGTGCTGTTTAGCCAAGGTATTTTGGGGGAGTTAGTGGGGGAACACTCTGGACCAGAGCTAGAAGCTGTCCACTTGTTGGTCACTAAGGAGTCTGGAAAACGACTGAGCTTCATCCTAGACCAGCCTCAGCTCTACTGGAATAACTGGGAGCTGCACTTGCTGCCGCTGAAATCCCCTCCTTGTATTAGATGCCCTTGACTGGAGTGAGTGGAACACACAGTCTTCACACCTCTATGTATGGCCTTGTAGCTGACAACTGCACACTGAGGGGGGATGCCCTCGTGGCTACTGTTGGATAGTTTTTGGCATGGCTACAGATCTAGAAATGGGCTACCAGTACTCCACTTTCTCCTCTCCCTTTGCTGTATGGCTAGATAGCTAGCCACCGTGTGCTACGCACAGGGTAACATTAGCTGCTTAGCTAGGTGGTTTACCTTGTACCCTTACGTTCAATGTTGGCTGACTTACTAACTCATTTGTTACAAGTACATATCTATCACCACCTTCTACAAGCAAGATCTTTCATTTTCGAAAATGAATGCTAAGAAGCTACAACAAGCAAGTGTCAGCTGATGCAGTCAACAATTACTTAGGCTATTCAATGAATGTGTTATTCTAGCCTGGGCGTCAAAAGGGCAATGATTAGGACCGAATACAACACCACACACACACACACACACACTCACACACACACACACACACACACACAACAGTTCTGCCAAGCAACAGGAGAATAACTGGCATAACAACGAAATTGGAAAATGTCCAAAATACTTCATAACTATGCTATAGCAGCTCCACAAAAAGCAGCCACGATAGAAGTCTTGAGGGCCTCAAAACAGGAACAATAGCTAGGTCGCTAAAGTTAGCTAGCTTGGCTAGTTAAATAACCAACTTCAGCAGATCGGTCATTTATGATATTTTATAGAAATCCTCCCGTTTGGCATCTCCTGTGGGTTACTAGGGGATAATAAGCCCCCCCTAAAAACAATGTCTAATTGCTGACACAAAAAAGCAACATTTGGAAAAATGTTTTTACTTAGATGAAGGTTATGCTTAGGCAAATTAACTATAAAGGCAAATAAATGGCTACAGTTTACACTTTTTATATTTATGGCATAGGGTTTCACACATTCATAACCATAAAGGGGTAACACACTCATCCAATTACCCAAAAATTATCTAAATTTTTCTCTCTAAATGAGTGGATTATTTATCTTAAGGCTTTCTGTCACGTCTACGTGTCACGTTTATCTAGCACTCTGTGAAAATTGATCAAAAGTTGATACATTTTAGCAACTAGCACAACATTTTTTGTTGAAATATCTCCAAAAGTTGTGATGACACATAATAATGTTTTCGTTATTCTGGCAGTGGCAGCCAAGGAAAGTGTTGGGGAAATAATTGTCACATCTTGTGGCGTTAATGTGAATTACAGGGGGGGTTCGTTACCCCCTAGTACCCTGTGCCCTAGCTAGATATCCTCATTTTCCTCATTTCTGCCACCTATGCTTACAAAATGTGCTACACTTGGGTGAAGCAAAATTTGTTATACAATGTATCAACAGCACTCATTTAACATGATAGAAATGTAATTATTTATTACCTTTATTTAACTAGGCAAGTCAGTTAACCCAATTTCAACTTCCTGCTACTCATGCCAAGAATATAAGATATGCATATTATTAGTAGATTTGGATAGAAAACACTTTGAAGTTTCTAAAACTGTTTGAATCATGTCTGTGAGTATAACAGAACTTATGTAGCAGGGAAAACCTGGACTAACCGTTCAGATTCTTTTTGAGGTCTCTGTCTGTTCACTGGGTTCTCATTGGCAAACAATATTTCTTAGGAACTTGTTTTGAGTTCCTACCGCTTCCACTGGATGTCCCCAGTCTTTGGAATTTGGTTGAGGTTATTCATTTGTGCAATGAAGAAGTAGGGCCAACTACGAACTGCGTAACACTGTTGAGAGTTGGAAAAGTAGCTTGGTTTGTTGTGTTCCTGTATTGAACACAGATAGACCCGTCTTCAATTTGATCGATTATTAACGTTTAAAAATACTTTAAGTTGTATTACAAAAGTAGTTTGAAATATTTTGGCAAAGTTTATAGGCAACTTTTGAAATATTTTGTAGTGACGTTGCGCATTTTGGAAGCTGTTTTTTTCTGGATCAAACGGGCCAAATAAATTGACATTTTGGATATATATGGACGGAATTAATTGAACAAAAGGACCAAGTGTGATGTTTATGGGACATATTGGAGTGCCAACAAACGAAGCGCGTCAAAGGTAAGGCATGTTTTATATTTTATTTATGTGTTTTGTGTAGCGCCTGCAGGGTTGAAATATGCTACCCTCTTTGTTTACTGTTGTGCTGTCATCAGATAATAGCTTCTTATGCTTTCGCCAAAAAGCCTTTTTAAAATCTGACATGTTGGCTGGATTCACAACGAGTGTAGCTTTAATTGAATATCTTACATAGGTGATGTAATGAAAGTTTGATTTTTATATCAATTTATTTGAATTTGCCGCTCTGCATTTTCCCTGGTTTTTGGCAAGCATCCCCTATACCATAAGAAGTTAAGAACAAATTCTGATTTTCAATGACGGCCTAGGAACAGTGGGTTAACTGCCTTGTCCAGGGGCAGAATGACACATTTGTACCTTGTCAGCTCAGGGATTTGATCTTGCAACCTTTCGGTAAATGTAACGCCCATGGCGTGCAGTACACTAAAATGATGTCACATTCCTGATTAGACTCAGTTAGGATGTCGGTAGGCCAGCTCAATATCTTATTGTGAACAAACGTCAGGGAAAAGTTTCAACTAGAAATATGAAGGTCAGGTCGACTCATCGGGTGTCCAGACTTATTTGTCCTATATTTTCAGACTTTTTATGAGAATTGATAGGCTATTAATTGCATACCAACCCGTCTTTTTTTACAGTCACGTTTATGGTTGCCCAATCAGATTGGGCTTGATATGAGCTGTTATGTGATTCAGCGATGTAAAACACCCAGTCATTGTGACATCTGATACTCTGCAAGGAATTTATAAGATGAGAGGCCAATGTGTCATATCGTCAACTAATAGAACAGATTGTTTTGTTTTGTTTTTAATTTGAGGCCTATATAGACATATGCCTTTTGGCAAAATAGAAGATAATAATGGGCAATTCTGCAACTACGGGAACTTCTATGTCCTCAGGGTCAATTTTGGGGATTTTATTTAAAAAAAAAAGTTTTTATTCTTTATTAAGTTCACACTATAAATCACCCCATTTTTTTCAATACCTCTCTATCAAGTATTTTAGCTACTTTTCAGATGCATTTTACACCTCGATTTCACTGTTCTGCCCTTGTCCCTGACCCAGACTTTTGAGCTTCTACTATGTTTTCCTATGAGAACGCATGATGTAATGTTATCTTCTAGAGAAGGAATCAATTAAATAAATCTATATCAATATTTATTGTGAGTATGCCCTTTATATTGTTATTTACACAAAATATACCTGTCCTTTGGTAGTGGTGTCATTTCTACCACTGAGGGCAAATTCCTCGTTAATAAAGTTTTGTCAAGAGAATGTTAACTAAGTTATTATGGAAACATATTGTGACACTGAAGCACATGGCTGTAGAGGACAGTTGTTCCAGTTGTGACGTCCAGAAGTCGAAGAAAAACCGAGGTAAATATTGTTTGTGTGGAGAATATTTTTATTGTCAGTCATTTCCAAACAGCCAACAATTTCTATCATTTGTGGTAGAATTTAGATTTAAAAAAATATATATATTTGATGTATTTAGTGTAAACCATATGCTAGCTGTAATACTGGCCAAAGCATGCTAAGCAGTCTGTCGTGTATCTCCAAAAACAGCAGAAGCGTCATTTCCATCACAGTCATTTCCATCACAAACTTAACTGTGATGGAAAGGACAGAACGTGGTGGAAATGACAAAAATCCATTATGTTATTACTTTTTAATTTAGGCTTATTTAATCATGTTTAAAATTACTTTAATCTAGAAAATGCTCCACGGTGTGCACAATTGGAAAACTTAACTTGTATTTCTTTGTTTTTAGAATATGCCACATAAAACAGCACAGAGGTCAGAGACAGAAACAAAATAAAAAACGATCCTATATGATACCAGGAACATCTGCAAAAAGACAGGGAGAGATACTGAAAGAAAAAAGAGAAGGGAGAAGTGATATCCATCTTTTAAGCTTACAAAGCGAGAACAAAGAAGCAAGAGATGGCAATGGAAATGCAACCAACAGAATAGATGACAGACTTTAAAGAAAACAGTTGCAATGCAGACCTACCTATCAGGTAACACACAACACCTTAGTCACTAGATGACCTGCAGCCAGAACATGAGGCCATCATACCTGCCCCTAACTCACCTGCCCTGATGCATGCCCTTATTATACCCCTTCCTCATCATCTGTGTTATGTTCCCCAGTTTTTGTGTTGTTTTGGGTTTGTATGTGCTTGTATGTGTGTATTTCAGGAAATGGCTTCCTGGATTCTAAGCAGCCGATTGGTCAGCCCCATTCACGATTGGAGCTCTGAACCCTCCCTCTCGTCAGGGGAAACAGCTGTTTTCAATTACAAACTCCTTCTGCAGCTTGAAAAGCCAGTGTTCCTTTGAGGAAGAGAGAGCTTCTTTGTATTTCCTGTGTTTTGTTGTGGGGTCTGTATAATTTGTTGTAAAGTGTTTTGTAGCCGGTCCTGCAGAGGAATGTGTATGTCAAAAGGACTGTTTTTGATTATTGAAATTGCTCACTTTATGTTAGTAATGTTGTTAGTTTTTTTTTTTTTAAGTGCATTGCCAAAGGACAAACAAGTGGCTTAAAAATGCTCAGAGGCAACATCCTGAGAAAGTATGGCCTGGTCAAAGCCGCAAACAGAGAATTTAGATTTTCAGCAAAAGCATTGAGGGCAAATGAAAACAGGCCAACAAGACAATACTACAGGAAAAAGCAGGGTAACACAATTAGAACAGCCACAGAGGAGAAAATCACTCGATTCTATGAACAACAGTTCAACAACTGGGGGAAAAGGACACTAATGAGGAAAAGGGGAGGGGGACACGAATGAGGAAAAGGGGGGCAGAAGTGCTTCTTGAATGGCACAATTCAGGATTTTAAGAGGGAATATTCAGAGATGTCCTACTATGAATTCTTTAAAAGACATCTTTTTGGGTTGTCAAGCCAAACGGTCCAGGATAGGGACCCATGCCAAAACCCACGCCAACCTCCAGTTCATGGGGGACAAACTACAGCATCGCAAAGCGATCAGCTGTAGCAACAATGGGAACCTTATTGAGTCTTTGTGCTGGGAGAACCCGAAGAAAGAGTGCATGTCGACAGAGTTCTCCCTTTGCCAAACCAAAGAGCTTCGAAATCGGACTTTGATGCTGGTGAGCAGACATGGTAGTTTGAGTGGAAAAACAAAGCTGAAGAGAGAGAGAGAGAGAAGGAAAAACAAAGAGGGAAACATGGAGTAAATCACTGAACATTTGACATTTGTGTGGCACACTGCATATTCTGCTGGAGGACTTCTCCAAAGGATTGAAAGAGAAGTTGGGGAAACGTACAACATTCGACACCAATACTCCAGACGAAGAGAATCTGCGGAAAGAGATCATCGTGCATGTTGACTTTGCAGAGAACTCAGGGGTGTAACTTTCACAGCATTTTTGTCCCCTTGAATGTGATACAAAATGGGGCAACGGTGTGCTTTAGGACCATGCACAGATTAAACAAATTATAATAATTATTTCTCCCCCCCCCACGTCTAAAACCAAAGTTGTGCCACTGAGAGAACTATCTGTGCAAATACACCAGTAAAATCCAGGCAGTTCACTTTGGTGATTCTCACACACAGGTGACCCTCCACACCTGTGTTGGACATTCCACAAATTAGGTAAATTAGTATATTGTGTATAATTTACATTGATTTGTTTTAGATAGGGAAATCATATGGTTGTTATCATAATCTCACAAAAAGGTTAGGTGGAAATATCTTTTTTTATGATAAATATTTTCAGCTGTCACAAAGGCAAGTTTTACATTCAGGCATTGTGTTGAATTATTCATTTTAGGAAAACCTTAAAAAGCACTTAAAATAATATTCAATGCAAGTTAATGTACAAACGTATAAGAAATGTGTTAATTTTTAAAAATATTTCATTTTCAACTAAAATGGATGTTTAATGATGTGATGGAAATGACATGTCTATGGCTGTCTGAGAAAAATTACAAGTATATCACTTCCTGAATAGTACGATCGCAGACATCAGATATAATTTCTAGACAAATCAAAGACCGATTATAAAACTGGTAAAATGGTGTTTCAATACATTTTAATTTCTGAAAGCTTGCCGGGCCAAAGTGCCCGAAGTTGCAGAATCACCCGGCTACAGAGCTACCAACTCTCATGCATTTGCCGTGAGACAAATGCATTTGACTCTCTTCTCACGCTCTCACGGCACACCTCTTATATCTCACATATTGAAAAGAAGGCCAGCATCCCAGAGTCGCCTCTTCACTGTTGACGTTGAGACTGGTATTTTGCGGGTACTATTTAATGAAGCTGCCAGTTGAGGACTTGTGAGACGTCTGTTTCTCAAACTAGACACTAATGTACTTGTCCCCTTGCTCAGTTGTTGCCCCGGGGCCTCCCACTCCTCTTTCTATTCTGGTTAGAGCCAGTTTGCTCTGTTCTGTGCCAGATCTTCAGTTTCTTGGCAATTTCTCACATGGAATAGCCTTCATTTCTCAGAACAATAATAGACTGACAAGTTTCAGATCAAAGTTATTTGTTTCTGGACATTTTCAGCCTGTAATCGAACCCACAAATGCTGATGCTCCAGATACTCAACTAGTCTAAAGGCCAGTTTTATTGCTTCTTTAATCAACACAACCTTTTTCAGCTGTGCTAACTTAATTGCAAAATGGTTTTCTAATGATCAATTAACCTTTTAAAATTATAGACTTTGTATTAGCTAATCCATGTGCCATTGGAACACAGATGTGATGGTTTCTGATAATAGGCCTCTACGCCTGTGTAGATATTCCATTAAAAATCATCTGTTTCCAGCTACAATGGTCATTTACAACATTAACAATGTCTACACTGTATTTCTGATCAATTTGATGTTATTTTAATGGACCAAAAAAAATGAGCTTTTTGTTCAAAAACAAGGACATTTCTAAGTGGCCCCAAACTTTTGAACCATAGTTGTTACGGTTTTCTAGGTGTGAAGGAGAGTCGGACCAAAATGCAGCGTGTAGATTGCGATCCATGTTTATTCAACAAACGTAAACACGAATCTAAATACAAACACTATAAAAACAAATAACGTAACGAAAACCGAAACAGCCTATACTTGCGTAAACTAACACAGAGACAGGACCAAATACACTAAGGACAATCACCCACGACAAACTCAAAGAATATGGCTGCCCAAATATGGTTCCCAATCAGAGACAACGATAAACACCTGCCTCTGATTGAGAACCACTCCAGACAGCCATAGACTTTGCTAGATAACCCCACTAGCTACAATCCCAATACAAACACACCAGAACCCCAAGACAAAACACACCACAATACAAAAACCCCATGCCACACCCTGGCCTGACCCAATACATGAAGAAAAACACAAAATACTTAGACCAGGGCGTGACAGAACCCCCCCCTAAGGTGCGGACTCCCGAACGCACCTCAAAACAATAGGGAGGGTCCGGGTGGGCGTCTGTCCATGGTGGTGGCTCCGGCGCGGGACGTGGAACCCACTCAGTTAATGTCTTAGTCCCCTCTCCTCGCGTCCCTGGATAGTCCACCCTCGCCGCCGACCATGGCCTAGTAGTCCTCACCCAGAAACCCACTGAAAGCTCAGGAGTGAGAGAAAGCTCAGGAGTGAGAGAAAGCTCAGGCAGGTAGGTAGATCTACCAGATCCTGGCTGGCTGGTGGTTTCAGCAGATCCTGGCTGACTGGCAGATCCTGGCCGACTGGCAGATCCTGGCCGACTGGCAGTTCTGGAAGAGTCTGGTTGACTGGCAGATCTGGAAGAGTCTGGTTGACTGGCAGATCTAGGAGAGTCTGGTTGACTGGCAGATCTAGGAGAGTCTGGTTGACTGGCAGATCTAGGAGAGTCTGGTTGACTGGCAGATCTAGGAGAGTCTGGTTGACTGGCAGATCTAGGAGAGTCTGGTTGACTGGCAGATCTGGAAGAGTCTGGTTGACTGGCAGATCTGGAAGAGTCTGGTTGACTGGCAGATCTGGAAGAGTCTGGTTGACTGGCAGATCTGGAAGAGTCTGGTTGACTGGCAGATCTGGAAGAGTCTGGTTGACTGGCAGATCTGGAAGAGTCTGGTTGACTGGCAGATCTGGAAGAGTCTGGTTGACTGGCAGATCTGGAAGAGTCTGGTTGACTAGCGGATCTGGAAGGGTCTGGCTGACTGGCGGATCTGGAAGAGTCTGGTTGACGGGCAGATCTGGAAGAGTCTGGTTGACTGGCAGATCTGGAAGAGTCTGGTTGACTGGCAGATCTGGAAGAGTCTGGTTGACTGGCAGATCTGGAAGAGTCTGGCTGACTGGCGGATCCTGGCAGACTGAAAGATCTGGCTGCTCCACGCTGACTGGCGGCTCTGGCTGCTCCATGTAGGCTGACAGCTCTGGCGGCTTCTTACAGACTGGCAGCTCTGGCGGCTCCGTGCAGACTGGCAGCTCCTTACAGACTGGCAGCTCCGTGCAGACTGGCAGCTCCGTGCAGACTGGCAGCTCCGTGCAGACTGGCAGCTCCGTGCAGACTGGCAGCTCCGTGCAGACTGGCAGCTCCGTGCAGACTGGCAGCTCCGTGCAGACTGGCAGCTCCGTGCAGACTGGCAGCTCCGTGCAGACTGGCAGCTCCTTGCAGACTGGCAGCTCTGGCTGCGCTGAACAGGCGGGAGACTCCGGCAGCGCTGGAGATGAGGAAAGCTCTAACAGCGCTAGATAGGCGGGAGACTCCGACAGCGCTGGAGAGGCGAGGCGCACTGTAGGCCTGATGCGTGGTGCTGGTACTGGTGGTACTGGACCGAGGACACGCACAGGAAGCCTGGTGCGGGGAGCTGCTACCGGAGGGCTGGGGTGTGGAGGTGGTACTGGATAGACCGGACCGTGCAGGCGCACTGGAGCTCTTGAGCACCGAGCCTGCCCAACCTTACCTGGCTCGATGCCCACTCTAGCCCGGCCGATACAAGGAGCTGGAATATACCGCACCGGGCTATGCACCCGCACTGGGGACACCGTGCGCACCACTGCATAACACGGTGCCTGCCCGGTCTCTCTAGCCCCCCGGTAACCACAGGAAGTTTGCACAGGTCTCCTACCTGGCATAACCATACTCCCTGTGAGCCCCCCCCCAAGAAATTTTTGGGGCTGACTCTCGGGCTTCCGTCCGCGCCGCCGTGCTTGCTTCGCCAACCTCATTCTCCGATAACCTTCCGCGCACTGCTCCATCGAATCCCAGGCGGGCTCCGGCACTCTCCCTGGGTCGACCGCCCACCTGTCTATCTCCTCCCAAGAAGTATAGTCCATACTGTACTCCTCTTTGGGCTGCTCCTGTTGCCTCCTCTCCTGCTGCACCTGTTGCCTCTCCTGCTGCTCCTGCCTGTTGACACGCTGCTTGGTCCGTTGGTGGTGGGTGATTCTGTTACGGTTTTTTAGGTGTGAAGGAGAGTCGGACCAAAATGCAGCGTGTAGATTGCGATCCATGTTTATTCAACAAACGTAAACACGAATCTAAATACAAACACTATAAAAACAAATAACGTAACGAAAACCGAAACAGCCTATACTTACGTAAACTAACACAGAGACAGGACCAAATACACTAAGGACAATCACCCACGACAAACTCAAAGAATATGGCTGCCTAAATATGGTTCCCAATCAGAGACAACGATAAACACCTGCCTCTGATTGAGAACCACTCCAGACAGCCATAGACTTTGCTAGATAACCCCACTAGCTACAATCCCAATACAAACACACCAGAACCCCAAGACAAAACACACCACAATACAAAAACCCCATGCCACACCCTGGCCTGACCCAATACATGAAGAAAAACACAAAATACTTAGACCAGGGCGTGACAGTAGTGTACATATAAGAATAATTTGTCTAGTTAGGGTGTAGGTGCAAATTTATCCCATCTTGTCTTCAAGATATCTTTTTATCCATGTAGTTTATTTGGTCTGATCAGTGGAACAATTCTCATTCTTAACAATGGGCTAAAATATAGAAACTACTGTGCTTGTCAGCAAGAATACTACTGTTATTCCCTGAATATATTTTATTATTCCACTTCTTCCCAATTTTGCCAGTGTAATCACATATTTGAAAATCTGATATGCCTACTTGTGTTTTTGAAAATGAATGAATGTATTTTTTGCAGCCATTCACAGAGAATTTTGAATGTCATGCACACTAGCATTGGATATTAAAATGCTCCAGGAATCAAATCAAATTGTTGACATTTTAGTATTGTGCCCATGCTAAGCAGAGATGGTAGGGGGACTCACAACTCATAAAGGCATCATATTTTGTCTATGTTGAGTAAGATGATGGCAAGGATC
This sequence comes from Oncorhynchus tshawytscha, assembly GCF_018296145.1. Lineage (NCBI taxonomy): Eukaryota > Metazoa > Chordata > Actinopteri > Salmoniformes > Salmonidae > Oncorhynchus > Oncorhynchus tshawytscha. Next base: position 45,269,146 of record NC_056433.1, on the reverse strand, counting down.
TTCAACTAGTAGACATAAACCACCTGAATGTTGATATTCATTATATTTTTCTTGAAGGTTGAGAAATGAATTGTTAGAACAATAACATTTTCAAACACCCAGTACAAAAATCAGGGGTGGCCAACCCTCCTGGAGAGCAAGCAGGATTTTCTTCCAGCCCGATTTCTTAAGAGATAGTTCACCCAAATTCCCAAAATGTTTATGTCCTTACCTTGAAAGCAGCCTTTGGACAAGGAGACTGCAATTTCTGATTTGGTTACCCTCTGCCATCAACCATTAATATAATAAAAAATCCTATGCAGAGTCTTGCTGTAGTGGTTACACCAACTTTCACATACAACTTTCTATCTGAGAACAGGGATCAATCCCTGATTCCAACCTTCCCACTGTTTCTAGCATTTGCCTGTCTCCCTATCTCATTTCATTACCGTCTGAATGAAGTGTCAAACCACCTAAAAATAAATCAATAATAATAATAGTTTACCAGCATGCTTGGTTTAGGCCTGGTCATAGTCCTAAACCATGTCAAAATACATAAAATTGCAGGAAATGGGCTTCAAAAAAGTACAATTGTCCTAGTCCCCCTTCTAGGGATTGTGCTAGGGGGGCAATGAAATTCACATAGAAAATCTCACTCCAAGCTCCAAGCTTTCTTCAAAAGTTGTCAGCCCTGCGGCTATGACCTTTTCATATGTTACAACAGACATCCAAAAGACGCAATGACAAGGAAAAAATGAACTGTGGCAATAAGGAGACAGGAAGGATCAAGATGCACCACAATCTAGTTAGCTTTAGATTTAATAGCATTGATAAGAGATTCAACACTGCATAACATTGCCTGTGTTCATAAAAAATAGACATCTTAAAAAAAACATTTGACTAATCTTAAAAAAATGTATTGCCAATTATCAGACTATTTGCTGAAAATGTTTGATGTTTTTCCCCGAGTAAAATACATATTTTCGAAATCTACAGTTGAAGTCGGAAGTTTACATACACCTTAGCCAAATACATTTAAACTCAGTTTTTCACAGTTCCTGATATTTAATCCAAGTAAAAATTCCCTGTCTTAGGTCAGTTAGGATCACCACTTTATTTTAAGAATGTGAAATGTCAGAATAATAGTAGAAGAGAAGGATTTATTTCAACTTTTATTTATTTCATCACATTCCCAGTGGATCATAAGTTTACATACACTCAATTAGTATTTGGTAGCATTGCATTTAAATTATTTAACTAGGGTCAAACGTTTCTGGTAGCCTTCCACAAGCTTCCCACAATAAGTTCTGTGAAAATTGGCCCATTCCTCCTGACAGAGCTGGTGTAACTGAGTCCGTTTTGTAGGCGTCCTTGCTCACACATGCTTTTTCAGTTCTGCCTACACATTTTCTATAGGATTGAGGTCAGGGCTTTGTGATGGCCACTCCAATACCTTGACTTTGTTGTCCTTAAGCCATGTTGCCACAACTTTGGAAGTATGCTTGGGGTCATTGTCCATTTGGAAGACCCATTTGCGACCAAGCTTTAACTTCCTGACTGATGTTGCTTCAATATATCTACATAATTTTCCTCCCTCATGATGCCATATATTTTCTGAAGTGCACCAGTCCCTCCTGGAGCAAAGCACCACCACAACATGATGCTGCCACCCCTGTGTTTCACGGTTGGGATGGTGTTCTTTGGCTTGCAAGCAACCCCCTTTTTCCTTCAAACATAACGATGGTCATTATGGCCAAACAGTTCTATTTTTGTTTCATCAGACCAGAGGACATTTATCCAAAAAGTATGATCTTTGTCCCCATGTGCAGTTGCAAACCGTAGTCTGGCTTTTTTAATGGTGGTTTTGGAGCAATGGCTTCTTCTTCCTTGCTGAGTGGCCTTTCAGGTTAAGTCAATATAGGACTCGTTTTACTGTGGATATAGGTACTTTTGTACCGGTTTGCTCCAGCGTCTTCACAAGGTCCTTTGCTGTTGTTCTGGAATTGATTTGCACTTTTCGCACCAAAGTACATTCTTCTCTAGGAGACAGAACGTGTCTCCTTCCTGAGCGGTATAGCGGCTGCGTGGTCCCAAGGTTTTTATACTTGCGTACTATTGTTTGTACAGATGAGCATGGTACCTTCAGTCGTTTGGAAATTGCTCGCAAGGATGAACCAGACTTGTGGAGGTCTACAATTTTTTTCTGAGGTCTTGGTTGATTTCTTTTGATTGTCCCATGATGTCAAGCAAAGAGCCACTGAGTTTGAAGGTAGGCCTTGAAATACATCCACAGGTACACCTCCAATTGACTCAAATGATGACAATTAGCCTAACAGAAGCTTCTAAAACCATGACATAATTTTCTGGAATTTTCCATGCTGTTTAAAGGCACAGTCAACTTAGTGTGTATAAACTTCTGACCCACTGAAATTGTGATACAGTGAATTATAAGTGAAATAATCCGTCTGTAAACTATTGTTGGAAAAATGACTTGTGTTATGCCCAAAATAGATGTCCTAACCGACTTGCAAAAACTATAGTTTGTAAACAAGAAATTTGTGGAGTGATTGAAAAACGAGTTTTAATGACTCCAACCTAAGTGTATGTAAACTTCCGACTTCAACTGTATGACATATTATTTTGTTTTTGGGCTTCTTGATGGATTAGTTTTGGTAATTGTGAGGGGAGGCTGATGAGAGCCTGATACACCCCAACCTGGTCTTTATGTTATAGACCACAGGAAGTTGGTGGCACCTTAATTGGGGAGGATGGGCATGCTGGAGTAGAATAGGTGGAAAGGTATCAACAAGATCAAACACATGGTTTCCATGTGTTTGATGCCATTCCATTCGCTCCGTTCCAGCCATTATTATGAGCAGTCCTCCCCTCAGCAGCCTCCACTGGTATATACAGTTTTGCTTGCTCCTAGGCATTTCTTTTTCATTTAAGTTTATTGACAACTTTGTGCATCTATTTTTGTATATCTAAATATTATCAATAGCATTCGTGGACCTCAACGTCATCTGTAAATAAAAAAACAACTTCTGCGCCTGAATGTGACATTAATGTTGTTATTATAGGAAAATGTAAGAAGAGATATACAGTGCCTTGCGAAAGTATTCGGCCCCCTTGAACTTTGCGACCTTTTGCCAGGCTTCAAACATAAAGATATAAAACTGTATTTTTTTTGTGAAGAATCAACAACAAGTGGGACACAATCATGAAGTGGAACAACATTTATTGGATATTTCAACCTTTTTTAACAAATCAAAAACTGAAAAATTGGGCGTGCAAAATTATTCAGCCCCTTTACTTTCAGTGCAGCAAACTCTCTCCAGAAGTTCAGTGAGGATCTCTGAATGATCCAATGTTGACCTAAATGACTAATGATGATAAATACAATCCACCTGTGTGTAATCAAGTCTCCGTACAAATGCACCTGCACTGTGATAGTCTCAGAGGTCCGTTAAAAGCGCAGAGAGCATCATGAAGAACAAGGAACACACCAGGCAGGTCCGAGATACTGTTGTGAAGACGTTTAAAGCCGGATTTGGATACAAAAAGATTTCCCAAGCTTTAAACATCCCAAGGAGCACTGTGCAAGCGATAATATTGAAATGGAAGGAGTATCAGACCACTGCAAATCTACCAAGACCTGGCCGTCCCTCTAAACTTTCAGCTCATACAAGGAGAAGACTGATCAGAGATGCAGCCAAGAGGCCCATGATCACTCTGGATGAACTGCAGAGATCTACAGCTGAGGTGGGAGACTCTGTCCATAGGACAACAATCAGTCGTATATTGCACAAATCTGGCCTTTATGGAAGAGTGGCAAGAAGAAAACCATTTCTTAAAGATATTCATAAAAAGTGTCGTTTAAAGTTTGCCACAAGCCACCTGGGAGACACACCAAACATGTGGAAGAAGGTGCTCTGGTCAGATGAAACCAAAATTGAACTTTTTGGCAACAATGCAAAACGTTATGTTTGGCGTAAAAGCAACACAGCTCATCACCCTGAACCCACCATCCCCATTGTCAAACATGGTGGTGGCAGCATCATGGTTTGGGCCTGCTTTTCTTCAGCAGGGACAGGGAAGATGGTTACAATTGATGGGAAGATGGATGGAGCCAAATACAGGACCATTCTGGAAGAAAACCTGATGGAGTCTGCAAAAGACCTGAGACTGGGACGGAGATTTGTCTTCCAACAAGACAATGATCCAAAACATAAAGCAAAATCTACAATGGAATGGTTCAAAAATAAACATATCCAGGTGTTAGAATGGCCAAGTCAAAGTCCAGACCTGAATCCAATCGAGAATCTGTGGAAAGAACTGAAAACTGCTGTTCACAAATGCTCTCCATCCAACCTCACTGACCTCGAGCTGTTTTGCAAGGAGGAATGGGAAAAAATTTCAGTCTCTCGATGTGCAAAACTGATAGAGACATACCCCAAGCGACTTACAGCTGTAATCGCAGCAAAAGGTGGCGCTACAAAGTATTAACTTAAGGGGGCTGAATAATTTTGCACGCCCAATTTTTCAGTTTTTGATTTGTTAAAAAAGTTTGAAATATCCAATAAATGTCGTTCCACTTCATGATTGTGTCCCACTTGTTGTTGATTCTTCACAAAAAAATACAGTTTTATATCTTTATGTTTGAAGCCTGAAATGTGGCAAAAGGTTGCAAAGTTCAAGGGGGCCGAATACTTTCGCAAGGCACTGTAAATAGGTATATACAGACCCATCAAAAAGTATTCATACCCCTTGACTTATTCCACATTTTCTTGTGTGACCGCCTGAATTCAAAATGGATTAAATAGATGATTTATCTCACCCATCTACACAAAATATTACGGAGGGCAGCCCCCGAAGTGACTCTTCTTATCAACTGTATGCAAGAATTTCCTGTGTTGTCTTAGGAATTCAGATTCTCTGTATTATCTCTCTAACCCCAATTGTCTCACCTCTGAGAAGCCGAGGTTACATCACGTACAGTGCATTCGGAAAGTATTCAGGCCCGTTGACTTTTTCCACATTTTGTTACGTTACAGCCTTATTCTAAAATGTATTAAATCGTTTTTACTCCCCTCATCAATCTACACACCATACCCCACAATGACAAAGCAAAAGCAGGCTTTTAGAAATGTTTGCAAATGTATATAAACAAAAAAAAGGAAATATCACATTTACTTAAGTATTCATACCCTTTACTTAGTACTTTGTTGAATAACTTTTGGCAGCAATTACAGCCTCGAGTCTTCTTGGATATGACACTACAAGCTTGGCACACCTGTATTTGGGGAGTTTCTCCCATTCTTCTCTGCAGACCCTCTTAAGATCTGTCAGGTTGGATGGGGAGCGTTGCTGCACAGCAATTGTCAGGTCTCTCCAGAGGTGTTCAATCGGGTTCAAGTCAGGGCTCTGGCTGGGAGACTCAAAGACATTCAGAGACTTGTCCAAAAGACACTCCTGCGCTGTCTTGGCTGTGTGCTTAGGGTTGTTGACCTATTGGAAGGTGAACCTTCGCACCAGTCTGAGGTCCTGAGCACACTGGAGCAAGTTTTCATCAAGGAACTCTCTGTACTTTGCTCTGTTCATCTTTCATTCGATCCTGAATAGTCTCCCAGATCCTGTCGCTAAAAAGCACCCTCACAGCATGATGCTGCCACCACCATGCTTCACCGTAGGGATGGTGCCAAGTTTCCTCCAGACGTGACGCTTGGCATTCAGGCCAAAGAGTTCAATCTTGGTTTCATCAGATCAGAGTCCTTTAGGTGCCTTTTGGTAAAGCGGGCTGTCATGTGCTTTTACTAAGGAGTGGCTTCCATCTGGTCACTCTACCATAAAGGCCTGATTGGTGGATTGCTGCAGAGATGGTTGTCCTTCTGGAAGGTTCTCCCATCTCCACAAAGGAACACTGGAGTTATGTCAGTGACCCTCGGGTTCTTGCTCAGTTTGGCCAGGCGGCCACCTCTAGGGAGAGTCTTGGTAGTTCTAAACTACTTCCATTTAAGAATGATGGAGGCCACGGTGTTCTTGGGGACATTCAATGCTGCAGAAATGTTTTGGTACCCTTCCCCAGATCTGTGCCTTGACACAATCCTGTCTCGGAGCTCTACAGACAATGCCTTCCACCTCATTGCTTGTTTTTTTGCTCTGCCATGCACTGTCTACTGTGGGACCTTATATAGACAGGTGTGTGCCTTTCCAAATCATGTCCAATCAATTGAATTTACCACACGTGAGCTGACATTTTTGGGGTGTTGTGTGTAGATTGATGAGGAAAATTATTAATTTAATCAATTTTAGAACAAGGCTGTAGCATAACACAAAATGTGGAAAAAGGGAGTGTGAATACTTTACAAATGCATATTAGGTCTGATACTTGATTGAAGGTTAACTTCACAGTAATAATATTGATCAACAACTTATATTTTGAAACCAAACAACTCAGATGCTTATAAAAGGGTCTTAGATTCATTGTTCTTTATCTTTTTTTGTTCCTGAACTGCTGTGGTGAGATTCTCTCTTTCTTTCTTTCTCTGGACTTTTGTGGCATGGCCTTTCAAGCTATAATTTTGTCATGCACCAAATACCATAACCAACAATGTTTTAAGAAAGGTACGTGTTAATCAAGTTTTTTTTTTACAAATAAAAGAGCAACAATAAAACAACAGTGTCGAGGCTATATACAGGAGGTACCGATACAGAGTCAATGTGCAGGGGCACATGTTAGTCGAGGTAATTGAGGTAATATGTAGGCAAGGTAAAGTGGCTATGCATAGATAATAAACAGAGTAGCAGCAGTATAAATATGGGGGTGGGGGGGAATGTAAATAGTCCAGGTATCCATTTGATTAGCTGTTCAGGAGTCTTATGACTTGGATGTAGAAGCTGTTTAGAAGCCTTTTGGACCTAGACTTGGCACTCCGGTACTGCTTGCAGTGCGGAAGCAGAGAGAATGACTGGGGTGGCTTTTTGGCCATTTTTAGGGCCTTCCTCTGACACTGCCTGGTATAGAGGTCCTGGATGGCAGGAAGCTTGGCCCCAGTGATGTACTGGGCCGTACGCACTACCCTCTGCGTATGGCGGTGATGCAACCATGCTCTCGATGGTGTAGCTGTAGAACCGTTTGAGGATCGGAGGACCCATGCCAAATCTTTTCAGTCTCCTGAGGGGGAATAAGCATTGTCATGCCCTCTTTACGACTGTCTTGGTGTGTTTGGAACATGATAGTTCTTTGGGGATGTGGACACTAAGGAACAGACCGTGCGTGGTCCTCAGTTATCGTCCCGGTTCTGGAAGTCGTTCTGCACACTCATTGGGTCGTCGGCCAGCCTGTCCTCCTGGTTTCACCCCTAGTCTAACGGCCAGTCCGAACGAGCCCATCTGGACCTGGAGACGACTCTTCGCTGACTCGTCTTCGCCAACCTCACCACCTGGAGCCAGCAACTCGTGTGGGTGGAATACGCCCGCAACACCCTTCCCTGCTCAGCCACTGGTCTCTCACCTTTTGAGTGTTTGATGGGTTATCAGCCCCCACTCTAGCCTGAGCGAGAGGAATAGGATATGGCTGTCCCCTCGGGATCTGCCCCTCCAGGTGGAGTACCAGAAACTTTCCCCCATTTTATCGGCCCTTTCCCCATCTCTAAGATTCTTAACCCTCTCTGCTGTTCGTCTTCTGTTGCCCTGCACCATCCATATACATCCCACTTTTCATGTATCAATAATTAAACCTTTGTCTCACAGCCCTCTGTCTCCTCTGCATCTGGATCTTGAGGTCTGATAGACAGGTTGAAAATGTCAGTGAAGACATTTGCCAGTTGGTCAGCACATGCTCGGAGTACACGTCCTGGTAATCCGTCTGGCCCAGCGGCCTTGTGAAAGTCGACCTGTTTAAAGGTCTTACTCACATCAGCTATGGAGTGTGATCACACAGTCGTCCGGAACAGCTGCTGCTCTCATGCATGTTTCAGTGTTGCTTGCCTCGAAGCGAGCATAGAAGTAATTTAGCTCGTCTGGTAGGCTTGTGTCACTGGGCAGCTTGCGGCTGTGCTTCCCTTTGTAGTCCGTAATAGTTTAGAAGTTTAGAAGCCCTGCCACATCCAACGAGTGTCGTAACTGGTGTAGTACGATTCAATCTTAGTCCTGTATTGGCGCTTTGCCTGTTTGATGGTTCGTCAAAGGGCATAGCGGGATTTCTTATAAGTGTCCGGGTTAGAGTCCCAGTCCTTGAAAGCAGCAGCTCTACCCTTTAGCTCAGTTTTACCTTTTCCAGGGGGCCGATGCAGCCTAGCCCTTTTCCCGAGCCGATGCAGCCTAGCACTTTTCCCGAGCCGATGCAGCACGGCAGGGCTAGGCTGTCTCCAGCCGAACACGTACGCAGACTTAACACCCAGAGTTGTCTGTATTGCGGTACTGCAGGTCATTATGTCTACCTGTCCCTTCAAGAGACCTAGCTCATTTGTAGGAATGAGTACTCTGGTGGGTCTTAAGGACAATTTTGCTTCTCCCCCTACTTGCCCCCCTCTCCATGCCACCCTGCTGTGGGGTGACCAGTCTAAGTCTCTCCAGATACTTATCGGAGATACTTATCGGCTCGGGGGCCAATGTGAGTCTTATGGACGTTACCCTGGCGTCCGAGCTGGGCATCCCCACTCAACCCCTCTCCATTCCCTTGAATGTGAGCGCTGGATGGGCGCTCTATAGGCCGGGTCACCCACAACACCACCCCCATCAACCTACGATTTTCGAGGAACCACAGCGAGACGATCCAATTCCTGCTAATTGAGTCTCCACAGGTTCCTGGAGTATTGGGATTCTCTTGGCTCCAGCAACACAATCCCTCGATTGACTGGTCTACTGGTGCCATCATGGGCTGGAGCCCGTTCTGCCACACTCATTGCCTGAAATCATCTCTGCCTGCCACGGGACGTCTTCCTGGGGGCTTGGAAATTGCAGGGGATTCCAGTACCTGGTTGACTGGGAGGGTTATGGCCCGGAGGAGAGGTGCTAGGTCTCCTAGAGGGGGTACTGTCACACCCTGATCTGTTTCACCTGTCCTTGTGCTCATCTCCACCCCCCTCCAGGTGTCACCCATCTTCCCCGTTATCCCCTGGGTACTTATACCTGTGTTCTGTTTGTCTGTTGCCAGTTCGTCTTGTTTGTCTAGTCAACCAGCGTTTTGTCTCAGCTCCTGCTTTTCCCGTCTCTCTTTTTCTTGCCCTTCTGGTTTTGACCCTTGCCTGTCCTGACTCTGAGCCCGCCTGCCTGCCCCTGACCCTGCCTGCTGTCCTGTACTGTTGCCCACTACTCTGGATTATCGACCCCTGCCTGCCTTGACCTGTCGTTTGTCTGCCCCTGTTGCTGTAATAAACATTGTTACTTCAACACAGTCTGCATTTGGGTCTTACCTGTAACCTGATAGTATTTAAAATTCCATTCTCAGGCATTTCTTGATTGCCTATTCGTAACTCAACGATAGTGTTCTTGCATATTGTTAAATCCTCTTTATGGAGTCAGATAAACATTTGAATAGGCTTATTACTTAGTGTTACTATGAGTCGCATGTGAGGTATTTATAATATCATACTGTATATACTATATACACATGACAAATATCACTACCCACTACAGGATGCCCCTGACTTTCTGCTTTAAGCAACCCTCCAATAGCAGTTTGGCCCATGTGACATATTCATGAACAGAAAATGACAGTGCATGAAGAGAAAATGAAATAAATTATACAGATTCATTTAAAATACAATAACTTCAAGGAAACTGGTGCGCAAATGTTATTGGTGTCCACCTCAGTTTCTTTCAGTGTTGCGTTCAGTTAAGGTAAGACGTTGTTTGATTTACTTCTTCCCTTTCTTCTTGGCATCTTTGCCTCCCTTTGTCGGTGCCTCCTCCTCTCCCTCCTTTCCTGAGGCAGCCTTGGCTCGCTTCTTACCCAGAGGAGTTTTAGCATACCAATTCTGTAAACAAATGTTCATCATCAAAGTCTTTATGTCAAACACCTTTCATGTGGAGAAAATGCATTCATCATCAACAAACATTTCATAATTTACCTTCAGGGCCTCCTCCTCGTCCTGAAACACAGGGTCGATCTTGGCCAGCGGGGCCACAAACTCGGCGGCGCCCAGGGGTCTCTTGGCCAGCTGCTGGACGCGGCGCTCCGTCAGTATGCTTTGCACCACCTGCACCATATGACCCTGCGTGTAGCCATCAGAGATCTTGGCCAAGGAGCTCAGGTCCAGGGCAGCCGTCACCTGTCCTCCGTTCTTCTTGATCAACTGCCTCCACATTACTAAGGGAAGAGCATAGATTTGACCATTAGCACTTGAAGGGTGCCTACAATAAGACTTCATAACACATTCATAAGCATGCATGCATAACACATTCACAGGCAGTACATACATAAGCAGTTCATTAATGCTTATGTCAACAACTGGGAGATACATTCTTACCATATCGTGAGGCGTAGTCAGGACGTGGAATGAGGATAATTTTGCTGTACACCTTGCATAGTGATTTGAGGTCGGCATTGAACGGATCATGAGTCGTTCCCACGACTAGAACACGATCTTCCCCTTTGATCGATTTGAGGATCTTGGGCAAGTCTTTCTTCAAGCGTTTTGGATCTAACTGTACATGAGAACATTGTTTGGACTTAAGAATTGAGATATCTTCTCTTACCCTAGCATTATAGAAAATGGTATAACCTAAGCTAGTAACTCATAGGTATGAATGAATACCTCTTTTTCCTCCTTCGGTACTTTCTTGTAAAACATTTTCTCTGTATCTCCAATCCACACCACTGATGGCTGCAACAGTCTGGCAACCTACAAACAGAATGAATGAACGAATGAATGAATGATCGAGTGACCAAACAAATGACTGGACATCTACCTCAGAACCATCAGTCAATTGAAAATGTCAACATAATCAACAAATCAAAACTCTCAAAATGGGGTACTTTTTCATTACATCGTGTGTTACCTTGAACACCATGTGGAGCATCATGGCCAGGCCACTCTTGCCGGGGTATTTCCCTGCCAGGTTCAGAGGTGACAGATCAAATAGGTTGGCGCCCGTCTCCTGGCAGATGGCATGGACCAGCATCTTCTTGCCTACGCCCGCGGGCCCTGCCAGCAGGATGGCCTTCACCAGAGGAGCCTTCTCATGGACCACCTGAGAACCTACAAGCAACATTCAGAACTTACTGTAGCTGGAACCTTTAGAAACTTCCAGAATAATTGTCTAGCTGAAAACGGCCGGTATATTCTAAACAAAAACAATCTAGCAAGTTTAAATCAATCACAAGACGAATACAATTGTATTGGTATTAAGGATTAACGTCTCTGATTCTGTGAGACTCTTATCATCTGAGGACAACTCCAGATGTTCCAAACGTACCTAAAGGTAAGACGGCGTACAGAGCTATAACTTGTCTCACGTCAGATAGTGAAGGCATGGGCTCAATGTCAGTTTGCCTTAACGTTGTCCCCAGATAGCTATAGTCGCCTGGGACACAGGAGAGAGAAGCTGTCAGTCAGGCTGATCAAATCTGGGGAGAGCATTTCGAAAAGATGAACGTAAACCAGTGACATTTACCATCTTGATTCATGAATATGGGATTTCCCTAAAATATGCATTAGTTTGTCCTCAATATTATTTTGCCAAGCACTAGCCAGGTGAGGGCAGTATTTGCACACTTATCGAGCTGTCCTTTTTGTCTACAATACATAACAGCACTTATATTATGATTAATGGCAGTCTGTACAAAATGATGTGTGCACAAAATGATTTAGCACATTTTAAAGTGGTTTCAGAGGAGAAAGGAGAGGTTAGAAAATAGACCTTAACCTGAAGGTAATTGGTAAAGGTAGTGCGTATCTACAGACGGCACACAGGAGGGACCAAACAGTAATGCTTACCTAAATAATCCTGTAGTTTAACGTTATCTGATTGTTTCAACAAGCCCTGTTCCACCAGTTCCTGATACAGAGACTCAATATTCCTATAGGATGCAAATATTGACATATTTCAAAAATTGCTTTTTTTTTCAGATCTAAAGCATTGTTGTATTCTGTGCCATTCAAATTCTAAAGCCCCTATCATGTACATTCCATGGGTAAAAGTAAATGGTAAAAAGCTCAAATGGCCTATCCCTCTGGGAGAAGTGTAGATGAGTCTGGTCTCACCTATCAGCTGTCAGATCTTTGTCTTTCTTTTTCTTCTTTCCACTTTTCGACCCTTTCTTTTTCTAAGCAGCAAAATAAATGCCATCAGCACACTTCTCAAGTCAACAGATACCAAACATAAAGGTATTATTGAAATATCGTCATAGATAAATGTTCCCTCCTGTTTGTTACCTTTGCGCCTCCCTTGGCTTTGCCACCCTTATCTTTATCCACGGCCAGTTTCCAGTTAGCCAGCTCCTGCCTCATCAGCTCATCCACCTGTGTCAAGCACAACAGCTCACTCAGTAGCCTATATGTTTACCTTATAAACAACATTAAAGGGATAGTTCAGGATTTGGGCAATGAAGCCCCTTATCTACTTCCCCAGAGTCAGATAAAATCATGGATACCATTTTTATCTCTCTGCATCCAGTATGAAGGAAGTTAGAGGTAGTTTTGCAATTCAATGCTAACTAGCGTTAGCGCAATGCATGGAAGTCTATGGTATCTACTAGCATGCTGGCAGTTGCCATAGACTTCCAGTCATTGCGCTAACGCTCATTAGCAACTTCCTTCAAACTGCACGCAGAGACATACAAATGGTATCTACAAGTTAAGTAGGCAAAAATCTTGAAGTATCCCTATAATATTTACCTTACTTTTATCCACTCAGTGCAGTGGTAAGAGCAAGGCTACCTGGCCTGCCTTACTTCTCAGAGTGACAGAATAATTTATCTCACCTGCAACCTGATCTCCACCTCAATCTCCTTCCTCTTCTCCTCCTTGATCAGCTCAGCCTCGTGCCTCTGGCTGAAGTTCTTGGACTCGGTACGATTCTGCCACACCTCTGTCAGTCATACAAACATTGACTTTCAATGTACTGTAGACTATTGATACATAAGAAAACACACTGCATCAATAAGGTCCTTGTCTGCCAGAGAATAAGAATAAACTCCAAAACATTGCGATGCTTTGGATGCCGTTATCCGTTTCTCTTACCACCAAAGGTCTTGTGTCCTACTTCCAGTTCTCCTAGGAAAGCAGACGGCAACATCTTTAGCCCAGATTCCTCCTCCTGCGTTTCAACAAAGCTACAGTCATTGATCGGCCAGAGTAAAAGCATCTCGTTGACCATGGTTATCTATTCCAGTCTTTCACGTACCTCATCTCCTCCCTTTCCCTTGTCTTTCTTCCCTTTGTCCTTCTTCTCCTCCTTCCCTTTCGTGCTTTTGTTGGCGTCCTCCTCATCTTTCGCTGCTAGTTCCTCCATTAACTTAAAGACAGCAGACCCGCTTACTGTAAGTCAATCTGTGTGTATTACTACCATCTCACACCAGAAGATGGATTCATTGATGAATACCTGTTGAGGTGTTTTCTCCGCAAAGATGAGAGTCGAGCCTCCATCCTCCTCCTCTGGGTAGTCAGGGAAAGTTCCTGTTGCATCACTAACATCCAAACATATTACCATCAGCTGCATATTGTCATGTACAGTATGCATTTCACTGCTATGACAATGTCACCCCATTATTTCCATCTAATATGGAATTATATAATGACTGTGTGAACAAACATTCTCCTAAGATAATCACTGTCATGATTCACAGCCATCTCCCTGTAATAAACTCACTGGCATTCGATGAACCACTGTCTGATCTGGTCCTTCATAGTCTCCCTCATGTCGGGCCCCTCCACCTCTCTTAGTTTGTCTGTGATGGCCACAATGGACTTCTGGTAGTCCTCCTCATGCTCCTCCTGCTTGCCTCTCCGACGGGCCTCGTTGGCCAGGGCAGCTGTTATGGCAGGACAGGGCTGGGTGTGTCTGGGCTCCATGGCCTGAGGGTACAGGAGGAAAAGGTGAGACCACTGCTGTGGTGGATGAGGCTGTCACCAAGCGGAGTAGGGTGATGGTGCCCCTAGACACTGATCTTGGGTTTCCCAAGAGTCCCAAGATTTCCCCCACTGATGTGGCATTTCCCCCACTGATGGTTAAGGTTAGGATTGGGGGGAGCAGTATCTGATCCTAGATCTGTACATAGGGAAAACTTCTCCCCAGAGCATCATAAAGGAATCCTACGCCTCCATCTGCTGGTAGCCTACAATACGCACTACACTATAGAAACGTTACAGATAGAGCTTATCAAACCGACTCACCATGCCCAAAAATATCATCTCTTCCTCTCGCTCCCTCTTTGTTCTTTTCCTCTGCACATAACCCTTCCACACCTGGAAAAGAGAAAAGTAGCACCTTTGTTCAACTATTGTATGGTGTCTTTAATGACTGACACTCACAGAGCATTCATACAAAAGGCTAGCAATAACAATAACTACAGCAGGCTAGATAAAGACCTCTGATTTCAGAGTATTCTCCCAATATGCTCCACATCATCACTTGGCTATACCAGTGACGTATAGTCTGGACTAAGCAGCCTCATTTACCTAGCGAGTGTGAGACCTATGGTCTTGGACTGATTGAACGTACAGTATCTGACTTTGACAGGCTTGACCATACCTTCTGGATGCGGACCACCGCCGTGTCGATGGCCGCTGCCCCCAGGTCCCTGTCCTTGGCCCTCCTCTGCCTTTCCTCATCGCGCTGGATCTCCCTCATGAACTTGGCCCTCAGGCGACCCTGACGGGCCCTCTCTGACACCTGGATGATCTTTATGGCTTCCTCCAGGTTCAGTGCACGCACTCCTACAGGCTAGGGGCCCAACACAACATGGGGTATTAAAGGTGGTCCTGTGTGGCTCAGTAGGTAAGTATGTAGCAATGCCAGAGTCGTGGGTTCGATTCCCGCAGGGTTCACATACTTTCATGTACGCACTCACTATACTGTGAGTCGCTTTGGACCAAAGTATCTGCTAACTGGCATTGAATTATTATATTGAAAGGAAGTTTCTCAAATCAAATCCAATGTTATTGGTCACATACACATGGTTCTGTGATAAACTGAAGATAATATCTTAGCTAGTTACTGTGTAGCTATGTGTAATTGCTGTGTAGTTGCATGTAATAACACCAAGTCTAATGTTACGTGGTATAGAAAAACTCACTTTGGGTCGCTCTACTACCTCGATGAGGTTGAGGATGTTGGAGAGCATATTCCGTCTCTCCTGCAACACCTTGCTGCGTTCACTGAGGAAATATCGAGGGATGGGGATCTCAATGTCCTCCTGTGATGAGGCATGAGATGCATTATGTCCAAAAAAGATACCGTGACATTTTATTACAGTAAATGAAACATGGGCTACATACCAAAACGGCACCCTGTTCCCTACATAGGCCACAACTTTTGACCATAGCCCAAAAGCAGAGCACCATATTGGGAATAGCTATTCTAGAGACCTTAACAAAGGCTTCCAAACTGGCAGCGACTTCAGGGAAAAACTGACCAAAAGGACATAGCAAAACGCTCAACTATTTAAGGTTTAAGACTCCAATCTGTCCCCATACATTTAAATTGATGAGGCACTATAACCACATTAGAGTTCAATTAGTATAGCCTTCTCACTCACGGGTGCAACAAATATAGCTTCTTGCAAGGCACACCTCAAAATATGTTAATGAGTCAGAAAAACAATGCCACTTGTACATTGTAAAAAAAAATCCTGTTGTTTGTATGGTACCTTACTAGCATCCAGTTACCTGCAATTTACTGTAAAAAAAAGTTACAGTATGTTACCATACACTATAAAGAAACTTTGGTTTAACAGTACATTACTGTTAACTTTTCAGTAATGTACTGTTGAACCAAAGTTTCTTTGTAATTTACAGTAACATTCTGTACCTATTTTTGTTACAGTGTGGTCAAAAGGTTTTGGGCACTCCAAAGATATGGTTCGGTACTGTATTCTGTTGGGTGTAATTACAATACCATTCAAAATACAACAATTTTCCCACAATCCACCATAATTTACAGTTAAACATTTTAGAGTTATTTGTACTGTTGAAAATACTAAAATTACCATATAAATTACCGCTTTCAGTTACAGTCTATCTGAAATATGAAAATGATCAATCAAATTGCCAGGTAGCCTATTATTGTTCTGGCAAAGATGCCTCCATAGTAGATTTTTTAAACTGTATTTTATATGGGTATATATTGTCAGGCAAAACAAGAGAAAATTAAGCAAGAAAATCTGGATATGTGTGCTAGTCTTTGTGCGCCAAAGCTGATGACTTGTCATTGGTCAACAATCAAGACATGCAACTTTTTGGTTCTGAAGCACAGATGAGATGTTTTTGAGACAACCATTTGGTGCAATATATGTAGCCTATTTAAATATCTATGAAAAATATGTAATTGTCCTATTCACACTTGCAACCCCTAAAAACATTTTTGGGACCCCCAGTTTGAGAACCCCTGCTGTAGGAGACTTCTTATCAACTTTCATTAACAAAAAGGGGGAAGGGGGGGTGAACTTACAGGCGTGAGCTTCAAGTCCTGGATGACATCGTCCATGTAATGGTACTCAGAGAACTCTTTCTCCACCATCTCATTCTTGAGTTCCAGCACCCGCCCCATCACGCCATCCAGGACCTCCCGGATCACTTTCCTCTTCTGGGGATGAACCACCTGGTCATAGGCCTCCTCCAGCTGCCTGAAGATCTGCACATAGCGCACGTAGAGGGTGGCCAGGCGTTGGAAGAACACCACTCGGTCCTTCTCTGGGCGAGGAGGCTGAGCAGGGAACTCCTGAGTCAGAAGGGAGTTCAACTCGACCTGGGCATCAGCCCACAGTTTGTTGTATGTACTGGAAGAGAGACAGTCATTGGAAGGATATTTAGCATGACAATTAAATCAGTTGAATTTGCTTGCACTTCGGAAATGAGTAAAAACTAAGAATTCCCAACTGAAAACTGAGTGTTTGCCATCATTAGTATGATCATGTCCATAACATTGATAAAAGGCTTACATTAGGTCTATCACATTGATATTTGTCTATTAAGAAAATTATGGTATGCAAAATCTGCTCCTAGCTAGTTTGATAGACAGGTGGTTTGTTAATTGGCAGAAGTTCAGGCAACATAAAGTAAACATAGCTAGCTAAATTAATAGCTAAAGTTAGCCAGCTAGCCAGCTAACTGAAGTCAATTAACGTTACTAACCTGTGAGACATGATGCAACTATCTCTATGTAGCCAATGACGCCTTTTGAATTCAATGTTTGCTAACTAATACAAAAAAAATCCTGGCAGTTAGCAGTTTGTACAAACATCGTTAGCTACATAGCTAGCTTGATAAACTCAAGGCATTCTACAACTTTTTTATTTGTGTCCCGTTTGTTCCCATAGCAACTGACGAGCTCCGGAAGCAGCCCACGTGGGATCTTTGACGCGGATGAACCTGTTGCCTCACTGTCACAATTTTGAAGAAATGGCAAACGGTTTCAAATTAATTATGTGTGAATAGCATTGTAACAATAGCAGGATGAGTGTAAGTAAAGTGACATTTTTGACGAGTGAAGGTGAGTATTTTGGCGATTATTGATTATAGAAAATTGTAATGTATTTTGTAGCCTATACTAAATTATCCAAAAGATATTTAAAATTTGTAGTCTATTTTGGGGGCTTTTCACCATTTTCAGGCCCCATCTGAGAGTGTAGTCTAGCCCTAGCTGGCTACTGACTGAGCCAGGCTGAGCCTCGAGGGCTGCAACGTAATTATCAGGCCACCAGATGACATTATTTCTCTGAAAGCTATGTGCGATTTTAAAGACTACTTTGACTAATGATGTTCAACATTCTTTTAACTTTAAAATATATTTTTATTTTTATGTTTTATTAGGCTTTAAGGCTATGCATTATAACAACCTGGTATGAAACATGTTTTGAAGTAGGTGTTTCGTTACTGTACTGCATTATAAAATGACAATGCAGTTTTCTCTATTGTTATGAGGGCTACACATTTTGAGGAGAGAATATGAAGCTGAGCTCATCATCAGCATCATGATCCGCATAATGGCCCTAGTAGTGCATGATATTTTGAGAGGATCAGATTTGAATGGATATGATGTGAAAGACAGTTTGCATTTTGATGTCTGTATGCCATATTTCAACTGATGCCCTGTGCTGACGCATGATTCATAGATATAGCCTATATATTCCTAGCATTATGGATTGCTTTCCATTGCAATGTAATTTACACCCAGTCACAACTATGACTCATAAGCCTATACATTGGATCAATGCAAAGCCATACATGAGAGATGAAGGTATAGCACTATCAAATATGTCACTATCATAACACCGAGGGAGAACATAAATATTAGGCTATCGCATAGTTTACATTTTCCTGGCAGCATATCATGACACGCATGTGTACAAAAATCACTCAATAAATATTCGATTCGTCATCATTACTCCATTTGGGCCTACTCTGTAACAAATTCATAAAAAATAGGCGGCATGTATCAACACTCTCTTAATTGTCCAAGACCACCAAACCACCTGATTTTCTTACTTTAAAAACAGTCCATACGAGAGGAAAAAAAATGAGATCTTGAACTCAAGTGCTCGAAACAGTCCGAGGGCTGTTCTTGAAAGCGCATTCTCTGCTGCGCTTAGGCAGTCACAAGACCTGGACATCCATGAACAAAAACAAAGACACGACAATTAGCCGACATAGGTCAGGGTCAAGCCCATATGCCACTAAACAACTCTGCATTGAACAGGTCTTGCCATTTTGGAAACTTATTTCACCCGCCGTTGCGCGCTTCGGATGATATTTTCCCCAATGGAAATCTCAGCATTAATCCTTCCCATCCAAACTTGACATTGCAACATTGTTTTACCTAAGCAGGAATAAGAAGTGAAGTGGTGTTCTTAGCCCACTTTCAGTGATGGGTTTGGACGTAAAGGAGGGGCGCATGCCAAAGGTAGCGACCACCATGGAATAAATTAAACCAAAGATATCAACAGTTGCCTACCACCCACTCGAAATCGATTGTATTAGAAGCTCGCTGAACGTATAAAACGGGACGTATGATTTCAAGACCGGCTGCAGACAACGGAATCTTCGCTCAATAAGCTACACAACCGACAACGCCTAGAGAGATTTGATACAGACAACTCGTGTCCACTTTTCAGGACATAAGGATCCTTTAGTAACTTAAAGTAAGTTTGACTTTGTTATCCAAGTAAGTTTGAGATTGATTTCTATGTCCATGTTATTAATTTGCTTTGTATAAGTAGACTACTGTCATCATCACTTGACAGTTACTATTCATCAAAGGGCAATGGAATTACGCAGAGACTCAGATTTTTCACTTTGAAATGTATGCCAAGAGAGTTGTATGGTATGCTAAACTTTGAAATAAATGTTTTTTGTTTGGTATACATTTTAAAGTGAAACATCTTGAGTTTTTAGCATAATTCCATTATCATGGAATTGCCCCAAAGCAAATGTTCTCACACCTGTTTGAATTGAAGACACCACACCTTGTTTTATTATATTAGATCAATATATCAGCATTACTGTGGCTTTGTATAGTAGTATGACAAACACCATGTTGAGGAATTTGCAATTGTTTTGTTGGCTACATTTTTATTCCCTCTAAATGAGATTATTCGAAGTAACAAAATATCTTACTCATAGTTGCATTTATTACCGTTAATGTCATTCAGAGTACATGTTCACTTGTATGCTTCATTTAATAGACTACTTCACACTGTTTCCACCACTATTAATGTTATGCCCATCCTTTTGGGGGTGATAGAAGTATGCAGTCACTTTGCACTTACTCACACCTTGTGATTGGACACCATTTGTTTCTTTCCAGCACTGTATCTAACTTGATTTGTGTTTGCTCGTTTACCCAGTCAGAAAAGCCATGCAGGCAGAAAGGAAATGGCACATACTTTTGAGTATAATCCTTATGCTGATCACCTCGAGCCAGTGCATGGACAGCAAGGAAGTGAAGCAGAAAGGGAGAAGGACCCTGCTGGACCTTATTTTACAGGTTATCGGAGACAGCCAATCAGGGGACAAGCCTTCAGTCTCCAGGCGCTATAACAGTGGCCTCTTCCCTACAGCCCAAGAGATGAGGTTCTCCTCTCGAGAAAAGCCTTTATATGTTCCTAGGCTGGATAACAGTAGACCCATAGGTAAGCTGATAAGATTTATTTTTAGGCCATGATGAAACTGTAATCCCTATTTCACTGGGGTGTGACAGCTGCCTCTGGTCTGTATCAATATGTCTGCTACTGTTGCCTTTTGTTCATGATTACTTGTCCTTTTCCATGTAGGAAATGGCACACTTTATGATTTGAAGAGGTGAGAGCTGTCAATAAATTATGACTATTTTACAAACAAACAGTTTTTACAAATGCAATCGATGCTAGTATGCTATGTATTTATTTGGGGATGTGACAATATCAGCAATTGATTCAACAGGCTCTACATTACAATTCATTATCTGTATTTCTGTCTCTGATGTGATAGTCTATGAATTGTGAATCTATATTGCAGTTCCCTATTGGCACCCTGAAAGAGCCACAATCCATCCTCTCACTTGGCTAGTGAGGTATCGTATCACCGCATCATAACAAAAGATTATCAATGGCATCACCAACCAAGTTGCCCAGGGGCGGAGGCTCATTAGCATACTAAACTTGTGAATGATTCATTCAGTTCAGGACACATTGCGGAATCTCAAACCACGAATGATCCGCCTCCTCCAGCTTCTTGGACAGCCAGTGGTGAGCGTCACAGGGATGCATCACAGGTGACGTGAGACCAGGACACTCACGTGGCACACAGTTTAGTCAGCTGTGATCACACAGCCATTTTCACCACATTCACTGACTTCATTTCACGTGTAAGATGGAAAGACTATGTTAATGTGAAAGCCTTTTTTGCTCAAGTGGAACAATAGAATCCATGTGATTTGTGTTGGGCTTTTGGAATGTGGTCAGAAGTACTGAACGGGAAGTCTTTCATACATTTAGAGCCAATTGATTCAATTTGTCATTCTGTGCCTGGTAGAAGCATTACTCATTGCCTTTGAAAGAAATGTGCACGGCTTTGATATATCTTTGAAGTCATTGTGAGAGGAAGGGTGGTGTTACAGTGCCTTTTAAGACATTACAAAATAGCATATGCTAACTGAAACTGAGCCATACGAGTAATTCCTTAATAATAATCTGTACAATTGGGTGAGCAATGCTACACATTCCCTCAGACTGTCTGTTACCATCCAAAATATTATTATTATTTTTTTTTTTAGAAATGCTGCGTTGTTATTCTGGTCAAATGTCGCGTCGAGGGTTAGTCAGAGGCTTTATTGGGACATCCCCGCCCAATGTTGTCAAAGCAGCGTCACAGACCAACTGTGTAACAGGCAAGAGAACTACACAGGCTGCTGGCCAGACAGAGAGTACCTTGTGAGGAAGTCAAAAGGCTGCACATTAGCAAGTGGTGCGTGCGCCATTCCTTAAGACCCACAGTCACACTAGATTGTCCATGTTTTGCACGCAAGGAAGGAAAGGGAAATACCTCCTGCACACAGTTTCCGTTCTCTTTGCCAAGGTGCACTAGGTATCTCTCTTTCCTGACCATCAGGTAATTCAGACATCTCCAGCATCTCCAAGGCAATATTATTGGACTTAGGCAATAAGTTTGATGTCCTACCGGTTAGTGTTAGCATTTACCGGCCATTTGAACACTTACACAACTCACATCTGATCTGGATTGGAGCCAGGTTAAGGTTTCAGGACCCTTATTCCCCTTACGTAAATACCTATAGCCTGTTCATCTTTTTATATTGGAGTGATGAGTCGTTGTTTTCCATAGTGCCCAGTGGTATGTCGGGACTTCAAACGCATTGCCTAAGCTTACTGTAGTGGTTCGTAATTGAACCGATCATCTTCTGTGATTTCTGCATCAGAGAGTACTGTTCATTCCTCAGTCCAGTCTGGTAAAATTAGCACCGCAACTAGCTGCACGGAATTATTCTTATGACATTGATAAGCATTAGAACTGCCGGGCTATAATCTCCTTGCACTGTTAGCCTGAATGTGTCTGACACCTGTGTGCTTTGCATGTTTGGAGAGAGGATGGGCTTGGCTGAGCTACAGAATGTGTGCAATGAGCCTCCAAGCCTGTTGGCTTGTCTTCAGTTGTGAGGAAATCGGTGTATGGGTAATTCCACAGTAACAGAATGACGCTGAGGCTCCAATTTTCACTTTAAAATGTACGCCAAACAAAAACCATTGCTTGCAAAGTTAAACAAACCATCTATGCACAAGGACTGCTTCTAACCATTTCCATTGAACATTTTACAAAAACACATTTATTCAAAGAAAAGTACAGATGTAAAGCATTGCACAGTGGAATTCTGTACAGCAGAGTAGAGAATTGTTCATTTCAGTACAGTAAAGTACAGAAGGGGACAACAGAGGTCAGTACAGTACAATACAGTAAATTACACTGTACTCTACTATAGTGTCCTCTACTGTACTGTGCTATACTAAACTCTACTGTACAGTACTGTATTGTACTGACCTATACTCTACTTTTCTTTACTGTTCTGTACTCTACTGTATTGTACTGAGACAGGTTAAAGAAGGATTTATACGACCTTGAGACAATTGAGACATGGATTGTGTGTGTGTGCCATTCAGAGGGTGAATGGGCAAGACAAAAGTGCCTTTGAACGGGGTATGGTAGTAGGTGCCAGGCGCACTGGTTTGTATCAAGAACTGCACCGCTGCTGGGTTTTTCACGCTCAACAGTTTCCTGTGTATATCAACGATGGTCCACTACCCAAAGGACATCCAGCCAATTTGACACATTGGAGCATTGGAGTCAACATGGGCCAGCATCCCTGTGGAATGCTTTTGACACCTTGTATAGTCCATGCCCCAACGAATTAAGGCTGTTCTGAGGGCAACTCAATATTAGGAAGGTGTTCCTAATGTTTGGTATACTCAGTGTAAATAAAAAATCTAATCAAAATACTTAAGAACTCATAGTTGTTTTAGTCCATCAGCTCTCATCCAAGCTAGAACATGTATAGGCCTATTACTTCATAATATAAGCACAGGTGTGATGGGTCTTTGATGGTATTTACATGGCCTTACTTTAAATGTTGTAATATTTAAACATTTACCTATTACTAAAAGGTTATCTTAAAGCTGAAATCCATATAGGGGGAAACAGCACCACTATTCCCCCCTCTGCGCCATTTTAGTTTTGTTTTAGTTTTGTTGATGAAATGGAAGACAGGAGCGTCCGGCAGTGTGGTAAAAAAAACTCATCATCATGTGGTCGGTGACACTTTGCTTCTTGAAAGTCCAATATCTTGGAAAACTTTACTGCTGACATGCAAAACATTTTGGGACTGTATCAACAGTGGGACTGACGGAGAAAAGAAGAAAACAAATACATCAAACTTGTGTCTGAGTGGATTCTCCTTTTAATGCTAAGAGGTTTCACAGATGGGTTACTTTTATTTTCTTCTTCTTCTTTTTTTGTAGATATTGTCCCAAGAGATGTAAACCTGAAAGACAAGTTCATAAAGCATTTCACAGGTAAGAAAACTGATATCAAAAAAATGTTCCGTCAACATTCAATTTTGACCATTTTGTTTCTGGATCAATCTCACCTTACATCTGTGGCCATATGTTTCAAGCCTCTTCGATTTAGGAGTCTAGGATCAGGTCCCCTCTGTCCATGTACTGTCATTGGGATCTAAGAGGCCAAACTGATCCTATATCGGCACTTCTACTCTGAGAGCCTTGATACATACAGCCCTGCACACATTAGATCAGCTACAAATATTATAAATCCATGTAAAGCTATTTAGTTTGGCAGGGGAAGACTCTCGGCTCTGTGAGCTGAATCCACATTACCCCTCATTCCTGCCTCCTTAATGCCTAATCAAGTAGCTTTCCAAAGTCCAATCATGGTGTCAGAGACCCTAATTCAATGTTATCCCTAGAACTATGTTATTGCACGGGATGGGCCTCACAGATTTGCTGGAGAAGGTTGCCATTAAATGAATTTCTGATGGCCATAGGGGAGAGAAGTGAGCACATTACTCCGACAGAAACAGCCAGGGTAAAGTTGAAGGCAATGTAATGTTAAGCGGATTATTTGTCGCAGGACCTCAAAACAGACTTCAGGAATTGGTGTGAAAATCTGTTAGCCGGAGGCTTGCTAAAGGCCCAGAAGTACTTAGGAGTGATCATTAAGTCTATTGTCTGAGTCCTTTTTTTTTTACCTTTATTTAACCAGGCAAGTCAGTTAAGAACAAATTCTTATTTTCAATGACAGCCTAGGAACAGTGGGTTAACTGCCTGTTCAGGGGCAGAACGACAGATTTGTACCTTGTCAGCTTAGGGATTTGAACTTGCAACCTTCCGGTTACTAGCCCAACGCTCTAACCACTAGGCTACACTAAGATGTCATGGACCAGTAGAACAATGATTCTTGAGTCTGAGCAGAGCTATGTTTAGATTTATTTGAACATCTTGGTATATCTGCAGAAACATACATAAAATGTGATGTCATACAATTTAAAACATAAGTGAAATATATAATCAGCCTAACTAAACTCAGCAAAAAAAGAAACGTCCCTTTTTCAGGACCCTGTCTTTCAAAGATAATTCGTAAAAATCCAAATAACTTCACAGATCTTCATTGTAAAGGGTTTAAACACTGTTTCCCATGCTTTTTCAATTAACCATAAACAATTAATGAACATGCACCTGTGGAACGGTCGTTAAGACACTAAGAGCTTACAGACGGTATGCAATTAAGGTCACAGTTATGAAAACTTAGGACACTAAAGAGGCCTTTCTACTGACTCTGAAAAACATCAAAATATAGATGCCCAGGGTCCCTGCTCATCTGCGTGAATGTGCCTTAGGCATTCTGCAAGGAGGCATGAGGATTGCAGATGTGGCCAGGGCAATAAATTGCAATGTCCGTACTGTGAGATGCCTAAGACAGCGCTTACAGGGAGGCAGGACGGACAGCTGATCGTCCTCGCAGTGGCAGACCACGTGTAACAACACCTGCACAGGATTGGTACATCTGAACATCACACCTACGGGACAGGTACAGGATGGCAACAACTACCTGAGTTACACCAGGAACGCACAATCCCTCCATCAGTCCTCAGACTGTCCGCAGTAGGCTGAGAGAGGCTGGACTGAGGGCTTGTAGGCCTGTTGTAAGGCAGGTCCTCACCAGACATTACAAGCAACAACGTCACCTATGGGCACAAACCCACGGTCGCTGGAACAGACAGGACTGGCAAAAAGTGCTCTTCACTGACGAGTCGCGGTTTTGTCACACCAGGGGTGATGGTCAGATTCGCGTTAATCGTGAAAGGAATGAGCGTTACACCTGGCCCCGGATCTCTGGAGCGGGGTCTTTTTGGAGGTGGAGAGTCCGTCATGGTCTTGGGCGGTGTGTCACTGCATCATCGGACTGAGCTTGTTGTCATTGCAGGCAATCTCAACGCTGTGCATTACAGGGAAGACATCCTCCTCCCTCATGTGGTACCCTTCCTGCAGGCTCATCCTGACATGACCCTCCAGCATGACAATGCCACCAGCCATACTGCTTGTTCTGTGTGTGATTTCCTGCAAGACAGGAATGTCAGTGCTCTGTCATGGCCAGCGAAGAACCCGGATCTCAATCCCATTGATCATGTCTGGGACCTGTTGGATCGGAGGGTGAGGGCTAGGGCCATTCCCCCCAGAAATGTCCGGGAACTTGCAGATGCCTTGGTGGAAGAGTGGGGTAACATCTCACAGCAAGAACTGGCAAATCTGGTGCAGTCCATGAAGAGGAGATGCACTGTAGTACTTAATGCAGCTGGTGGCCACACCAGATACTGACTGTTACTTTTGATTTTGACCCCCCCCTCCTTTGTTCAGGGACACATTATTCAATTTCTGTTAGTCACATGTCTGTGGAACTTGTTCAGTTTATGTCTCAGTTGTTGAATCTTGTTATGTTCATTCAAATATTTACACATGTTAAGTTTGCTGAAAATAAACACAGTTGACAGTGAGAGGATGTTTCTTTTATATGGACAGTGCATCATAAATAAGTCATAAACAACGAATTGGCATACCCCTAAATCAGTAAATATGCATATCAATGTAGTTAGTGAGAGAGAGCGTCGTTTGTAATTAGCATAGTTGGAGCTCTGCCTTGGTGAAAAAAGGATATCTTGACTGCTAGATAATGCTTTGCATGCTTGTCCAAAAACATTGTTTTTCTTTTGATGACGTTGCTAATAGAAAATTAACTTCAGTTCTGTTAATAAAATGTAAAAAAATGAGGAAATGAAATGGAACACATTCATTTTTTTTTTGTTTGTTCCCTGATAAGAACCTTTCTTTTTAAGCAGGACCAGTCAAGTTCTCATCGGAATGTAGAACACATTTTCATCGACTCTATCACAACACAAGGGATTGTTCAAAACCAGCATGTATGTATTCATTTTTGATATCATAATACTGTGTGTATCTATATTTGTGATCAGTAACGTTGGGTTTCTGATAGTCATGTATACCATGTTTCTGGCTGCCTTACGACACTTTATTGTAGCCTGGTCCCAGATCTGTTTGAGCTAGAACCCAAATACTCATTATGACTGAATTGAATGCCTTGGTGACATAACATGGTGTCTTGCCCTAACGTTAGCCAAACTCTCTTCAATGACCTCACATTCACCGTTTTTTACACAAACTGAACAATAGATTCACTTGTCTTTGAACAGAAGCAATAAGTGGACACTTGAATCAAAGCCTATAACATGTCAGTGTTCCACAGCATGTGCCATTTATATAAATATCAATTTAGCGGATCTACTGAACAATCATGTTGTCATTGTAGTTTTCTTGGAAAAGGGACAGATGACATCAGATAGTAAGTAGCGAATGGCCTCAGATAGTATGTTCCCAGATTGTATGTTAGTTTCTCAGATGGCTGCCTGAACTGAACTGTCTGAGCAGCAGCCCTGCCACCATTGTGGACCAGTGAGTTAGAGCATTGAGTTTTGCTCTCTTCTTTTTTGTTTTTGTCAATAAAGCAAACCACAACAGCCTCTTAGACTACTGAAACTCAGTTTAGTGAAACACTGGTCGTACGTTACAGTGTGTTGGCTTTGCTCACCAACAACCCCTTTCCTATTGAAAAAAAAGACACATGTATCATAGAAGGCCCTCTCTCTTTAGCCTCCCTATTCCCCTGGTCTCCAGGGTGGTGCTTAGGCCAGGGAGGGAGAAATTGTGAAATACTCTCTCTTGGATGATTTTAAAACGTTGACTGGCTAGACTTGAATGTCCTTCTGATTTTTAAAATGGCATGTTTTTGTTGTTGCATATATTCGGAACAGCTGTAAAAACATATTATATTCAAAATGAAGATAAAACAGTATTGTCGCATAGGCTGGTCTAGTGGTTAATGCTACCACCTCTGGCACACATGTCGACTGTGTATGCTAGGATTCAAATCCCGAACCCCACTGCAACGCTGGCGCACACTTCTACTCTCTGAACTCCAGGCGGTGCTATGGTCAAATGACATGGAAATATAGCTCTTTGGCCACGCACACCAGTGGTGGGTTTGGCATTGAAAAAAAGAAGCAAATGCAGAAAAGTACCTCATACCTATGGTAAAAAAGTAGTGGTGCATCTTTGATGATATAGGGCTATTTTGCTTCCACTGGTCCTGTGACCCTTTTTAAGTTCAAGAGCATTATGAACTTTACCAAGTGCCAGGACATTTTAGCCAACAACCTGGTTGCCTCTGCCAGGAGGTTGACACTTGTCCGCAAATGGATCTTCTAGCAAGACAGTAACCCCAAGCACTTATCAAAATCCACAAAGAAATGGTTAATTGACAACTAAATCAACATTTTGCAATGGCCATCTCAGTAGACCCAGGTTTGATTCCAGGATGTATCACAACCGGCCATGATTGGGAGTCCCATAGGGCGGCGCACAATTGGCCCAGCGTCGTTAGGTTTTGGCCGGGGTAGGCCGTCATTGTAAATAACAATTTTGTTCTTTAACTGACTTGCCTAGTTAAATAAAGGTGAAATAAAATAAATGAATTAAAGTCTCTGGATTTGAAACCCATTGAAAACTTGTGGTTTGAATCGAGGAGTGCAGTCCATAAGTGCAGTCGAAGGACATCAAGGATCTTGAAAGATTCTGTATGGAGGAATGGTCTAAGATCACCTCCCAATGTCTTCTCCAATCTCTTTTTTTTAAGGTTCAGTGTTGTTTTCCTTGCAAGGATAGAGTGCTGGAGTACTGAAAACGGGTGGCAGTAATTTTGAACCCCTTTTGGGGATTTTTTAAATATTAAATTTTGAATTGTAAAAAATAAAAATATTTCTCTGAGCAATTGTATTAGTATAAAATAATAGAATTTCCCAATTTCTTTGAGCATACAATATAGCTCAGTATTTGTATTATTTTTATTTTTTAAAGTGATTAACTGCTTTCTTTATCATTTTACAGACTACAAAAGATGTGCAAGATTGCTAACACGGCTAGCAATGAGTCCACTCTGCACACAATTGTAGACATTGCATGTGAGTATACTTTCTTTTTAGGCGTTAAACTGTCACAGGGGTTAGATTTGCATATTTAGGCTTTATGTTGATTAGTACACTTGGTCGAGCATTGTATGACTCCTTGCTCAACAAGTAAAGATACATATAAATGATTGACATTATCTTATTTATATTGTGAATATTTAACTGTAAAGATTGACAAGGAACAATCCGGTAATACTTTCCTCGTAACTAAAAAGGGTTCCAAACGGGTTCTGTAGCTGTCCACTTAGAAGAAGAACCCTTTTTTGGTTCTAGATACACACACACAACAAAAAGGTGCTATGTATTGAAAATACATGTGTAGTGTGGATGGAGATTCACATGCTGTACAGCTCCACCAGAGTATAGTTGTTATTTGTGATACTAATCACAGGAAGAGAGAGAGAGCTATGTTGTTGCTGTGTCAACATTATTCTAATTTGTGTCTGTAACATCTGCAAGTGATCTGTAAGGCTTGAAAAAAAAACTCATGTTCACATAATCAGATCCATGTGTTGCCGGAGTTTCTGTCCGACATTCATATATTCTTAAAGATAAAGCTATTGGACCCTTTTGTCATTCCAACGGTATTCCATCGAAGAAGAGGTCCTAATGTAATATACGTTCGGCAAAATACATTTATGCTTCATTATTTATAGTCTGGCTTATTCTTTTGGAAAACTCAAAGATGAGAGCAAGTATTTGTCGAGCTGAAATCATTTTACGTTGAAGGTCATGACAAAGTTACATGTGAGCGATTAAGTTAGGGCCCGCGTATGTACAATGAGCATTGTCCTAGATGAAAAAAAGTTCAACCGTAAAAAGAGGATCATTTTGAAACGCGACCAAGTGTCTTAACAAGCTGTCAGTCACACAATGTAAGCTACTCACCACTTGGTCAGACAATGAAAAGGGAAGGACCTGGTTGTCTTGGTCCAGCTAATATGCTAGATCGTCATTGTGGTTAAGTTGATAACCCTTTGTTACACTTGTCTATTGCCTCCACCTGACGAGGCTGACGACAGCAGGGATGAGGATATCTGTGGCCTACATTTGTGGTCAGGCTCACTTAGAACTGACTCCATGTCAGTTGATGGAATCTAACGGCCTTTAAATGGTCTAACATGAATGAAGCACCCATTACAAGCACCACTTTAGTTGGAGTGTCATTGGAATTCATTTGATTGGAAAATTGAGGGGGCTGGCACATAGCAGTTTTTCCGTCTCTCCAGTCATTCAGAGAATGTGTTCTAGTCAGAACCATAATGAGAGGCCTACTGCCACTGGGGTGTCATGAGGGACTTATTAGGTGAATCATCGATTGATTCATCCAGCTCTTTAGGAAATAAGTCATGAAGTGCCCTTTAACATTTAGTCCCTAATAATCTTCATATTCTACCTCATTAAAAAAAACTATTTATTTATATATTTATATATATATATATATATATATATATTTATATATATATTATATATATATATATTATATATATATATATATATATATATATATATATTATATATATATATTATATATATATATTTATATATATATTCATAGGATCATAGGACCAGAATGTCACAGGACACGGATTGTGTCTTTCTGCTAGACGGGAGATCGTGTTGCCTATTTTATAAACTGAGAATGCAAAGAATTTAAAATTACATTCGAAAAATATGTACATGTTTGTAATTTGATTTTGCTGTGTGTTTCAGGTTCAAAATATTGAGAGGGGTCTATGTTTTGCCAAGGAAGTGCCTTCAATTTGCAGCAGTCACATTAAGAACATAGTATTGTAATTGTTTATAGTATTTTTGTTGTTGATACTGTATGTATATGAAAATGTTAACAGATTTTATTGGTTTTATGAAATAGATTAGCATTTTATTTTCATGCATCATGTATTTTTAAGAAAACCTTAATTTAATATTGAATACACCTATTTATTGAAATGTATATAATTATTCACAATAATTCTGAAATATTCAATTATTTTTCTTAAAGTTCTCATCTGATGAAGTGTGTGAATTCATCTCACTAAATATTATTTGCTTTGTCAATATTACATTTTTGAGACGGTCCCACAATGGTCGTTTCTATATGTCTTTCACTGTCATTGTCTACATTGCATTTAATTTGGCACTTGAGCGATTTCACACAATGAAAACATATTGAAGGATGACGATGGTAATAATGCACTGCAAGTACTGAACAATAAAAAAATATTCAAGCACAGCATATTTGCAATTATTATGGAAGAGCATGTTGAGGGAACAATTTCTGAGGTTTCTGCTGTTAGGACACTCAATAAGGAAGCTTCAAGCAGGGCTGTATCCCAAATGGCATCCTATTCCCTATAGTCTACTACTTTTGACCAGAACCCCATGGGCCCTGGTCAAAAGTAGAGTACGACAAAGGAAAATGTCCACCAATAGGATGATACACCATAATCCAAACATCAGCATGTGACACACACACAACTATATTTCACTCAAGAGTATGCTGTTGGGAAGACCATGAGGATTGAGAAAAGCAATCGTTCAGAGGGTTATTCCAATTCCGTCTGCACCTCATAACCCCTACATTTTCGGAAAAACAACACAAGTTTTAGGCAAAAGAGTGCATGCAAAATCCTTTCCTCAATGTCTTAGCAAAGCCTATATTGAATTTCCCAATCTGTAGCTGACTTGGTTTCAAAATCGCTGGCAAACTAAGTTTGTCCCTTGAGAACCCAAACGCATTCCAATCTTGGACTGTTGGACAACAAAGTGAAGCAATTCAAACTCGACAAAACCAAATGGACTGGAAAAGAGTCTCCTTTTTGATCCTGTTCTGTTTCAAATTGTAGGGTTCTTGACAGAATTGTTTACTTGGTCTTTGGGCCAGGATGCATCTGACCTTTATTTGAGCGTGCCTTTCACATTGACCTGCATTCACCTGGTATTAAACCTCCAGTGATATGTCTGGCAGTTACAATAACTTGACAAGTGAGATCGGTGAACAACAACAAAAAAACGTTATATTATTATGGCTCAGGAATCCATAAGTTCAGTTATCAGTAGAAAGATGGAACACCCCTCCCTTTTGGTGCATTGTGGACAATGACATGATCACTGGTATAACATGCTCTTGCAGTTGCCTGCTCAGACATCACAAGAACATTAGAAAGAACATTAGTGTTTATTTTCTTGTGTTATCCAGGATGTGGCCTCTGTAAAGGTCCTAAATGTTGGTATTGTTATTTAGGACTCTTGCACAAGAACGACAAAACAACAACAAATGAAAGGAATAGCTTGAGACTTTAGCAATTGAAGAAAAAAGAAGCTGAGACTTGTTGTCATTGGAATTTTGAATATAAATACATCTAGAAATTAAAGGGACATTGCGCCCCAAAACCAAGTTTGTCTGGTATTGCCGAGAAATTAAAACCTATTTATAGCATCTATAACAGGAATGTCCTTACAAAATAAACAGTATGATAACTTTTTTATATATTCCTATTGCTATCTTCTCCTATCGTCTCGTTCAGACACGCCTGGGGAATAGTTGATCGTCCATTGTTTTTATTAACGCTACAGCATACAATTACATTCTAGATGATTCTGTACTTCCAACGTTGTGGCAACAGTTTGAGGAAGTCCTTTTCCTGTTTCAGCATGACAATATCCCTATGCACAAAGCAAGGTCCATACAGAAATTGTTTGTCGAGATCGGTATGGAAGAACTTGACTGGCCTGCATAGAGCCCTGACCTCAACCTCATCGAACACCTTTGGAATGAATTGAATCGCTGACTGAGAGCTAGGCCTAATCGCCAAACATCAGTGCTCAAACTCACTATTGCTCTTGTGGCTGAATGGAAGCAAGTCCCCACAGAAATGTTTCAACATCTAGTGGAAAGCCTTCCCATACGAGTGGAGGCTGTTATAGCAGAAAAGGGGGGACCAACTCCATATTAATGCCCATGATTTTGGAATGAGATGTTCGACTAGCAGGTGTCCACATACTTTTGGTCATGTAGTGTATTAAAAGCTATCTATGAAAAGCTGAGAACGAACACGCACATGTAACATGTTTGGGTCTATGATGCTCACAAGCTACACAAGTCATTAGAGGGTAAAGGGTTCTTCTACATAAAGATCATAGGAAATCCCAAGACATAGTGTCTATTGTACTGTATTAAGCTCACATAGTTGCTGTCACAAACTCCAAATTCCACACAATTGGATTTTCATTTCTCAGTGAGCAAATCATTTCTCAACTTACAGGATTCATACTTAATTTGTTTGCTCTGGCCGACCTTATTTTGTTATTAACATTTGTCAATAAAACACATGAATGCAACTGTTTATGTCAAATCGTTTTGTGTTCTACTTGTAGCCCTGGTTGTCCTGAAAAGAAAATGGTGAAATACTTAATTGTGAGGCTAAATATAAGGGCTAGACATGCAGATAAATGGAAGTCAGATACATGAAAAGCCATTTTTGCTGGAATCTCGGGACCGATAGGATTAAACAAACATTTACTTGGCCAAAGATTACAACACTACAGTTCTCACGCCAGCATGTCTCTATAGACTGTTTATAATGATTCGGAACATCAGCTGGAGCATCTTAACCAAGACTAATCACTAGGCTCTCTTATGAGCAATCTCCCCTTTTTCACTATTAGATAAAGAGATATCAAACCTCTCCATCAATGACAGACGTGAAAAGAAGCCATTCTTCCACTTCATCGTAGTTTCACAACAATGAATGTGTTATACATCATCATGTGATATAGCTCATGTTTCCTGACTGCGTTTACACCCCACTTTGAAAGCTGGCCTCCACTTCTACAGCTTTGAAAGTGGAGAACAATGCGACCACTGCAACGTAGATCAGAATGTAGCAATACTTTTAGGACCACATTTCATACAGACACATTTCCTGTTCTCCATCGTACAATATTTACAAGTCCATATAAAATGGATGTCATTTTCATCGGTCCTGAGGGCTCATAAGCCTCCGTCATACCACTGCCTTTTCACAAATCACACCCCCATCACGAAACACACCGTCAATACACACTCTTTGGAAAAAAGGAGACAAAAAACAAACTATGGAAATTATGCTTCCACACAGTTTATCATCAGAGCTCTTTATATATATATATATATATATATATTTTAATCATAAATGGCACTATCGATCATAATGATCTTTATATGGCTCCTCATCACTGTACCATGATTACCCGGGACAATTAACACAGGAGTGGTCTGGTGTTTTTTCCAACTCTATAAAGGGATTAGGGTGCTATAAATAAGGGGTCCGTCCTCACGGGGGTAAGGTGGGGGATCCCTTTCTCAGCGGGTGGGTGGGCAGAGACACTGGATCCTTATATGAGGAGGATATCACATCTGGAGACAAACCGTGCAGATTAAGGAAAGAGACAGAAGATGCACTGGGGACGGAGTGTGGGAGGGCCCTAACACAATTACACACAACCCTACTGAATGCCCCAGCGCCTCTTCTAAGAGGCACTGAGATAAATAGAGCCAAAGCCAGGTCATTTCCCATACATCTGAAGAGCCAGAAGCAGCAGTCAGCTGAGAGACAGTGGCGGCATCCCAAATGATGCCCTATTCCCTACATGGAGCACTACTTTTGACCAGAGCCCTTATGGGCAGTGATCAAAAGTAATGCACTATATAAGGAATAGGGTGCCATTTGGGACACAGGCACAGACACAAGGCCCAATAGGTTTATGATGCTGCCTCAAAGTCTTTATGATTCTATTTGTGATGGCTTTCCATTCAATTGGTCTGTATAGTACCCCAGTAATGGTATGGTCAGTAATGATATAGAATAGTAAAAACGCACTTTATTAGTCCCTGCGAAGACAGAGATCATTTAAAAATTCTCAGCAGGGACTGATAAAGTCCTCTTCCTCTGGGTTGCCATTTTCAAGCCTGGTCTCATAGAATAGACATAGTAAATGTAAATCCGGGACATTCAAATTAGTATGATATGCTACGGTTGGTATGGTTACATAAGACAGAAGGTAACTTAAGGCAAAAAGTAAAGTAGCATGGTTGGTCAGGGTGGATGGGTTGTCGTATAACACAAACGTCTAGCAACCCAAAGGTTGCTTGTTCAAATCTCATTAGGGACAACGTTAGCTAATTAGCAACTTTGCAATTACTTACAACTTTTAGCTACTTTATATCTTTATATTTATATCTAGCATGTTAGCTAACCCTTCACCTAACCCTTTAACCTAACTCCTAACCCTAAACTTAACCCTAACCCCCAACCCCTAGCTTAACATCAGCAACCAAGCTAACGTTAGCATTAGCCCACTAGCTAATGTTAGCCAAATTGGAAATTCATAACATATTGTATGAATTGCAAATTCGTAACATTTCATACAAATTGTAATTTGTAAAATATCATACGAAATTGATGATGGACATCCAGAAATTAATATCAAACTAATTGGGGTGTCACAAATTTACATTTTTACCATGTTAAGTCTACCCCTGAGTCCAGGTTGCATTTTCTGTATCAAACCTATGGCAATGGTGATACAGAATGGAGAAACTGACACAACATATATTCTGTAAGAGATTTTAAATAACTCAAAACATGGCTCCATGTGACGTGCAGTAGAAACCAGCCAAAAGGATTTTTTTTTGCATCAAAAGTAAACACTTTAATCCAATTAAATCATCCTTGTGTAAGCAAACTACCTTTATTTATAGCTAATGCTATAATTATGTAGATGGCTGCATGACATTCTCTTACTGAGGTGCCCACACACGTTTCTGTAATAGAGGGCTCTCAATTCATTTTGTGTGGCCTTATGATTAATTCATGGCTCTCCTATCTCGTTTTGTGAATGCACACATCCCTACATGACGATGACTAGTACGTCAAGCATTATCAGTAGAACCTACATCAAATTCCTTGAGAAAGATTTGTAAACCTTGGTTCCTCACAGTATGTCTTTGTTTTTTTCTAACGGAGAGTGGAATAACTGTCACATTCTGACCTTAGTTCTTTTGTTATGTCTTTGTTCTAGTATGGTCAGGGGCGTGAGTTGGGTGGGTTGTCTATGTTCCTTTTTCTATGTTGTGTTTTGCGTTTGGCCTGGTATGGTTCTCAATCAGAGGCAGGTGTCGTTAGTTGTCTCTGATTGAGAATCATACTTAGGTAGCCTTTTCCCACTTGTGTTTCATGGGTGATTATTTTCTGTTATGTGTCTGTCACCTTTTAGAACTGTTTCGTTTCTCCTTTGTTATTTTGTTTAGTGTTCTCGGTTTAATAAATATATGATGAACACTTACCACGCTGCTCATTGGTCCTCCGATCCTTCCTACTACTCCTCGTCAGAAGAGGAAGAAACCCGTCACAGAATCACCCACCAACCAAGGACCAAGCAGTGTGGTAATGGGCAGCGGCCGTAATCGCAAGACTCCTGGACATGGGAGGAGATTTTGGACGGCAAGGGACCCTGGGCACAGGCTGGAGATTATCGCCACCCCAAGGCAGAACTGGAGGCAGCAAAAGCCGAGAGGCGGTGGTATGACGAGGCAGCGCGGCTGGAAGCCCGAGAGGTAGCCCCAAAAATGTATTGGGCGGAGGCACACGGGGAGTGTGGCTAAGTCAGGTAGGAGACCTGAGCCAACTCCCTGTGCTTACCGTGGAGAGAGGTGGACCGGGCAGGCACCGTGTTATGCCGTGGGGTGCACGGTGTCCCCGGTGCGCAGGCATAGCCTGGTGCTCTACATAGCAGCGCCTCGTATCGGCCGGGCTAGAGTGGGCATCGAGCCAGGTGCCATGAAGCCAGCTCAGCGCATCTGGTCTCCAGTGCGTCTCCTCGGGCCCTGCGCATGGTGTCCCTGGTTCACCAGCACAGCCCAGTGCGGTCTATTCCACCTCGCCGCACTGGCCTGGCTACGGGGAGCATCCAGCCAGGTAGGGGTGTACAGACCTCCAGTGCGCCTCCACGGTCCGGTCTATCCGGTGCCTCCTCCACGCACCAGGCTGTCTCTCCGTCTCCTCCCTACAGGTGCTCCCGCTTGCTCAGCGCTGCCAGAGTCTCCCCTCTGTCCTGAGCTGCCAGAGTCTCCCGTCTGTCCTGAGCTGCCAGAGTCTCCCGTCTGTCCTGAGCTGCCAGAGTCTCCCGTCTGTCCAGCACTGCCAGAGTCTCCCTCCTGTCCAGCGCTGCCAGAGCCGCCCGTCTATCCTGAGCTGCCAGAGCCGCCCGTCTGTCCTGAGCTGCCAGAGCCGCCCGTCTGTCCTGAGCTGCCAGAGCCGCCCGTCTGTCCTGAGCTGCCAGAGCCGCCTGTCTGTCAGGAGCTGCCAGAGCCGTCCGTCAGTCAAGAGCTGCCAGAGCCACCCGTCAGTCAAGAGCTGCCAGAGCCACCCGTCAGTCAGGAGCTGCCAGAGCCGCCCGTCAGTCAGTAGCTGCCAGAGCCGCCCGTCAGTCAGGAGCTGCCAGAGCCACCGGTCAGTCAGGAGCTGCCAGAGCCGTTCGTTACTTCGGTGCTACCGGAATCGCCCGTCACTCCGGCGCTGCCGGAATCACCCTTCACTCCGGCGCTGCCGGAATCACCCTTCACTCCGGCGCTGCCGGAATCGCCCTTCACTCCGGAGCTGCCGGAGTCTCCCGCCTGTCCTGTGCGGCCGGAATCTCCTGTCCATTCGGGACCCGTGGCTAGAGTCCCCAGTCCGAGGTCGGCGGCGAGGGTTGCCGCTCTAAAGAGGCCACGGAGGCAGGTTAGGAGGCGGACAAAGACTATGGTGGAGTGGGGTCCACGTCCCGCGCCAGAGCCGCCACCGCGGACAGACACCCAACCAGACCCTCCCCTATAGGTTCAGGTTTTGCGGCCAAAGTCCGCACCTTTGGGAGGGGTACTGTCACGTCCTGACCTTAGTTCTTTTGTTATGTCTTTGTTTTAGTATGGTTAGGGCGTGAGTTGTCTATGTTCCTTTTTCTATGTTGTGTTTGGCCTGGTATGGTTCTCAATCAGAGGCAGATGTCGTCAGTTGTCTCTGATTGAGAATCATACCTAGGTAGCCTTTTCCCACTTGTGTTTCGTGGGTGATTATTTTCTGTTATGTGTATGTCACCTTTTAGAACTGTTTCGTTTCTCCTTTGTTATTTTGTTTAGTGTTCTCGGTTTAATAAATATATGATGAACACTTACCACGCTGCTCATTGGTCCTCCGATCCTTCCTACTACTCCTCGTCAGAGGAGGAAGAAACCCGTCACAATACCACTCTATCTTTAGTATTGTTATGCTTTTTAGGGATTGAACCCTGGTGCTTGTACAGTGCCTTCAGAAAGTATTCACACCCCTTGACTTTTTCCACATTTTGTTGTGTTACAGCTGGAATTTAAAATGGATTACATTGAGATTTTGTGTCACTGGCCAACACACAATACCCCTTAATGTCAAAGTGGAATTATGAGATTGTTTTTGTTGTTGTTGATTTTGACTAATTAATTAAAAATGAAAAGCTGAAATGTCTTGAGTCAATAAGTACTCAACCCCTTTGTTATGGCAAGCTTGAATAAGTTTGGGAGTAAAAAATGTCCTTAACAAGTCAAATAATAACTTGCATGGACTCACTCTGTGTGCAATAAGAATTGAACATGCTTTTTTAATGACTACCTCATCTCTGTACCCCACACATACCATGACAAAGTATTTCAGATTTTTTTTCTTCTTTATTTTTGCATATTTTTTATACTGAATGTTATCAGATTTTCAACCAAAACCTAATATTAGATAAAGGGAACCT
Source organism: Oncorhynchus tshawytscha (assembly GCF_018296145.1). NCBI lineage: Eukaryota > Metazoa > Chordata > Actinopteri > Salmoniformes > Salmonidae > Oncorhynchus > Oncorhynchus tshawytscha. The sequence continues at coordinate 45,230,617 of NC_056433.1, read as the reverse complement.
GAGTTCACAAATAACATAAAAATATAAATACTTATTTTATTTAACAAAGTTAGCCAAATGCTTCCTGTAGTTGATCAGTCTCTCACATCACTGTGGAAGAATTTTGGCTGACTCTTTCATGCAGAACTGCTTTAACTCGGCAACATTTGTGGGTTTTCAAGAATGAACTGCTCGTTTCAAGTCCTGCCACAACATCTCAATTGGGATTAGGTCTGGACTTTGACTAGGCCATTGCAAAACTTCAAGTTGTTTGCTTTTTTATAATTTTCATTTAGACTTGATTGTGTGTTTTGGATTACTGTCTTGTTGCATGACCCGGCTGCGTTTCAGCTTCAGTTCACAGACGGATGGCCTGACATTCTCCCGTAGAACTCTCTGACACAGAGCAGAATGCATGGTTCTTTCTATTAAGGCAAGTCGTCCAGGTCCTGAGGCAGCAAAGCATCCCCAAACCATCACACTAGCACCACCATGCTTGACCATTGGTATGAGGTTCTTACTGTGGAATGCAGCGTTTGGTTTTTGCCAGACATAATGTGACACATCTTGTCCAAAACGTGGACTCAAGTTTGAAAAAAGCACCTGGAAGCACCTGGAAGATCATCAAGACTCTTTAAAGAATGTTCTATGGACAGATGAGTCAGTGCATTCCAACCAAACAGTGCATTCCACAGTTGGAACCTTATACCAACGATCAAGCATGGTGGTGGTAGTGTGATGGTTTGGGGATGCTTTGCTTGCCATTGACATGGTGATCTGAGACTTGTGTGCGTCTGCTCGACCATTGAAACCCATTTAATGAAACTCCCGACGAACAGTTCTTGTGCTGACGTTCCTCCCAGAGGCAGTTTGGAACGAGGTAGTGAGTGTTGCAACCGAGGACAGGCGATTTTTAAGCCCTACACGCTTCAGCAATCCGCGGTCCCGTTCAGTGATCTTGTGTGGCCTACGCAACCCAGTCGTTCAGTCTTTTTGTTCTGTATCTACGGACACGACCCAGTCGTTCGTTCTAAATGTTCCATTGCCATACTGTCTGGCAACATTCTTAACGCTTGCTAGCTAGCCAACTACGGCTAACTTAAAGTCACATCAAAAACTGCAGCAAGAATAAAAGCAAAGTAGCTGCATTTGCATAAGCTGTTTTCTAATGACATTCATTTGGATACATCCATAACAATGAGCTAATGAGGCACGATTTCGCCTGGCATAGAAAATGTGCTCATTCGTCAGGACACTGTTGTTCAGAGGAGCTAGCCAACAACACGGCTAAAACAATCACATCAAATGTAAGCTGGAAAGACTGAAAACTAGTGGTGGCTGCATCATGGTGATTTTTTTAGGATAAAAATAAATGTAATAGAGCTAAGCAAAGGCAAAATCCTAGAGGAATACTTGGTTCGTTCTGTGGGAGACAAATTCACCTGTCAGCAGGGCAATAACCTAAAACACAAGGACAAATCTACACTAGAGTTGCTTACCAAGATGACATTGAATGTTCTTGAGTGGCCTAGTTACAGTTTTGACTTAAATCGGCTTGAGAATCTATGGCAAGACTTGAAAATAGCTGTCTAGCAATGATCAACAACTAACTTGACAAAGCTTGAAGAATTTAAATATTGTACAATCCAGGTGTGCACAGCTTTTAGACACTTACGCAGAAAGACTCATAGCTGTAATCTCTGCCAAAGGTGATTATAACATGTGTTGACTCAGGGGTTTGAATACTTACACTTCCAGTCAAAAGTTTTAGAACACCTACTCATTCAAGGGTTTTTCTTTATTTTTACTATTTGCTACATTGTAGAATAATAGTGAAGACATCACAACTGTGAAATAACACATATGGAATCATGTAGTAACCAAAAAAGTGTTAAACAAATCAAAATATATTTTATATTTGAGATTCTTCAAAGTAGCCACCCTTTGCCTTGATGACAGCTTTGCACACTCTTGGCATTCTCTCAACCAGCTTCATGAGGTAGCCACCTGGAATGCATTTCAATTAAAAGGTGTGCCTTCTTAAAAGTTAATTTGTGGAATTTATTTCCTTCTTAATGCGTTTGAGCCAAACAGTTGTGTTGTGACATGGTAGTGGGGATATACAGAAGATAGCCCAATTTGGTAAAAGACCAAGTCCATATTATGTCAAGAACAGCTCAAATAAACAAAGAGAAATGACTGTCCATCATTACTTTAAGACATGAAGGTCTGTCAATACGGAAAATGTCAAGAACTTTAAACGTTTCTTCAAGTGCAGTCGCAAAAACCATCCAACCGATGTGTCTTTGTGAGACACGATGTGGGTGAACGGATGATCTCCGCACGTGTATTTCCCACTGTAAAGCATGGAGGAGGAGGTGTGATGGTGTGGGGGTGCTTTGCTGCTGACACTTTCTGTGATTTATTTAGAATTCAAGGCACACTTAACCAGCATGGCTACCACAGCATTCTGCAGTGATACGCCATCCCATCTGGTTTGGGCTGAAAATAGTAAAACGATGAGAAAAACCCTTGAATGAGTATTGTATGTAAATTAGATATTTCTGTATTTCATTTTCAATAATTGTGCAAACATTTCAAAAAACATGTTTTCACTTTGTCATTATGGGGTATTGTGTGAAGATTGGTAAGAAAAATTTAAGCAGAATTCAGGCTGAAACATAACAAAATATGGAATATGTCAAGGTGTATGAATAGTTTCTGAAGGCACTGTATACAGTGAGGCAAAAAAGTATTTAGTCAGCCACCAATTGTGCAGGTTCTCCCACTTAAAAAGATAACAAGTTCAAACAGGTGCCATTAATACAGGTAACGAGTGGAGGACAGAGGAGCCTCTTAAAGAAGAAGTTACATGTTTGTAGGTGACCAAATACTTATTTTCCACCATAATTTGCAAATAAATTCATAAAAAATCCTACAATGTGATTTTCTGGAGAGAAAAAAATCTAATTTTGTCTGTCATAGTTGAAGTGTACCTATGATGAAAATTACAGGCCACCCTCAGCTTTTTAAGTGGGAGATCTTGCACAATTGGTGGCTGACTAAATACTTTTTGCCCCACTGTATATGTGCTGGCCAGGAGTTTTAACCACTCGACCACGGCTCTGCACACAGTAGGTCTTTCTATATACCAGCTGTAAGTGAACAGAGAGGTAAAATGACTACATTTCAGAGAGTTAAAATCAGATACTTAATACTTTGACTGACATAGTTGTTCTACCCACTTCCATTGCAAAGAGTGTTTTGGTCCGGTATTGACCCTTCCACTCAAAATGGCTACTCTGATAACACAACGGTCTGTTGGGTTCTTAAAGGACAGGAGCCCAGGGATGCAGCATGATACAGTTGAAGTCGGAAGTTTACATAAACAAGTTTTAATGACTCCAACCTAAGTGTTTCAACCACTCCACAAATTTCTTGTTTACAAACTATAGTTTTGGCAAGTCGGTTAGGACATCAACTTTGTGCATGACACAAGTAATTTTTCTAACAATTGTTTACAGACAGATTAGTTCACATATTACTCACTGTATCACAATTCCAGTGGGTCAGAAGTTTACTTACACTAAGTTGACTGTGTCTTTAAACAACTTGGAAAATTCCAGAAAATGATGTAATGGCTTTAGAAGCTTCTGATAGGCTAATTGACATAATTTGAATCAATTGGGGGTGTATCTGTGGATATATTTCAAAGCCTACCTTCAAACTCATTGTCTCTTTGCTTGACATCACGGGAAAATCAAAAGAAATCAGCCAAGACCTCAGAAAAAAAAATTGTAGACCTCCACAGGTCTGGTTCATCCTTGGTAGCAATTTCCAAACGCCTGAACGTACCACGTTTACAAACATTAGTATGCAAGTATAAACACCATGGGACCACGCCATTATCATACCACTCAGGAACGAGAAGCATTCTGTCTCCTAGAGATGATCGTACTTTGGTGCGAAAAGTGCAAATGAATCCCACAACAACAGCAGCGGACCTTGTGAAGATGCTGGAGGAAACAGGTACAAAAGTATCTATATCCACAGCAAAATGAGTCCTATATCGACATAACCTGAAGGAGGGACTGGTGCACTTCACAAAAGATGGCAGCATGAGTGAGGAAAATTATGTGGATATATTGAAGCAACATCTCAGTCAGGAAGTTAAAGCTTGGTCGCAAATGGGTCTTCCAAATGTACAATGACCCCAAGCATACTTCCAAAGTTGTGGCAAAATGGCTTGAAGACAAAGTCAAGGTATTGGAGTGGCCGTCACAAAGCCCTGACCTCAATCCTATAGAAAATTTGTGGGCAGAACTGAAAAAGCGTGTGCGAGCAAGGAGGCCTACAAACCTGACTCAGTTACTCCAGCTCTGTCAGGAGGAATGGGCCAAAATTCACCCAACTTATTGTGGGAAGGTTGTGGAAAGCTACCTGAAACATTTGACCCAAGTTAAACAATTTAAAGCCAAAGCTACCAAATACTAATGGAGTGTATGTAAACTTCTGACCCACTGGGAATGTGATGAAAGAAATAAAATCTGAAATAAATCCCTCTTGTTAAGGTTTTCTTCCATCGAAAGAGAGGAGGACCAAAATGCAGCATGGTTATTTCGATTCATGTTTAATAAAAAGATAAACGTAAAAACCTAAACAGCCTTATCTGATGCAAACAAACACTGAGACAGGAACAATCACCCAAGAAACACTTAAAGAATATGGCTGCCTAAATATGGTTCCCAATCAGAGACAACGATAAACACCTGCCTCTGATTGAGAACCACTTCAGGCAACCATAGACCTTTCTAGATAACCCCACTATACCACAATCCCAATACCTACAAAAAAAAAACAAGACAAAAACACACCACATAATTAACCTATGTCACACCCTGGCCTGACCAAAATAATAAAGAAAACACAAAATACTAAGACCAGGGCGTGACATCTCTCTACTATTATTCTGACATTTCACATTCTTAAAATAAAGTGGTGATCCGAACAGACCTAAAACAGGGAATTGTTACTGGGATTAAATGTCAGGAATTGTGAAAAACCGAGTTTAAATGTATTCGGCTAAGGTGTATGTAAACTTCCGACTTCAACTGACTGTAGATATAAGTGGGTCTCACAGTAAATGAAGACGACATCGCTCTCTATCTCAGTGCCAGTTGCAGTGTCTTTGATCCTTGGTGCTTGAGGTGTTGGCATAGGGATCCTTCTTGCCACCCCCTCCCTGCCTGCATTACATCCCAGAACTATGAACCCTAAAACAACTAAAAAGAGCAATGGATGATGTGATGCAATAAAAAAGTATGTTATTTAAAGAAGAGAAATAGATACGTTTGAAGATAAATCACTAAATACAATTGACATGTTACTGTGATAAACATTATTTGAAGGAATTGAAAATGTCAAAGAAATGCCAAAAATACAAAGTCATCACTCTCACATTTGCAATTCAATGACACATATTTTATCGGTGTGTGATATTGCTATGACCTTAAGTTGAGGAGACATCTACTCCAGCCAAAAGAATGAAATAAACTATTTGGCCCCGGCTAGAGGCCCATGCTCATATATTGTGTGACGTTATCATGAGTGGGTGGAGATGTTTCTGCAATCACTCAAGCTTCAAATACATACAATATGGCCACTAATAAACTGACCGGGCTCCACCTTTGAGTATAGTTCTTGCGAAATGGAGAAAGAAGTACCAACGTTCATAAATATTGTTGCATTTCTTTGAAGTGCCACTATTTACTCAAATTCTCTACATAAACTACATAGATACATTATAGGTGTTACACAAATTCACTGACGTCTGACTTATTTAAAGTTTAAAAAAAACACTATTGTTGTAAATATCCTGGAAAAATAAACATTTCACATAGCTTCTCTTCTCTTCTGTCACTGGAACCAAGAATGAGTAGAGTTGACTGCGTTCATGATTAATTTACAACTCAACAGCGGCAGCGTGAGGACAATCAAGGCATTGCATGTGTCCCATGCGCAGTAGTCCACAGAAGACAAAAGGCAAGGTACAGGTGAGCCACAACTTTTATTTTAATAAAACAGATTACTCTGACCAGTCATATAAAATATTTACAGTCAAAAATACACACCACATATCATAATACATTATGGATAGTGTAATACATTAAGACTAATGGTCTTGAAAGCTGCGTGTCATAGGCTATGACAAATCCAAGGCACTCCTATTTATCTTGGGCATGTCCATGTAAGATACCATGAGGTAATGACTCGTTTTAAGGCGTATGCATCAACACTCCCTGCATCACTCAACACATTACCTATAACATCTTCATAAACAATGAGGGAAATTGATGTGGATATATTGACGCAACATCTCAAGACATCAGTGACATGGACAAAATGGCCTCCATGATCGTGTCGATACGTGTGGTTGTTGATAAAAGACAATACTATTTATACAATACAAATAATATACTTTATACAATACAAATATATACTTGGAAGTACATCTATTTAATAACAAAGCCGTATATTTTGTCTCCAGCCACGGGGGAAGCCTAATCTCATCGACTGTCATCACCTTCTATCCACCAGCCAATCAAAGTATGGGCTTGGTGTCGTTCCAATCGACAATGGCATCTTTCTATATAGGAAAACAAAACACAATAAACTTAGTCAAAGAGCAGACTATAGTAAATGTTAACATTTTCATTATTATACTTCACTTAGTCCTGCATGTTGGAGCTCGAAGCCTAAGAGTTTCACTGTACCCTTCAATCACACCTGCAACCCTGTACATGTGACTATTAAACACTCAATCGGAATCGGATTACTGTTACATAAAAATGTTGTACAACAAATGTTGTTCAAAGTATCACTTGAAATATCAATAGGCAGCATCATAAATCCTTCAATAATAACACATTTGTATTTGACAGGCGCCTTTCAAGACCTCCCACGGACACATTAAAAGTACATAATAATCTAAGTGGAAGTCAATTGAAATCCTAGTGCAATTCAAATAAACCAAACAGACCAAATTGAAAAACAGGACAGATTGCATAGGGGATAGTGGTGAAGGCACACAAGTGGGAGTAGAACAGAGTCAATCAGAGTTCATAGGCTCACTGAAAGGTGTGTTTAAAGGCCTTTTTTAACAAGGAAAATGAGTTCACTCACTTTGTCCGTATACAGTGTTCAAGAGGAGGAATGAGGTCAGTGTTGATATCTTGGCAGCCGGCAGATATTCCTGTGCCAGCTACAGCTGGAAATAAACACAATACAAACTCTTCATTAACTTGATATGCTTTATGCTTAGCACCACATTCATTCGTGACATGTGAAGAATGAATGGGGCTGATCATTTCACATCAATAACCAAATCAAGAAGCGAACAGCTACATACAAACGGGACGCATCGGTGCCTAGTTCTCTAGCAGGTCAAACCAACCCATCATCAGTGTTCTATACGTACCGTGAGGCAGATTCCCTCCTGCTGATTGGCTCAGCCATCAGCAGGAGCCCACACTGAGCCCACACTGGTCACTCAACAGCTGCTCCTGTGCACCGAAGGGCACGCTGAAATGGCTCTTGCTGCCCATCGCCCAGATAGGGAACTTGGGAGTCTTCAGGTTGGAATTCAGCCTTCAAAACATATCAAACCATACATGATCATAAAAGCAAAAGGTATCTGGAAATGGAGCATCTTGGTTGACGAGAGTAGACACGGGCATTGATTAAGTCAAAAAGAGTGGACTAAAAACAAAAACTTATTTGGTTGTTAGTGTTGCTCTATGCGGAAGGTGTTATTAACTAATTAGTTGTGATTTTAAAATAGTGCAGAAGGATTGAGTAGAGGTAGACTCAGCGAGGTGACGTTGCAACGAGCAGCATGGCAGATATTGAGATGAGTGTGTTGCAAGACTTTGCTCTCACACAGTCACACAGAGTATCTGCACATGTGCACTGGGCCGCTTCACGCTACTACAATGTGGCAACTACAGGACCAAAAACAAAGGAGAAGTTTAGCTTCACGCCTTAAGCCTCTTAGTTGTTGCGCTAATTGACCCACCGTGTGTTTACTTTGTGCATGCAACATCATCTCGTTGAGTCTACCTTTAAAGGCGCAATCTGTAGAATGTACAGTAGATCTATGGCAATTTCAACAGCAGAAGATGTGTCATGTAACCACGTGTTTTTACCTTGCAGATATTATAACGTTCTAAATAAAGACGGCATTTTAATGTCACTGCGACCTCTTGTTCCCTTGAGAAGGTTCAGGTTTCCAGTGCCTGAATCGAGCTCCTTGTGGTTGTTGAAGACATTCAATACAAGCCCGTCCAAAACCACAATAAATTGACAAGCTCCTATGGAACGATGACAACCAAAATAAATGTCACGGTTAATCATGTTTAAATTATTACACTGAACATATAACGTAATATAATATTCCCCTTGCGCAACAACAAAAAAATTGTCCAAGCTTAATACAACAACACAGCCATTGGATCTCAGCAGTGGCCAACGTGAGGCCCCGTGTTCTCATAGTACCGGAGGGTCTTAATCTCCTGGTGACAAAATGCCATGTGAAGTCAAGACGGAATTAAATACTGGAATTTACAGAACGTTCTATGACTTAATACTCACTGATGTAAATCAAGAAAGCACTCCTATATGTTAATTAATGGTTGGTGAAGAACATTTAATTCACCATAATAAGTACTACGTCCCTAAAAGCACCCTATTCCCTATATAGTGCACTACTTTTGACATATAGCCCCTGGTCAAAAGTAGTGCACTATATAGGGAATATGGTGACATTTGGGATGCACATCGGTCTGATTGATGTGTTATCTCTATGCAGGGTGGTATAACTATACCATTACAAAGGTGATCCAATCCTACCTTCTTCTGTACAATCCCATATCTCAGATATGGTGTATCTGAGAATGTGAAACTCTGACTCCTCCACTCGGCACTGCAAGAAACTGCTGCTAGATCCAAGAATGCGCCATTTCAGGGTAGAAAACACAGAAAGACATTATCACTAAACATCACAGCATTTGAACTCAAATCAGGACAAATATTTGAGCTCCTGTCCAGTAATCATATACGAGCCCAAATAGAACCCTATTTCCTATTTAGCGCACTACCTTTGATCAGAGCCCATAGGGCTCTGGTCAAAAGTAGTGACCTATGTAAGGAATAGGGTGACATTTGGGATGCAAACCATGGGTTGACTATCAGAACTGGGCTGAGGCAAACTGGAGGAGTGGAAGGACACTCTGGAGAGCTCACTCAACTCGTCCTCATCATCATCAATGTCTGCAATCAAATATATGGTCCACGTCATCCAATACTGCAACAGAAGTGTCATAATGATAACAATGGACATTGAATGAATGTTGCATTCAGCTTGATAAAATTGTATAATTACCCAAAATCTTCTCGGACATGTGCAGATCATCATTTTGATTGGTCATTGATTTTGTTTTTGAAAATAAATACACTGCTCAAAAAAATAAAGGGAACACTAAAATAACACATCCTAGATCTGAATGAATGAAATATTCTTATTAAATACTTTTTTCTTTACATAGTTGAATGTGCTGACACAACAGACACCCTCATGGAGTCTGTTTCTCACCGTTTGAGCAGACACATGCACATTTGTGGCCTGCTGGAGGTCATTTTGCAGGGCTCTGGCAGTGCTCCTCCTGCTCCTCCTTGCACCAAGACGGCCTCCTCCACGTCTCCTGATGTACTGGCCTGTCTCCTGGTAGCGCCTCCATGCTCTGGAGACTACGCTGACAGACACAGCAAACCTTCTTGCCACAGCTCGCATTGATGTGCCATCCTGGATGAGCTGCACTACCTGAGCCACTTGTGTGGGTTGTAGACTCCGTCTCATGCTACCACTAGAGTGAAAGCACCGCCAGCATTCAAAAGTGACCAAAACATCAGCCAGGAAGCATAGGAACTGAGAGGTGGTCTGTGGTCACCACCTGCAGATCCACTCCTTTATTGGGGGTGTCTTGCTAATTGCCTATAATTTCCACCTGTTGTCTATTCCATTTGCACAACAGCATATGAAATTTATTGTCAATCAGTGTTGCTTCCTAAGTGGACAGTTTGATTTCACAGAAGTGTGATTGACTTGGAGTTACATTGTGTTGTTTAAGTGTTCCCTTTATTTTTTTGAGCAGTGTAAATCCAAATATATTAAATAGGCAACAGTAAGAAATCTGAAATTCTCTGATCATGAAAACAGTTGAAGGAAACTCAAAGCTCCTTACTTGTTTTTTTCCTACTCTCTCAAACCCATATTCATCTTCATCACTTCCTTTACCCGGTGTGCTACGTGGCTGTTGGCTTTCTCTCAGCAGGGGAGAGCTCGGTCAGCCCCGTAACCATTCTCTGTGACTGGACAATCAATGGAGGCCCATCTTTGCTGTTTTTGCTGTCTTCATCATTTACCAGAAGAAGATTAGGGTGTCGAGTCTGGCATTATCTATTGGATTCCTTAGAGAAAACACAATTCAAATCACCAAATAAGGGAATAGTGAGCTTTCATCAGTTGTATGTATCACAAGTGTCAGTTCAGTGAAGATGCTGTATCCATGATTATGAATATACAAATCCCTTATACCAATACAGGGTTGTATTCACAAGGCACCAAACTGGAGAAAACAGTCAAACAGGGAGGGACTGAACTTCTCCAATAAAAAACCCTCCTTTTTGTTTTCCGTTGTGAAGCGTTTTACTACAGTGTGCACTAATGAATACTACCCAGGTTTCATTTAGTCAAACACTGTACCTGGGTAGAACTAGCTATGGGGACCTGCAATCATGCCTTGTCTGGGGCGGCTTGTTTTCTTCTTATGAGTACTCTCTGAGGTGACAACAGTATTTTTGTTTGAAAAGGATTCCCTCTTAGTGGAGATGTCATTATCTAGGAAGGAATGTACAGGCTGTCAGTCCTGCTGGCTCTGGCTACGTTTATGGCTCCAGATACTTCTCTGGGTAGTTGTGGGGTGAGTATCTGATGCTTCCAATGATGATAATGTACAATGTGATGGACAGACAACCTCTGTAAGCAACCTGTGACAGAAACAAATCACAAAGAAGACATCAACACAGAACCCTTGCAAATAATCTAACTAACATGTTGCCTAGTTCCTCATGACAGCTGAGATCTAGTTCTGGTTGCTGAGAGGATCTAGTAAAATGCCTTTAGTTTATGATGAATACCTTGACATTTCAGTTTTGTTGAAAATAAATTCAGTAGTGTTCTCTTCTGTGCTGAGGTTGTCATCATACACTGTTTGTGTCACTGTTGGAAACTTTATCAATAACTTCTGTATAACGTTAGTTGATTTGGTCTGGATGGCATCGCTGTTGAAGCCTGTCCTGTCATCTTTATGTCTAATATGATGTCTTACAATGATTTCCAACATTGATTTCAAGGGACAGTCTTTATCATTGAATAAAATATTACAATCAGCATATTAGTTAATACATAGTTATGTTCCATTTTCACTCTCAATAAATTCAAACGCATCATTGTTTTATTAGCTAGCTTGCTAGCTAGATTACCTTGTTTTTCTTAGACTGATCAGGTAAAACATCTGTCGCAGGTCGGGCCTATTGCTGATGCTGGCATCTGATACGCTTGACTTTATCCATGCAAGCAATCGTTTGCTCCCCGTAATTTAGTGTGTGCAGGTAAACAAACATGGACTGAGCGTGTTGTTAGCTAGCACAACTGTAACGTTACCCGTTCAAATTATGGCTAATAATGCTAGCTACGTTCTCTAACTGTCTAGCTACATTCTTTAATATTATCTGTTTGTAAACACACTTTTCACAAATCCAGATTATATGGTGGTGTTGTTTTACGTTCGACGGGCTAAACGCGTTAGCCAGCTGAGAGATAACTAAGCGTTTGCATTTGATTCCTATTTCAAATGTGCACATATCTCCACCTACCTTCCGACAGAGAAATTCCCGCACAAGCGATGCAACAATTTGTTCAACCCGTACACACATAATTTGTCAAGGATTACAAATTCCTAAACGAAAATTTTGCTAGCTAACCAGCTACACTAAACAACTATCTGTTTCTATGGTAACGGGCCATGAGTGATGCTGGCTGGGCCAAATGAGGTTGGCTTTGCCATAGTCCTTATAACTTTCTTGATAGAATGGTTAAATACAGCAACGTTTATGTTGTGTCAAAAGCAGCTGTTTTTTGTAGTTTTTATTTTTTTTTACAACAAAAACAACTTGAATGGAATTATTTTCGTCTCCATAGTAGAATACATCGAGAAATGTGAGGAATATAACACTTTAGTTCATTTGGAGTGGTAAATTCCCCAGCAAGAAAACCAAATAATGTCGCTCAAACAGAAAGGGGAGCTAACAAAAAGTCACTGACAACAACCAAAACGAAACAGGTGGGGTTTTCGGGGGGGTTCTGAAAGACACTCATGGGATGTCCACTGAAAGTTGTCTAGCAACAACTGGGACCTAAAAGACAACCACCACGAGCACCCACTAAATTTGTCCAAGAACAGGAAAACAAAATAAAATCCTAGGATTTTAAATAAAGATTGTGGAATTAATTGTCACTTTTTTGTCAACGATCTACACAAAATAGATGGGCTGGCGACCTACACAAAATACTCTGTAATGTCAAAGTGGAAGAAAAATGTGAACATGTATTAAAAAGATCCTGAAAAATAAAACACTAATCACATAAGGCTGAAATGAAATATAATAAAAACCGTTTGACATACAGTAGAAAAACAGGATTTTTAGCTGCTTTAAAAATAATCATGTTTATGGAAAATATTAATAACATACCACTTATGAGGTCACTACGTTGTTTGACTGCAGGAAAGGGTTACGGAAATATTTACTCCTGAATATATATATTTTTTTAAATGTTTAACTTTTGTCATCGGAGGTAACTAATGAAAGCGAGATACCTAGTCAGTTGTACAACTGAATGCCTGAAATGTGTCTTCTGCATTTAACCTTGCATCTAGCCTTAATCAACATCCATGTCTTGGCACCCGGGGAACAGTGCCTTGCTCAGTAGCAGAACAACAGATATTTACCTTGTCAGCTCGGGGATTGGACCCAGCAACCTTTCGGTTACTGGCCCAGCGCTCTAACCAGTCTAACCACGAGCTACCTAAACAACAACACTTAGGCTTCCACTTACAGCTTATACATACTATATATGTTTTTTACGGACACAATCTATTTTAAATAGTTATCTTTTGTTTGTTTTACTCCGATTCTTCCACCACCATCAACCCCTCCCATTTATTTCTGAAGACCATCCAGTTTGATTTCTATTTGCCATATATTTTCAACTGTGTTGCTTCATAAAAGTTCGGAACCTACAGTATATACATTTTACGGACACAGTATATCTTACATTAGTTATCTTGTTGTTATTAGTTACACCCTTCAGCTCCACTCAACACCTCCCATCTATCTCATAACACCATTCCTATTGGATTTCTATTTTCCGTATATTTTTCAACTGTGCTGTGATGTTTCACAAAAGTCCTGAACCTTTCTAAATTAAAGATGAACATTTTTGTTAAAAGTATTATTACATTGTTGATTGATTGACTATGACTTTTCAAATCACCCAGTAGTGCCATCTGCAGAGTTAGCTCCAGGCAAATGTTGCAATTCTTCAGCCATTCCTGGACCTGTGACCAAAAACACGCTCCATGTGGACAGTACCAAAACAAATGATCTAATGATTCTTTCTCTCTTCACAGCCAAATCTGCATGGTTGTATCCCCCCATATATATAACATTATATTGGTTGCAAGAATTCTGTATAATAATAGAAATGGAAAAATTCAAAGTTTTGAATCCGGCGTCGTTTTGAGTATAAGTTCATAAACCATGTGGCATGGAATCAGTACATTGAATCTCTTCATTTCCACAATTAAGGAAGGATTACCATTAAAAAAATTACATTTTTGGCAAGCAATTGTTATTTTAGCAAACAATTATTGTGATTCATCCTATATTGTCCCTAACGTCATTACCCCATAGCAACAGATGTGGGATACATACACACACACACACACACACACACACACACACACACATACTCATACACACATACACACCCCACTCTTCCCTCACAAACAACCGCAAGCTCAGATGTTCAACAGTTGTTCCATCCCCGAGCCCAACTCCAGAAAGGACTTGATGTGAGAATGTCTATACAGTTGCAGCTGTTTGAGAAGGCATGCAAGATGTAGGAAAAATGGGGAGATTTGATTAACCAATTTCAAGTCCTAGCTGAAGGAAATCAGATACACCTCCTTTCCCTGAAACACACACACACACTTGTGACCATTTTCCCAAGCATAATTTGCCTCCTCTCTGATTGTCTGAGTGTGACCACCTCCCCATGGGTTACTGCAGCTAGTGTTGCCAGTACTGGATGGGGGCACCCCACCGGAATCCCCACCGGCTAGGTAAAAGGTCGTCAAGGTTCTCCTTAACAGCTTTGAGAAATTCCTTGTATATTATTCTCACCCATCAGGGGGACATCACCGGATTCCTGCCGCTCTGGATCATTACACCAGATCATCGCAGCTACCTAGCTGCAAACGAGTGGCTACTGTTAGCTAACACCTCTGCCCCGAAGCAAGCACCAGCTAGCCTTGAGCTAGCCTCGAGCTAGGCCCACCAGCTAATTCTAGGGCTACAATACCTCCTCTGCCAATTGGCCTGGACCCTTTATTGTCAACACGGAGCCCCACCGATCTATCACGACTGGACCACCAACGTGATCGCCCGATGTGGTCTCAACAGGCTATTCTGTTACGATGTCACCGAAGAACCATCTACTAGCTTTTCTGAATGCTGTGTCCCCTGCTCGCCTAGCGTAGTAGTGACTACCGAATGGCACCCTGATTCACCTGTTACTGCTCTTTTGACCCTATGATCACTCGGCTACACAGCTGATGCCCCCTGGACTGTTTGAATAACACGGTACCTAATTTTGTTCACCTGTCGGCCCCAGCCTCGAACTCAGGTCCTGCATGTACCTAACTGACCCGCTCTGCCCATTCATCGCCATTTACCCGTTGTTGTCTTAGCTCTCCTGATCAACACCTGTGATTGCTTTATGCCGCTCTCGAATGTCAATATGCCTTGTCTTATATATGCTGTCTTGGCTAGTTCATATTGTTTTATTTCACTGTAGAGCCAGCAGTCCCACCCAAAATGCCCTCTTTTGTCCCACCACACACACATGCAGAGACCTCACCTGGCTTAACTTGTGCCTCCAGAGATGAAACCTCTCTCATCATCACTCAACGCCTAGGTTTACCTCCACTGTATTCACATCCTACCATACCATTGTCTGTACATTATGCCCTGAATCTATTTTACCACACCCAGAAATCTGTTCCTTTTATTCTCTGTCCCCAACGCACTAGACAACCAGTTCTTATAGCCTTTAGCCGTATCCTTATCCTACTCCTCCTGGTTAACCCAGGCCCTGTAGCCCCCAGTTCCACTCCTACTCCCCAGGCGCTATCATTTGTTGCCTTCTGTAACCGTAAAAGCCTTGGTTTCATGCATGTTAACATCAGAAGCCTCCTTCTTAAGTTTGTTTTATTCACTGCTTTAGCACACTCTGCCAACCCTGATGTCCTAGCCGTGTCTGAATCCTGGCTTAGGAAGGCCACCAATAATTCAGAAATTTCCATCCCCAACTACAACATTTTCCACCAAGATAGAACTGCCAAAGGGGGTGGAGTTGCAATCTACTGCAGAGAGTTGCAGAGTTGCACAGTTCTGTAATGCAATCCATGTCTGTGCCCAAACAGTTCAAGCTTCTACTTTTAAAAATCCACCTTTCCAGAAATAAGTCTCTCACTGTTGCCACTTGTTATAGATCCCCCTCAGCCCCCAGCTGTGCCCTGGACACCATATGTGAAGTAATTGCCCCCCATTTATCTTTAGAGTTTGTACTGTTAGGTGACCTAAACTGGGATATGCTTAACACCCCGGCCGTCCTACAATCTAAGATAGATGCCCTCAATCTCACACAAATTATCAAGAAACCTACCAGGTACAACCCTAAATCCAAAAACACGGGCACCCTCATAGATATTCCTGACCAACCTGCCCTCTAAATACACCTCTGATGTCTTCAACCAGGATCTCAGCGATCACTGCCTCATTGCCTGCATCCGTAATGGGTCTGCGGTCAAACGACCACCCCTCATCACTGTCAAACGCTCCATAAAACACTTCAATGAGCAGGCCTTTCTAATCTACCTTGCCCAGGTATCCTGGAAGGACCTCATTCCGTCAGTAGAGGATGCCTGGTTATTCATTAAAAGTGCTTTCCTCAACATCTTAAATAAGCATGCCCCATTCAAAAAATGTAGAACTAAGAACAGATATAGCCCTAGGTTCACTCCAGACTTGACTGCCCTTGACCAGCACAAAAACATCCAGTGGCGTACATCTGTAAATAGCCCACATCTTTCCATTGTGTTATTGATTGTACGTTTGTTTATCCCATGTGTAACTCTGTGTTGTGTGTGTCGGACTGCTTTGCTTTATCTTGGCCAGGTCGCAGTTGTAAATGAGAACTTGTTCTCAACTGGCATACCTGGTTAAATAAAGGTGAAATAAAATAAATATATAAATGTAAGAATGCTGTTCATTGACTACAGCACAGCATTCAACACCATAGTACGCTCTAAGCTCATTATCAAGCTGGAGGCCCTGGGTCTCAACCCTGCCCTGTGCAATTGGGTCCTGGGCTTTCTGACAGGCCGCCCCCAGTTGGTGAAGGTCGGAACCAACATCTCCACTTCGCTGACCCTCAACACTGGAGCCCCACAAGGGTGCATGCTCAGCCCCCTCCTGTACTCCCTGTTCACCCACGACTGCGTGGCTATGCACGCCTCCAACTCAATCATCAAGTTTTCAGATGACACAACAGTAGTGGACTTGATTACCAACAACGACGACACAGCCTATAGGGAGGAGGTGAGGGCCCTCGGAGTGTGGTGTCAGGAAAACAACCTCTCACTCAACGTCAACAAAACAAAGAAGATAGTGGACTTCAGGAACAGCAGAGGGAGCACCCCCCTATCCACATCGAAGGAACAGCAGTGGAGAAGGTGGAAAGTTTTAATTTCCTAGGCGTACTCATCACAGACAAACTGAAATGGTCCACCTACACAGACAGTGTGGTAAAGAAGGTGTAACAGCTCCTCTTCAACCTCAGGAGGCTGAAGAAATTTGACTTGTCACCCAAAATCCTGACAAACTTTTACATATGCACAATCGAGAGCATCCTGTCGGGCTGTATCACAGCCTGGTACGGCAACTGTGCCGCCCTCAACCGCAAGGCTCTCCAGAGGGTGGTGCGGACTGCACAATGCATCACCGGGGGCAAACTACCTGCCCTCCATGAAACCTACAGCACCCGATGTCACAGGAAGGCCAAAAAGATCATCAAGGACATCAACCACCTGAGCCACTGCCTGGTCACACCGCTACCATCCAGAAGCCGAGATCAGTACAGGTGCATCAAAGCTGGGACCGAGAGACTGAAAAACAGCTTCTATCTCAAGGCCATCAGACTGCTAAACAGCAATCACTAACACAGAGAGGCTGCTGCCTACATTGAGACCCAATCACTGGCCACTTTAATAAATGGATCACAAGTCACTTTATACAATGCACTTGAAAAATGTTTCCATATCTTACATTACTCATACCACATGTATATACTGTATTTTATACCATATATTGCACCTTGCCTATGCCGCTCGGCCATCGCTCATCCATATACTTATATGTACATATTCTCATTCACCCCTTTAGATTTGTGTGTAGTAGGTTGTTGTTGGGGAATCGTTACTGTTACTGTAGGATACTACTGCACTGTCGAAAATAGAAGCAAAAGAATCTCGCTACACTCGCATTAACATCTGCTAACCATATGTATGTGACAAATAACATTTGATTTGAAAATGGAATACAGAAATATCTCATTTACATAAGTCTCCACAACCCTCAGTCAATACAAGTTAGAATTACAGCAGTCTTTCTGGCTACATCTCTAAGAGCTTTGCACACATTGATTGTACAATATATATACTGTACACTACCGTTCAAAAGTTTGTCACTTAGAAATGTCCTTGTTTTTGAAAGAAAATCACATTTTTTGTCCATTAAAATAACATAAAATTAATCAGAAATACAGTGTGCAGTGTTAATGTTGTAAATGACGATTGTAGCTGGAAACGGCTGATTTTTAATGGAATATCTACATAGGCCCATTATCAGCAACCATCACTCCTGTGTTCCAATGGTACGTTGTGTTAGCTAATCCAAGTCTATCATTTTAAAAGGCTAATTGATCATTAGAAAACCCTTTTGAAAACCCTTATGTTAGCACAGCTGAAAACGGTTGTGCTGATTAAAGAAGCAATACAACTGGCTTTCTTTAGACTAGTTGGGTATCTGGAGCATTAGCATTTGTGGGTGCGATTACAGGCTCAAAATGGCCAGAAACAAATACATTTCTTCTGAAACTTGTCAGTCTATTCTTGTTCTGAGAAATGAAGGCTATTCCATGCTAGAAATTGACAAGAAACTGAAGATCTCGTACAACGCTGTGTACTACTCCCTTCACAGAACAGCGCAAACTGGCCCTAACCTGAATAGAAAGAGGAGTGGGAGGACCCGGTGTCTAGTTTGAGAAACAGAAACCTCACAAGTCCTCAACTGGCAGATTTGTTAAATAGTACCCGCAAAACACCAGTCTCAACGTCAGCAGTGAAGCGACGACTCTGGGATGCTAGCCTTCTAGGCAGAGTTGCAAAGAAAAAGCCATATCTCAGACTGGCCATTAAAAATAAAAGATTAAGATGGGCAAAAGAATACAGACACTGGACAGAGGAAGTCTGCTTAGAAAGCCAGCATCCCGGAGTCGCCTGACGTCGCCTCACCTTGACGTTGAGACGGGTGTTTTGCTGGTACTATTTAAATGAAGCTGCTAGTAGAGGACTTGTGAGGCATCTCTTTCTCAAACTATTGTTTCAAAAACAAGGACATTTCTAATTGACCCCAAACTTTTGAACGGTAGTGTATATTTTTCATATATATATATATCATACTTACGTAGCTTTTGATCAATGTACATCAAAATCTATGCACATTGATAAAGGTGCAACTGAAAATAGTATATGTCTTACAACATTGTAATAAACTACAAATGCCCTAGAATAGAATAGAATCGAATGGAATAAGTAGAAACCCTCCTCTCCATCCCTCCCTCCCTCCCTCCCTCCCTCCATCCATCCCTCCATCCATGCATTTACATTACTGTAATTCATGTTAAAATAAATGATACAACAGTTGCACAGAGACTGGTATTTAGCAAATTTTATTAAAACTTTAAATAAACGTATCACAAATATTTAGGCTAGCATAAAACCAATTGTGTCATTATATTTCAAACCATACAACTATATAATGCATATATCATGTAGAGTTGTATTTTAGCTCAACATGAAGAAAAAAACTTTTGGGATATGAAAAATCTTTGTGTACCTTTTAGATTAACAAAATATTAAAAAAGAAAAGAAACAAAAATCCTAAATAGATCTTTTTATTAGTAACCAATGTTTCAGATAGATTGTGCATACTGCTGTATCTATTTCACAGGGAAATCAAAAGGCTTTAAATTGGGTTGCACCATATTCTCAAGTGAAACTTTATGAAATTTGACCTTTGAAGGGACATTTTCTCAGATGCACAGGCGTTGTCATCTATGATATGATCACAAAATCAATCTGAACGTCATTCATGGCAGCAATCACTCATGGGACCAATATGTGATTTGGCACAGATTTCATCCTAAACATAATAATGAAAGGGATGAATGATGAGCAATACGTAAACAACATGATCTTGCACTTTTCATTTTGTGTGTATCCCTAGAAGGAATGGCTAGCATAATGCTGTTTCCTCCTCTTTTTGGCTCTAACATGAGATATTACGTTATACAAAAAGAGTGAGAGAGACAGGGAAAGTTCCAGAAAAAGGAAAGCATCAGTAGTCCTCAGCTGGAAGAGAGAAACAGAAAAGGGAGGTGTTACCCATAGATGAACCAGCTGAACCAAGCCAATGAGGAAGAGGAACATGCGATCCCATCCAATCATAGAAAGGGGAGCATGCGATCCCATCCAATCATAGGAAGATCAGAAAACTAAAACAGGAAGTGGTATCATGCAGGCATGCAGTGGCAGTCAGACGGACGATTGCTTACTTTCTATCGTTAGGATACAGGTGCTGGCAGCAGTGCCTCTGCTGTTGACAGCTTTGCACATGTACTCTCCCTCGTCCTCTGGGAAGGTCTCTGGTAGGTAGAGGCAGAATGTCTCCCCCCTCTCTATGTACTGATAGTCCTCACAGTCCTGGAGCATATTCCCCTCAAACCACCAGGTCACCTCCGGCTTGGGCTCCCCGGTGATCTTCACCGTGAACCGCACTGGCTCGGCATCCACCACCGATTGGTTCTTCAGGGGCTTCTTAAACCACGGAGCCCCCGACCTGGCGTGGTCCTCCTCATCCTCATAGGCTGCCGAGCCATTGATGATGCTTCCCTCTTCCTCCTCCTCATCTTCCCTTTTCTGCCAAAGACATGACACGTGATATCACATTTTAGATTTGTGGAACAACTCCCCCCTCTCACATTACCACTTCGGGCTGAACTGAGCTGTCATGCGTTTTTAGAATGTCATGCGTGTCAAGGATGCCCACAGTTTAACAACGAGAAACCCGATGATTGAACCCGATGAAAGAGGGATTTACTTTTTGGAGAGCGGCGTCAATCTCTTGCTGCTCGAACTGCATCCTCTGCAGCTTCTGTTCCTCCACCCTTTTCCTCTCCTCCCCCTCTCTGGCTTTGGCCATTTGTTCGAACCGTGCGCGCATGTCCACCTTCTGTCTGAACGGAGCCTCCTCAGCCCCCTTCTCTGTGTCCTTTTTGCCTTCATCATCCTCCTGAAAAAAACAGCCCTCACAGTAAGTGATTTCAGAAGAACATGATACAGACCAACACGTTGGCGTTCCTAAGCGATTCTGAAGGACCATGCTCAAATATATACCTCCTGGACCCGCTCTTCTTCCCTCTCTTTGATTTCCTCGTCTACGGCCTTTCTCTTTGCTCTCACGTCCTCAATCGTTTTCTGGATCTCCTCGTCTTTCAACTGCTTGATCTTCTCAAACTTGGACTTGAGGTTCTTGGCCTGGATGGAGCCGGTCCTCTTGAGTTTCTTCAGCTCCTCATACTCCTTACTCACTGTATCAGAGCTCTCATTCACTTCATCCTTTGGAAAGAAGCACATTGAACTGATGAGTGATGAGGATACGATCACAATCGAAGCATACAGTGATCTCCAAAAGTATTGGGACAGTGACATCTTTTTGTTGTTGTATTGGCTCTGTAGTCCAGCACTTTGGATTTGAAATGGTACAATTGACTACGAGGTTAGTGCAGACTGTCTTTAATTTGAGGGTATTTTTCATCCGTATCGGTTGAACCATTTACAAATTACAGCACTTTAAAAAAAATGTTTTACATACAGCAAATATGTGTATTAAAGTAGTCAAAACTTTAGTACTTGGTCCCATATTCCTAGCGCACAATGATGACATTAAGCTTTGACTCTACGAACTTGTTGGATTCATTTGCTGTTTTGTTTAGGTTGTATTTCAGATTATTTTCTGCCCAATTGAAATGGTCAATAATGTATTGTGTAATTTTGGAATTTATTAAACTTTTATTGTTAATAAGAATAGAATATGTTTCTAAACACTTCAAAAGCTTGTGGTAATCATTGCTGCTAGGAATATGGCACCAAATACTCAACTTTTGACTACTTTAATACACATATAAGTGAATTTGTCCAAATAGTTTTGGTCCCTAAAATTGGGACTGCGTACAAAAAGTGCTGTACTTTCTAAACAGTTCACCCGGTATGGATAAGAATACCCTCAAATGAAACAGTCTGCACTTTAACCTGATTGTATCATTTCAAATCCAAAGTGCTGGAGTACAGAGCCAAAACAACAAAACAATTGCCACTGTCTCAATACTTTTGGAGCTCACTGTAGGTCTCATGGTTTAAACTGGAGTCGTATGTATCAAGCGTCTCATAGTAGGAGGGCTGATCTAGGATCAGGTCCCACCTGTCCATGTAATCTTGGGATTGTGATCTAAAAGGCAAAACTGATCATAAATCAGCACTCCTACTCCGAGACGCTTGATAAATACAGTCTCCTCGTCTTGTCATCAGTTGGAAGTTCCATGCCAATATCCATGAGACTTCCCATGTGGGTTTTAGTTAACAGCATTGTGAGACTGATACCATGTTGATGACTGACCTCTCCCATCTCTTGTCTGAGCTGCTCAAACTCCAGTTTCTCCTGCTCCATTTTCTTTTTGCGCGCCTCCACCTTGCGCTTCCTATCGGCTTCCTCCTTCTGCTTCAGCAGCTCCTCGAAGTTCATCTCTAGTTTCCCAGGGTGCAATGCTTCCTGGGACTCGCTCTTGAACATCCCTTCCTCTTCCTCGTCTAGCACCTGGCGGAATACAAACACAGAGCATGGTGTCATTTGACATTTCACTATAAACCAATCAGAATCAAACAGCACAAATAATCTTTAATCACAAATCAATCATCATATCAGCTTCCAATAGCAATTTAATCCACCGGTTTAACCCTCCCAGAATGATTCACAAACAGTGAAGCACCCAATGAAAAGCAAAGCTAAGCAACATAGTCACATTGAACAGCAAAGCTAAGAGAACCAAATCACATTGATCTTCTCACCAGATACTGTAAAAAGCCCTAGAATGAGATGAAGATTTTTAATCTCGTTCTAGTAAGTCTTTCAACATCATTGTAGAATCAGTCCAAGTAACCAGGACACACTATTACACACTGATGGGGAGCCACTTTTAAAGGAAGCCAGCAGTGTTAGTATGCCTACTGAATATCCCATTCATACAGACCATTCACATCCATGCATATGACCTTTGACTTACAATAAGAACTTACAGTATTAGCAGTTCATGGGAAACACTGTGTTATTTCTTCTTAGTCAGTGTACAAGTACAATTGTCATTTGAAAGTGAAAATATCTTACTTCTCCATCTTGATATGAAGTCTTAGATTTTTCCCGATCCAGGGGGCTCTTTAAGAAGATAATTTGAAAGTAGGAACAGCAATTGCAAGTGTAGTGTTTCAGTAACGTTACATCATCATGTAGGATTAATCCATGTCCAATTATAGACCAATTAGAGATTGAGTTCTTATATTAAATATAGACTTCCTCAAATGTTAATATTGGAGTTAGTTTTCAGTAGATTATAGCAACATTGGTCCCACTTTAAACAGACTATAACTTTAAATGAACTATAAGAACTATGGAGTCATAATAAGGCCTTCGTAAGGCCTACACAAATAATTTATAAGCAAATGTCATTTGCAGTTTGTTTAAAGTGTGAGCATTACATTGGATATGAGCTCAGATGACACATCTGGATCAAGCCGAGTTCAAAATAGCGCACAGCGTGAGAAACTGAAGGTATTCATCTGTGACATACACACGCAAAACAAGTTACAAAAAGTAACTCACTGTGGCTCTAATCATGATGAAAAAACAGGAATAAATTATTCATCAAAATAATTTTAATCTTTTCACATGCTCCTTCTGAATGTAGCCTACTATAACCTACATGTTAGCGCAGGGCTTCATAAGCAACATGCTGGTGCTGCCTGCAGAGGTGTGTTCATAGAGATCCTATGATTCACAAATGTTTCTAAAATCAATTTTTTTTCCTGGCAAGATGGCAGATTTTTTTATCATGATGCTAAGATACCAAATTCCACTAGTGAATTGTAGGATCTTTATGGGTATGTTACCCAGTCCTACCATATTCTTGCGGGCCTCTGCAAAGAGCCTCTTCTCCTCCTCCAGCCTCCTCTTGGCCTCCTCCTCTGCTTTCTTCTCCTCCGCCTCTCTCCTCTGACGCTCCTTGTCCTCGAAGCTGATGCACAGCTTCCCTGGCTTGCTGCCCTCCAGGTTCAGCATGGCCAGGAACACCTCATCGTCATCATCCACTATCTGGAGAAGGAGGACAACAACGAAAGAGCTCAAACTAGTGTCTGACATCTCTGGGTGGGATCAGTATGAAAAAGGAACTCTAAACCATCTCCTATGACATGGCAATGACCATAGGAGATGGCAAGACAGCACAAACAGATCTGGGGACCAGGTGTAGTGACCATTATATTACTCTCACTGACCATGCTTTTCCTGGCCTCGGCGAAAGCCCTCCTCTCCTCTTCCATTCGTCTCTTGTACTCTGCCTCTGCTGCCTTGCGCTCATTCTCTACCCTCTGTTTCTCAAGCTCCTCGAAGCTCAGCCTTAGTTTACCAGGCTGGATCACCTCTCTCTCGCCCTGAGCTCCTTGTGAGTCCTCCTCATCGTCGCCCTGCAAACACATCAACTTCCAAAATTTCACAAGGCACAAGGCTGGGAAGTATAGCTCAGTTGGTTAGAACGCAGCGCTAACAACAACAACAGCGCAGGTTCAATCCGGGAAGAGCCTCAAAGCACCTTATCGAAGCTTGATTGTACGTAGTGCTAAGTA